>NW_006408568.1:14903846-14917057 GCF_000296735.1 Chrysochloris asiatica
AAGCCTCATCTTTCTCCCGCGGAGCAGCTGGTAGTTTCGAACCGCTGACCTTAAGGTTCGCAGCCCGATTCGTAACCACTACGCTACCAGAGCTCCTTGGACCTCCTCATTTCTTCCATTTGCTTTAGCATCTCTAAGCTGGAGAACAAGTTTCAGCGTCTCTTCTGACATCCATTTTGACCTTTTCCTTCTTTCTTGTCTTCTTAATGACTTTTTACTTTCTTCATGTATGATGTTCTTGATGTCATCCCACAACTCTTCTGGTCTTCGGTCTTTAGTGTTTAATGTATCAAATCTGTTCTTCAGGTGATATCTGAATTCAGGTGGGATATATTCTAGGTCTTATATTCTGGCTCTTGTGGACTTGTTTTCATTTTTTTCAGCTTTAGTTTGAATTTGCATATGAGTAATTGATGGTCTGTTCCACAGTCTGCTCCTGGCCTTGTTTTGACTGATGATATGGACTTTTCCATCATCTCTTTCCACATATGTAGTCAATTTGATTTCTATGTATTCCATCTGGTGAGTTCCATGTGTATAGTCGTCTGTTATGCTGTCTAAAGAAAGTATTTGAAATGAACAAATCATTGATTTTGCAGAACTCTATCATGCGTCCTCTAACATCAGTTCTGTCACCAAGGCCATAATTTCCAATCCCTGATACTTCTTTTCACAAACTTTTCATTTCAGTCACCTGTAATTATCAACACATCTTGAATGCATGCTTGATCAATTTCAGACTGAAGAAGTGGGTGAAAATTTTCAATTTGATTACCAATGACTTTAGTGGTTGGTGCATAAATTTGAATATATTGGTATTAACTGGTCTTACTTGTTGTGGTTGATGCTGTTAAGTGCCATAAAGTAAGTTCCTACCCATAGCGAACATGTATAGGGTTTCTGAGGAGCAGCTGGTGAGCTTGATCTGTTGATCTCGCAGTTCAAACCAACTTTGCAATTCTGCACATTAACCCACAGCACCACACCAGGACTCTTGTAGGCCTATGGCTATTATCCTATCACAAACCTATGCATTTCAAGATAGATCTCTAAATGTTCTTTTTTATGATGGATGTGACACCATTCCTCTTCAATTTATCATTCCCAGGATAGTAAATCATGTGATTGTCAGATTCAAAATGTCCAATACCAGTTCACTAATGCCTAAAATGTTGATCTTTATGTGTCCTTTTTCATTTTTGACAACTTCCAATTTTCTTAGGTTTATACTTCGTACATTCCATGTTCTAATTCTTAATGGATGTTTTCAGCTGTTTCTCTTCATTTTGAGTTGTGCCCCACCAGAAAATGAAGGTCCTGCGGGTCTTATTCCATGCACGTCATCATGGTCAACTCTACTTTGAGGGTACAGCTCTTCCCCAGTTGCATTTTGATTGCCTTCCAACCTGAGGAGTTCATCTTCCGTCCCTATATATGACAATATTCTGGTGCTCTTTATCATATTTCAATATTCAGTATTCTAGTGCTATCTGACGATGTTCTGCTATTCATAAAGTTTCCTGTGACTAAATAGTCAGAAGTACTCTGTCTCTCCTTCTTCCTAGTCTGTCTTAGTCTGGAAGCTCAGCTGAAACCTATCTACCATGGGTGACCCTGCTGATATTTAAAATACCAGTGACAGCATCCAGAATCACAGCAACACAAAGTCTCAGCAGTATGACAAACTAACAGATGAGTGGTGGAGGAAATCCATTGGATGACCAAATACCTGGATGATAATAATAACAATGATTATAAATGCTCTGCCATCTGTGCTTTACCAACCTGAGGTCTTCTTTATTCCTCATAGCACTCTGGCTAGATTGGTTTAGTATTTGCAAATAAAAAACAAAAGCATAGAAAGATTAAGTAACTTGTCCAAGGCAACACTTGTAGATGGTGGAGCAGGGATTCTATCTAACTGCCACAGAGGAAAAAGCTCTCCCAGTTTAGGTTTTTCACTCTTCACCAAAACATCCAATTTCACCTTTAATACCAATCTCATTTGTCACGTCCATTCTGAAATTTTCAAGACATCTCAGTGCTATAATCTGTTTAGATTATGCACTGCCCAGTTTACATAAGAAATGTGACCACAATGTGACCACAGTGTGAACAGTGTCTCTAAGTGTTGTGCAGTGCATAGCCTTCATAACCACTCATACATGCCCTTTCTGGGAAGAGATATTCTCTCTTATGAGGGTCTATTCTGTTCTTAGAAAGGATGATGCAGAGACTGCTGGAGGTTTGAAGGTGGCTTTAGGCTGGGACTCTGGGTCTGTGACTCAGCTTCCTGTATGAGTCAAAATACCAGCCTTACTGTGATGTCAGAGAGGAAATGAAGAATAGGCCATGAGACCATAATTCCAGGTAGAAGAGCAGCCTTTTGTAGAACACGTAGTTGAACGACTTTGGGCCCTGGAATCTGGGTCATAATATTCTTAGAGGGTGCTTCCAGGGACTTAAAGATGACCCAAAGATTTATTAACAACTAGTGAACACAAACAAATGAATTGAAAACTCTTTATTTTTCTTTGCAAAGCACTCAAGCATAAATGAATATTGAAGTGTGGGGTTCTATCATCAATTTCCATTTTCTCTTCACTAAGAAGTTGCTTTAAAAGAATAAAAAAAGAAAAGAAGAAAAACTTTCAGCCAGAGGTAGATAAAATAATCTCTATTTTGGTCAGAGTGTCTGTTCCTGTGTTGACCAATTTCTAGTGAGCCTTTCATGTCTGCCCCATCCTATGCTTGGCCCTAGCCTGTCTATACTTGGGACCCAAGTTCCAATATCCACTCAAACTTTACTCAAGGTGAACAACAGGTATTATGCTTATCAATTACATTTTAAATACTTACCTTCTCCAATATGTTCTACAGGTCAACACTTGCTGCTAATTACTTGTTCCAGGAATTGTCTTGTTCTGTGCTTCAAGAGACTGTGATTCTGCCTTGTCTTGTGCCACTCTGAGTCTTGAGTCTGTGTGATAATAAAAATAGGCAACGGTCATTATGTGTTTACTTACGTGCTGAGTGCTTGCCTATATGGAATAGGCCCTGCTATTAAGGTCCCTTCTGATGCCATAGTGGGTTATTCATTGGCCTACTAACTGCAAGGAGAGCAGTACAAATCCACCAGTCATCCCATGGGAGAAAGATGAAGCTTTCTGTCCCCCAACAGATTTACGGCTTCAGAAATCCTCCTAAGTGTGGCTATGAGTCGGAAATGACTTGACGGCACACCATCACTATTAAGGTTCCTTGTAGTGCTGTGGGTTAGGCGTTGGGCTGATAACCATAAGGTAGGTGATTCCAACCCACCAGCTACTCTATGGGAGAAAAATAAGGCTGTTTGCTCTCATAAAAATTTATAGTCATGAACAACATCCTGGTGAGGCACTGTGGGCTAATGCATCAGACTGCAATGTCGTTTGAACTGCAAGGTCAGTGGTTCAAACTCACCAGCTGCTCCTTGGAAACCCTATACAGGGTTGCTATAGGTCACAATCAACTCAATGGACTTAACAACAACAATGAGTCCGAATCAACTCAGTGGCAGTATGATTATGGTCCTTAGAACCCAAACCAAACCCACTGTCATTCAGTGGATTCCAACCCAGTGGAATCCTGAGGTTCAGAGGACTGGGCAGAGAGGTGGATTAAGTAGTAAAAGAGAAGAAAAATGGGCTGGCTATCTGCTGGCCTGGAGTAGCGTGGTTATCTCGGAACTTTTGCTGGTGACTGTAGATACAGCAGCTTGGAAACACAGGAGGAGGCTGGAGATTGGTTGCAAGTGGGATGTGGTTCTCCCTTGTTCCTCTCACCCTATAGGCAAGGGCCTGGCCATTCCCCACCCTTGCCATATGTTGTTGTTGTTGTTAAGTGCTGTCAAGTTGGCTCCGACTCATGTTGTTGTTGTTAAGTCTAGGGACAGAGTAAAACTGCTTCATCGGGTTTCTGGAGCTGTAAATCTTAAGGCAAGCAGGCTGTTTCATCTTTATCCAGCAGAGTGACTGGCGGGTTCAAAGTACTCACCATTTTGTTAGCAACCTCTGATCTTTCAGTTGGTAGTCCAAAGCTTAGTCCACTGCACCACCAGGGTTCATTGTTGCTGTTGTTAGGAGCCGTTGAGTCAGTCCCAACTCATAGCAACCCTCTATAGAGTTTCTGAGGCTGTAATCTTTAGGGGAGCAGAAAGCCTCATCTTTCTGTTGAAGAGCAGCTGGTGGGTTTAAACTGTTGACCTTGTAGTTAACAGATTAGTGCTTACCCTACAGTGTACCCATTGCTCCCCATTAAATCTCTTAGGTGGTGCAAATGGCTTGTGCTTGACCAATAACTGAAAGTTTGGCAGTTCAAACCCACCTAGTGGTATCACAGAAGAAAGACCTAGCCATCGGCTTGCATAAAGAGTACAGCCAAGAAAACCCTGTGGAGCAGTTCTGTAGCTCATGGGTTGCCATGAGTTACAGTTGATCCAATGGTAACAGGTTTTCGTTGTTTTTTTTTTTTTTTAAGTTACTACCTCCACCTTCAGAAAAGGCCAGTGAAATACAGGGAGAGGGAGTGACAGGTATGTTAAAGTTGGGATTTAAAGCATGTAATCTGAGGACAAATCTTAATTTTGATCACATTCTCTTAATCATCGTATTGACTTCTGTACTGTGGCTGTGGAGAGAGTCATAGTGTAGATCTTTACCTAGAACAAGAAATGTCCTTAATAAGGTTTGAATTAAAAACAGACTGTGCATTTGAAACAAACTTGGGAATGAAGATCCTCCTGTAAAACTAGCAGGACTGTTGATGAAAAATACCAACTCAGTGCTGTCATCAGAAGATGTCTTATATCTTATGTCTTATGTGAATGACTGGAATTTTTAGCTCATCTCCTTCCTCCTCTGATCCCGATTTTTCCCCATTTGGATCCAGACAAAGCTGATCGATCTAGGGAAAAAAAAAAAAATATATATATATATAAATATTTATATAACCAAAAAAGTTCATAAAACCCAATATGATGTATGCTACTAAAGTATCAGAAAAGTGTTTGCCACTCAAAAAGAAAACTAAGTAAGAACTGGCTCTGTTTTAACATGCTTGACTGCTAGCTAAAAGGATGAAGCTCAAGTTCACCTAAAGTTGCCTTGGAAGAAAGGCTGGATCATCTACTTTAAAAAAAATCAATCATTGAAAATGCTATGGAGGACAGTTCTAACCTGACACATGTGGGGTAACCATGAATTGGAGTAGACTTGATGGTCACTAATTTCTCTTTGTTGTCTTTGGATTGGTAAGAATAGTGTTATGTCCTGTTTTGCTTCTTCTAGGGCCACTGACTCTTATCACATGTCTTATTGATATTCATAGAAATGATGATGATGATGATGACCTTGAAACTGATGCTGCCACCCAATTAACTTAGCCCTCCAAGACATCAGATTGCCATCTAAGGTGTATGCCAAGACCAGAGTATGGAAATGCTAGAGGGTTCATGTAGTTCCTAAGTGCCACAGCTGAGCCTACTATTTGACAGTCCGACACACTAAGAAAATGAGACATCTGTTCATGTGAACTTATAAATATCAAGGTTGATGCATAACATGAACACCTCTGAAGCTCGGTTTCATATTTGTGTCAGAGGTCAGAATCCAGCAGTTAGGTCAGGCAACAAATATTTTGCAAGAAAAACATGTATTCCTGGGAGAGCTGTGAGTGCATTCGAGCTCATTTTCTCTGGCAAAGCATCCATTATATTTATGAACATATTCAGAGAGGACGATGTCTTTCTCTGGATGAATTCAGATCAGAATAAGCAAACCAGGCTAAGAATGCACAGTGGTTGCCACATATATTTTTAAATCAACTACCCAAATCACTTTAAGTTTAAGAAATCTATTAGGATAGAGAAAATCTACATCTACAATGTGTAATAAAATCATGACGCTGAGGATTTATGTGTGTGCGTACTTCTGTATTTCACTGTATTCTAATCTGGGACCCTTATACTATCTGTGATTATCTTATCAAAAGGAGAATACTTTCAGAAATTGTCATTCTTAGAAACTATAGGTGCTGCATCAACAGCATCCAAACAAGGCAACCTTCCTTTTTCTCAGTATGATGTTGTTGTTGCTATGTGCTGTGGATTTGGGTCTGACTCATAGCAACCCTGTACAGTTTCCAAGGCTGTAAATCTTTATGGGAGCAGAAAACCTCATCTTTCTCCCACGGAACAGCTGGTAGTTTCGAACTGCTGACCCTGTGGTTCACAGCCCAATTCGTAACCACTACACTACTAGAGCTCCTTTCTCAGTGTGGCCAATATGTTCTTCAGAAATATGATGTTCTGAGAACAGTTTGAATTCTTTTATTTGACTTCAAAAATGTATAGATATGTATAGATATGATTTTGCTTAACATTATAGTCTAGGGAGAAACTAAAATCATGCACTTTAAAATGGGAAAAAGCCACATGTTGATAAATATTTATAATAATTAGCATTAATAATAAAGAGCCACACCAAGTGTTATTCTAGCTCATGGAGATCTCATGTGGGTCAGAGGAGAACTGTGCTCCATAGGGTTCAATGCCAGGCTTTTCTTTTGAGGAGCCCACAGATGGACTTGAACCACCAACTGTTTGGTTAGCAGCTGAGCATTGAAACATTTGCACCACTCAGGGACTTCTGATATTAATAAGATAGACCATAAAGACCTGTGCCTATAGCTAGAAAGAATACCACAATCTCTGACAGTATTTGCTCAGCATTTAGATTTGTTACAGAAAGCATGTATTTTTTTTCCTGAAATACAGCTTTGGGGTTTTCGGACTGCTCGAAGCCCAGTTATAAACACTAGTTTTTATGATGCACTTTCTTTTTTATAGACCCAGCATATATAAACATCTGACCTACACGTTGGTGTTTACTAATTGAAGAAAGGGAATCATAATTAACCACATGCCATGTGGAATTTTTTTTTTTTTTTTCATTTCAAAAATCAAGATAAAGTATAACTAAATTTACTTAGGTCAGTGAAGTTAGCTCTATTTTGAAAAATTAAGATTCAGCAGGAAAAAGAGAGTATCTTTTTCCTTCTCTTCATCTGATGTAGTTTCTATTAAAACGTTTTAATAAATGATGCCAGACCAGACAGAAACTGACACCGAAGCAAAGGCAGTTTGTCTGTCCAGAGTGTTTCTGCTGGTACAGTAAAGCCTTTCTCAGACAATTGATTTTATGAAATACTCAAGGAGAGCTTGGTTGCTAGGCTTGCCAGCACCCTCTGAGAGAGGTCACATAAATATTCAGTTTATTTTATATTAGAAAAATGATAGGTGAAGTGACCCTTAAGGTTTTGTAAAGAAATCAAGGCACATCCTTTCTCTGAGTTCCATGGATGAACATTTCAATAAGGACTTGGAAAACGTCATGGGTATTCTTTTGTTGCTCTTGTACTTAAGTTTTAATTAAGGAATTTTTGTTTGGTTGATTGGTTAAATTAGGGAAAAGCTCTATTTTGTAAACAAACTGTCAATTGGATAATTATGGTGAAAGGATACAACCCTGAACACACTTTTCCTGATTTTAAACCAGGCAGTAGCCTCTTGTTCTGTTCAAACAACTGCCTCTAGGTTCTGCATGTACAGATTGTTCATGAGCACAATGAAATGTTCTGGAAATGCTGTTCTTTGCAATGTTATCCATAATTTGTTATGATCCATACAGTTGAGCGATTTTGCATAGTCAATAAAACTCAGGTAATCACTATACAGAAAGATAAATAGGTACAAAATAGAAATGTTCGAAGGCTAAATGGGAATTTTCTGCTCAGAATATATGGGCTCAAAGTGCTTTTGTCTAGAAATACCAGTGGATTTCTGGGCATTCTGCATAAACACTGTCCTTCTATTGACGTAAATTGTCATGGAATTCCCTGGGTGGGTTTGGTTACTGCAGGTCAGCTCCAGAGAAGATCTAAATTGATTCTGTGGATGGACTAGCTCTCCTATGAGACCAATAAAAAGTTACATTTCAGTCTGGATATAAAAATAATAGATAAGAAAGAATATCTAGTAGATATATTGAGAGAGTCTTTGTTGTTGTTGTTGTTAAGTGCTGTTGAGTCAGTTCTGACATGGTGTATAGGATTTCCAAGGAGCAGCTGGTGATCTTAAACTGCCAACATTACGGTCCAAATCAACCTTGCAGTCCAGCGCATTAATGCGCAGTAGCACACCAGGACTCCATAAAAAGGCATGGACCAAGTGAATATACATTTACAAATCGAAAATATGAAATGATGGCAGGAGTTCTAGTATGGTGCTGTAGGATAAGCCCTGGACTGCAAGGTCAGTTTAAACCACACTGCTGTCTATTCAAACTCACCAGCTGCTTCCTATGAGTATGAACAGACTCAACAACACTTAACCACAACAACACACCAGACTTGGACCCAGGAGAACTGAGTTCAAATCTTGAGTCTTTCACTTATTACAGTGTTGTTGTTAAGTGCTATCAAGTAGGAGAGACTGTGTAGGGTTTTCAAGGAGTGGTTGGTGGGTTTGAACTGTTGACTTTGTGGTTATCAGTCCAGTGATTATCCTACAGCATCACACCAGAAGTCCTCAGTTATCATTGTTGTTGTTAAGTACCGTTGAGCTGGTTCTGATTCATAGCAACACTGTCTATGATGAGTTCGAACTGCTGACCTTGTGGTTCAAACCGACTTTGTGGTTGAGTGCTTATCCTACAGTCCACACCGGGCCTCCTTATCTACTATAGGAATTCTTAAACTTTAGTTCCGTGAATGGAGTGGGGGGTATTCACAAACCCAGAAATAATGTGTCTCTGCATTTTATCTAGAGCCAGCCTTTATAGCTTTCATTAAATAAAAATAAAATTAAAAAAAAGGGTAGTAATCACTGATTCAATAACTAAATCATGCTACTTCATTATAATTTTCAGAGCTTTGGAAATCTTATCTGAAAATGAAGATAATAGACTCTAATTACTTCAAAGACTAGATGTGAACTCAAACGTGGCCTCAGACCATAAAATGTCAATGTATATGTTATATATAAATTGAAAGAGATGTTTTTAGAAAATCTTATGAACTATTCACCTTAATAGCCAGTTTATATAGATGTTCAACAAATATTTAGATAAACTTAGGAATCTTGACTACAGACAAGTAGGATTCTTTCAGAAATACATATATATATATATCTTGCTTTCTCCCCCCATAGTCCCACTAATATTACCATAATAGAAATAGTGCATTGGACTGGATTGACCTTATCTACCAACCACAATGTTTCTTATGCTAAAGCAAACATTTCAGCACATCTTCCTAATTTGTTAATAGCAGCATAAACACATGTCCTTCCTTTAATGGAACACAATGCAGAGACTTATGGAATCATAGGATAGCCACAAAAAGATAAAAAAGGAATGTGGATGAGCAGTCTTTGCTCTGTTTGCTTCATACGCTATGGTTTTCCATTTGACGCATATAGATTGATTGCTGAAGGTTCTTTTAGTTTAGAAACTCCACATTTTCAAGAGACAAATCCTCCTATTTCTTTCTTACCCACTTTCTAGGGCTACTATTAGAGTTTTTGAAGCCTAGATCATTCCATTTTGTGATTTTGGGATATCCAATAGGAGGTCCTTATGCTTTCTTTCATTACACATAATGTGTTTTCCAACTGAACAAAATTGCAAAATTCTGAATAATCAAAAGAAATTAGGGTAATGACATTGATGCCCACTATTTTTATGTTCTTACTTTGCAATTTTCTACATTAAATTTCATTTTATATAAAATAACTCCAATTCAACTCACCCAATAAAATTTATTTTATAAGTGTCAAAGAAGTAGAATCATTTAGAACTATTAAGGATAAAACTGTTCTCCTATGCAATTGTGTGACTGAACAATGGATACTACCAAAATTTCAAGCACAGTGAATATTGAGGCTTCAAGGGGAGGAAATAATTTAGAGTAAAAGACAAGCAAATTATAGAGCTGATAAGAATAAGCTGATTAGATATCAAGCCAGTGAAAAACATTTTAATAGGAGAGTAGGGGGTGGGGCACCAAATATAAATGTAATTAGTATTGCATTAATTTAGGGTGAAGAAACACCTGAAATGTTTCCAAAATAGATAAATATTCAGTACTTGTGTATTTGAATCATGCATATGTATGTGTGTTCGTGCTCTGCATGTGTGTGGACGTGTACACACTCAAAGTGACAGCTTTAGTATTTTCTAAATACTTTATGTGCGAGGCACTAGACAATAAAGGTTCTCTCTCTACATATATATGTATATATATGAAATTTTTTTGCTTTATTTTTAACTTTTTATTGTGAATTGAATGAAGAAGGCTAACAGACAAGATCATAAGCTTTACATTTAACCAACCATACATTTGGTTTCATCTAAATGATTACACTTCCCCTCCTGTAACAGTTACTCTGCTTTGTCCCCATGGTTTCCCTGTTATATCTTATTTTTCACAAATCAACAAAGCAAAAATAAATACCCCCAAATCGCAAAATGTTTTGTACACAAACACAAAACAAAAAAATATGTATTCATTTAAATGTCCAAAGAGCACATTTTTCAAGCCAGCCTCCTGCCTGCAGGCACACAACCTTTCTTAGTCCATGTGCCTAAGAGTTCTCAGTGGTTCTATGTCTCTGTGCCATCGCCTCCACCACTGTCTCTGCTGTCACCCCTTTTCTCAATAGGATCTCATGCTTCACGTATATTCTTCCTTCTTGATGGCCCTCGGATCCTCTGTTCTTGCAATGTCTACATTATGTTTTTACTTAAATTTATCTTCTGTTATTGCCCTCATTTTAAAGTGAAAAATAACCTTGAGATTTAAAAGAGAGATTTAATAACTTGTACAAAACTTCCCAAACAGTAAGATTTGAAAGGTTAGGTAGTTTGGCTGCAGATTCTACACTCTGAAATTTGTTTGCAAATCTTGGGAATGAAAAATTAGGTACTCAAAGAAAGGAGCTTGCATATTAATCTCATAAAATATCAGAGAATAACTACCAATGTTGTTGTTAAATTCCATCGAGTTAGTACCCACTAATAGCAACCCTGTATAATCTGAAGAGCATCTGGTGAACTTGAACTGTTGACCTTACTGTTCAGACTAACATTCAGTCCAGCACATTAAACCGCAGTGCCACACCAGGACTCCAACTGCAAATAGAAACTTTAGAAACTTCAGATTAGAAATTTCCAACAAATCCGGAGTAATACTGGTTTCTTTTCTGGAAATTCAGCTCTTCGTCTGCAGGGAATCAAGTTCCCATGTCCTCTTTGCTGGGGAAAGTCAGCAGACTTCACTGCAGTGTGTTTATAAGACATATGGAACCAGAGCCAAGACAAAAACGGCTTTAGTCACTTGGTCCATTTGAATTTCTCCTCATTCACAAACTTTTATTCTAATATGATATCTAGACATTCTAATACTCATGTAATTTGAGCACAAAAATCATTTGTCATAAGATCCCACATTTTAGAGAAAAGTCACATAGATATATAAGAAAATTTATTTAGAGGACATGTACACAAAAATATTATAACATTAACTTCCGGCTAGTGACATTACAGAAAAATTAATTAATTTATTGTTAATACGTATTGCTTTTTCTTTTTCTGAAGTACACATAATAATAGCTTAATAAAAGTAAAAGTTATTTTTAAAAAATTAACAAGTAAATATTGAGTGTCTACTATAAATCTGCTATTTTGCTAGTCACTGAGGACACAAGGAAATACAAATTACCGTCCCTGCCCTCAATGGATGGTCAATCAAAACTCTAGGGCCTTTTTGGGTACTCTTTATCACCTCAGCTTGCCTATTTAATTTGCAGCACTTAACATATGCATTAAGGAACTCTGGTAGTGTAGTGGTTACGAATCGGCTGCAAAGCGCAAGGTCAGCAGTTTGAAACTACCAGCTGCTCCGCGGGAGAAAGATGAGGCTTTCTGCTTCCATAAAGATTTACAGCCTCGGGAACCCTGTTCAGGGTCGCTATGGGTCGGAACCGACTCGACGGCACTTAACAACAACAACAACTTATGTATTAATTATTGATTTTCAGTCCCCAGCATGCATGAGTCCTTGTTGATCTTGTTCATCTCTGTAGACCCAGGGATTTGGATCGGCACAGAGCTGTTGTTTGCTGGCATTGAGATCCAGTGTGACCTATTGAAATTGCTCTGTTGGGCTTGCTATGCTGTAATTTTACAGGAGCAGATCACCAGTTCTTTCTCTTTGGAGCTGCTGGATGGTTTCAAACCAATAACCTTCTGTTGAGTTGCAAAGGATTTAAGCTTTGTGCCACCCAGGGATGATGGCTATGGAGGGAGTGGAGAGGAAGGGAAAATTATTCATGTGCTAGAGCAAGGTTGGGGGACCTTTTATCTGTCACAGCTTGTAACATCATTCTCGGGCAATACAAATTATCAGTTAAAAAAATTAGCTTCCTATGTTTGATCAAAGATTTAATTAACTCACCTCTTCAAAAGTACAAGCTGTTCTGCGGGAGAAAGATGAGCCTTTCTGCTCCCATAAAGATTTACAGCCTCGGGAACTCTGTACACGGTCACTATGAGTTGGAATGGACTCCCCGGCACATAACAGCAACACAATATGATGGCTTGACCTTTTATTGCCCCTGGACATCAGCACACAGCCCCTCTCCCTCTCTGGGTCTAAAGTCCCCAGCCACTCCATCTCTCTAGGTCATAGTCTGCCTCCATCTGGTGTCACTGTTTCTCGGTAGGAACCCGCACTCCACTCTTCCCCCTTGATGGTCCAAGGGACCTCCGCTCCTGGACTGCAAAGTCAATCACTCCCCTACTTTTGCTACAAAATGTCTACCTTTACATTCCTAGCCCTCACAGTCAGTCCTGATAACAATTATTCACTATTGTACCACAAGAGACCTATCCCCATCTCCTTTCATCAGCCCGCCCAGACAGATTGGCTACTACTCAGTGGAGATTCTGTCTTCCTCTGTGACCTCTGGATCTAGGCTCCCTCATGAAAGCTTGAAAGCCAGTCACTTCTTGCCTTTATAGCCCCCCATTTTGGGTAGCCAATGTCCAAGTTGCCCATCCCTGGATACTCTGTGTATGGAGGGGGTGGGAATGATCCTTGCTGTAAAGATTTGT
>NW_006408568.1:14917334-14918477 GCF_000296735.1 Chrysochloris asiatica
CACTCTAGTTCTCTGTGGCTATGTCACTGACTCTGGGCTCAAGAGGCCCCAGGTCTTCCCACACTGTTGGACAATCAGGTCTCCACCCAGGTTCACAGGAGACTATTGAACATTGTAGGACTTAGCTCTCAGCTTTATTGCTGTTTTTCCTTCACATCCCCTTATTGGTGATGAATGTGTTCACCAATAAGAGTGCATGTTTGCTCATGTATTCCCATTGAGTCTTAGTCTTGGGAGGGGGTTTGCCCTGAGGGGACCCTACCACTTGCCTTGATGTCTCCTGTGTGAGCAACTTGTTTGGTCTTGTAGTAATCAGATGGACTGCCGTTATTGTTTTGTGTTTTCCTGTCGGTCTTTCTTTCAAGAAGTAGCTTCTGTTCTTCTAGCCGTTCCAGGCTGGTCTGCTTGTCATTTAAGTGGAAATTTCCCACCTCAGAAGATTCTGGATGGAGTTTAGGATTCCACCTCTGGTCTTACGTAATGCAGAGGCTCTACAGGAAGCCTCCTTCACTGGGCACCTTGTAGCTCCATATTAGATATTCCAATCATTTGTAGGCAAAAGACGGACTTAGAAAGTTTTCTATGATGATATTTCTGGCTATTCCTTTCTCTCCCCCTCAAGTGTCTATTTTATAATGGTAGACAAGGGAAGCCAAGATTCAAAAGACAGCCAAGAAGCTTAACATTATTTCCCCTCTTTTGCCCCTTCCAACCATTTCTCAATCCCTGAATCCCAGACACCTGTTGTTCCAAGGTTGTGCATACATCATTATTTAACCCTGTCCCACTTAGTCCATGCAAACCTGCCTAATTGCTCTCCCTTCCACCTTGTTCTTCCATTCTTCTACCCTTTCTTGTGTGTTGCCCCCCTCCCTATCACCCAAAGTATCCTGTGCCTATTCTCTACCATGTGGTCCACCTTCCCCTCCGTACCCTAATCCCATCCACCCACATCCCAGTAACAAGCAAAGAATCCCTCCACCCCCTTTAGTATGGGTTCTTTATCTTAGTCTTTTACATTAGTGGTCCTATGCAG
This sequence comes from Chrysochloris asiatica, assembly GCF_000296735.1. NCBI lineage: Eukaryota > Metazoa > Chordata > Mammalia > Afrosoricida > Chrysochloridae > Chrysochloris > Chrysochloris asiatica. The sequence goes on from NW_006408568.1 coordinate 14,918,371, forward strand.
TATTTCTCCTTTTGTGATTGACTAATTTCACTCAACATAATGTCCTCAAGGTTCATGCATGTTATGTGATGGCTTGCAACTTCCTTGTTATTCTTCAAGGGACCATA
>NW_006408568.1:14928624-14945966 GCF_000296735.1 Chrysochloris asiatica
TTCCCCCAGCACAAATTTCCTGGCCTTTTTCCTCACCAACTTAGCTTTCTGTTTTCTTCTAACTTCTTCCTAATAATCCTGCATGACTATCTTATGTACATTGAAAAAAAAAATCTATCTAAATTACCCCTTTGCAGTTCAAAGAGGGTATTTGCACATGGATATTTACCTGCAAACATACTTGTGGCTGTGGTGAATACAGAGAGCAAATGATGAAAACTCCTTAGTATCAAATATCTTAAAGGCAATGAGTTCCTGAGACTCATGTTCACTTGGCATAACACAGTCCGCAAAGACATTGTTCTGCATCCTGGTTTGGTGAGTAGCAACTGGGATCTTGAAAGCTCATGAGCAATCATCTAAGATGCAACTGCTAGTCTTTCCAAGTTCAGAAGAAAGAAGAATCTTGAAAATTGAAGATGCTTGGAATCAACCAGTTCAATGGATCCATGGAGCAGGTGAATATCAGCCACTGCAACTGTGAGAGATCAGAAGACCTAGATAGTGTCTGGAAACTACTACCAACTGTTGTGAAAAGGACTACATTAGAAGGTCCAGGATAGAGTGGGATGAAAAGTGATGAAAAGCACAAAATTATTTAAAGAAACATGATAAAGGAGATCAGGCTTACTAGTAAGAGAGAGATGAGAGGAACCTGAGACTATGGCCTTCTACCACCCTTCAGGTCTGGAATGGAACTCACTCTTGTAGTCCAATTTTCAGCCAAGCAATAGATAGACATACAGGGGGACAGCAACACTAGTAATGTAGGCTCATCATGGAATCTTCAATTATTCAAAATCAAAGGGGGATCATTTACCTAAGGACAAAGTTGAGACGGAATGAGGAGGAGGGTGGAATGGAAATAGAAATAACAGGGAGGAAGTTGTATAACTGCTATTGCACGGAAGGGATTGAAATCATTGTGACAAAACTAAGTATAGGATTTGTTGAATGTAAAACTGATGATCTTCTCTGTAAATCTTCACTCAAGTCTCAATGAAAAGTTAAAATAAAGAAAACCAACCTAAGTTCACACTGAAAAATAAATGCTTTCAGATTTTAAGGAATGAAAAAAAATTAACTCTATTTTTTCATAAAATCAGAGATTTGAAAAGTCAAAAAATAAAGGTTACCCATTTGCAGTCTCAAAAATCAGTCACCATAACCTTCTGAGCTGACCTGTCTGCCTTGAATTCATCTTTGTAGTCTTCTTGGTCTTCCTTAAAATGCTTGATCCATCTAAAACTGTTTTATGTGGGGTAGCAAGCATTCCTGTCAACGTGTTGCATAGCTTTAGTGATTTGGGAAGAAGTCCACTTGAACTTTACTAAAAAGTGTCCTTTTCCATTGCACAGAAAGTACTCCTTTTAAATTTTTTTTAAGAAGTTCTGATGTGGCACAGTGGGATAAAGCAAAGCAATGGACTGCAAGGTTGGTTTGAACCACAAGATTGGTGGTTCAGACTACCAGTCACTCCCTGGAAACCCTATACAGGGTCGTTATGAGTCAACACCGACTCGTTGGAACTTCACAACAACAATAACAACAAGACCAAGACAAGTTTATTACTGAGAGAACTTGTCTACAGCTATCCACTGATTGCAGAGTTTGAGATACGTCGGAGCATATATTAACTGGAATCCTAGTAGTACTTTTTCACTTATTCTCATCTATGATCAAATTGACAATAGCAACTTGAAAGATTAGAAAGCAACTTTAGGATCAGTGGCATCACTAAGGGAGTGCAGGAAATGTGGGTCCCACAGAGTGACACTGCAACGTTTTAGCAAAAATTTACTGATTTTTATATATTCCTATAATGAGTTATAAAGGAGCTCTGGTAGCGTAGTGGTTACGAATTGGGCTGCAAACCTTAAGGTCAGCGGTTCGAAACTACCAGCCGCTCTGTGGGAGAAAGATGAGGCTTTCTACTCCCGTAAAGATTTACACCCTTAGAAACCCTGTACAGGGTCGCTATGGGTTGGAGCCGACTCGATGGCACTTTAACAACAACAACAACATAATGAGTTATGGAAGCAGCAGTCAAGAAATCAAATGATGTATTGCATCAGGCAAATCTGCTGCACAAGACCCTTTTAAAGTGTTGAAGAGCAAAGATGTCAGCTTAAGGACTAAGATGCACCTGACCCAAGCCATGGTATTTTCAATAACCTCATATGCATGTGAAAGCTGGATAGTGAATAAGGAAGACTGTAGAAGAATGGATGCTTTTGAGTTATGGTGTTGGAGGAGAATATTGAAAGTGCTATGGGCTGTGAAAAGAACCAACAGATTTGTGTTGGAAGAAGTGCAGCCAGAGTGCTCCTTAAGGTCAAGATGACCAAACTTCTCCTCTCATACTTCAGGCATATTGTCAGGAGAGACCAGTCACTGGAGAAGGATATCATGTTTGGTAGGGTGGAGGGTCAAGAGAAAAAGAGGAAGACCCCGAGCAAGATGGATTGGCCAAGTGGCAGCATTGATGGACTCAAGTGTGGCAACAATAGTGAGGTTGGCCCAGGATTGGGCAGTGTTTCATTCTGCTGTGCATAAGGTCGATATGAATTGGTGTTGACTCGACGGCACCTAACAACAACAACATAATGAGTTACGACAAAAAAAAATTTTTTTTGTAAGCCAGTTTCCATATATCAATATGCCTGGTGGTGATGGTTTGCCAAGTTGATTTCACCTCATAGCGACCTTGTATAGGGTTTCCAAGGCTGTCAATCTTCAGGGAATCAGAAAACTTCATCCTTCTCCTGCAGAGTGTCTGGTAGATTTGAATTGCTGACCTATGGTTAGCAGTCTGTTGATAATGGATCTTTATCAACACATCTACAAGGCTAAAACTCTATGCTAATTTAGTTTCTGGACCCTCTAATGCACTCTGATCAGAGCTGTCATTACTACCCAATTACAATAACATCTTGAATAACGTGGTTTCATCTACACGGACTATAAGCATGCCAGGGCTTTTATAGTGGCTGATTTTGTCATATTTTCTGGTGTTTCAGATACAAAATTGTGGTAATTAGTATTTTGTGAACCTATTTCAATAGCTTTTATGAGAACAAAGTAGCAAATAGTGGAAAAGAAGGAGAAAAAATGAAAAAAGGCTTTCACTAAGTTCGTCTCTCATATTTCGGACATATTGTCAGGAGGGACCAGTCGCTGGAGAAGGAGGTCATATTTGGTAAGGTAGAGGGTCAGAGAAAAAGAGGAAGACCCCCAGAGAAATGGATTGGCAAAGTGGCAGCATCAATGGGCTCAAGCGTGACAACAATAGTGAGGTTGGCCCAGGACTGGGCAGTGTTTTGTTCTGTTGTGCATAGAGTCACTATGAGTTGGTACTGACTCTATGGCACCTAACAACAATGATAAGTTACTAATAATTGTTATAATTAATTGTAGAGAGAGTTTAGAAAACAGTTTTGTTGTTGCTGTTGTAGTTAAGTGTATTGAGTCAGTTTGACCTGTAGTGACCTTGTATAGGGTTTCAAGAAGTGGCTGGTGAGCTTGAACCGCCAACCTTGCAGTTCAAATCAACTTTGTAGTCCAGTGCATTACCCACAGCACCACACCAGGACCATATAATCAAAGACATTCAAATTTAAGCAATTTACAAGTATACTTTATCCTGTATTTTCTGTTATTAAAACTGATTATAGGCATTACTAAGGATTCAGTCCAGAAGAGATGTGAGTGTGTGACACCATGAGTTACTACATGGGGTGACACCAACCCTTGCTACACTACCGTTTTGGGGGCAGTGAGTTTATGTTAATGGAGGACAAACAATTTAAAAGGGGAGGCTGAGGAAGGCTGCATAACTTGAAGAATGTAGTCAGTTTCACTAAATTGTGCATGTGGAAACACTTGGATTGGTATATGTTTTGCTATCTATATTCTCAGGAGCAATAACAGAAATAAAATAAATTATAAAAAGAGAAAGAAAAGAAGAAGAAGGAAAAATAAAGGAGCCAGAGAAGGAATAAAGGGACTGCCTTAATGCGATAACATTGTCCTATATGAGGTTGGCCCAGGATCAGACATTGTTTCGTTCTGCTGTGCATGGGGTCGCTATGAGTCAGTTCCAACTCGATGGCACCTGACAACAACATAAATTCTCACAAATAGCTTTTAATCCAATAGTAATCATGCAACAAAGTCCACTACTAATATGGGGAACAATGTTCTGAAGTGGAATAAGAATTTTAATAGCAAATAATTTATTCCCTAAATACTTTGCCAATGCATACATCCATCCTGAGAATCTCTCCCCTCCTTTTGTAAAAAAATAAAATAAAAAGGTCTGTCACCATTGTAACTTTGTGTTGCTCTAGTTTCAACTTCATATCCTTTTCATCTTACTCTTATCCATAACCACTTATTAAATCAGCAGTGCCAACCCAAATTTCTTTCCACAACATCACGTGCACAGTCCTTTCTTTGATAAATATGAGAAAGCTTTAGAAAAACTGAATTAAAAGATAATGGAAGTTTTCCATGAAGTTTTTGAAGCCACCTCTTACAGAACATGTCATTTTCTGGATGAGTAAGAGGCGCAAAGCACATTGCAAAAGATGATTTTATGCTGCCGGTCCTTGTTTAATCACATCGAAGCAGATGTGGTTGATTACATGGACAAAAGCTACTGAATAAACACGTTTGTTCAGGAGTAACTAAGCATTAGATAATATTATGTAATGTGGAAGTAACTGCCTGGCTTAATGTTATGGTTTCCATGGAAACCACATCGGTGAGGTAAAGAAGTTCAGAAATATTGCTTTCTTTCAGTGCATAAATGGAATATGTATGTCTATGTGATGTTTTCTGGGTAACTTCTAAAAAAAAGGATTACACTCATTAGAAATCTTTAGTATTAATAAAGTAAACACATTTGGACTACAATCTTAGAAAAAAAGCAGAATGGCTTTGGGAGATAGAAATGATGTTGGAATTGATATAGAAAGTGAGCTCCATGAATTTTACATGTGATATGGTGTAGTTGGAGCCTAGCTGCCCTCACACAGAGGGTCCATGTGCCACTGATATCTCTTTTTTCTTTCCTCAAAACAAAGACCTGGCTGCCATAGCAAAAAAAAAAAAAAAAAAAAGTCAGAGTCCCAGCCAAACACTGCATAGGATGGTTCCTGCAGAAAGCAGAGAAGATTAATTATGGGAGGAGAGGAGGCTCTGGTTTTGTATTCAGCTGGGCTCTGCAGCGCTTTCCTGGCCCTTTATCTGCTGCAGCAGTGCAATTACAGTGCAGGAAGGAATCCAGGGTGTACGGAGGATGATCAGAGCTCAGCTATAGCAGTGTTGTTCTGTTTTTTATTTCATTTTAATCCCCCTGGGTTAGATGGAGAATCAAGTTGAATATACAGAATTCTTCTGAATTGCAAGTTACCCCTTAATAAGACTGAGAAACCCAATTATTTTGTATTCTGTGGTTGAGGGGGAAATTTATTTCAGCCTTGGAATGAAGGACTGAAATCCAGGAGAGCTAAATTCTGCTCCTGCCTCATCTACCTGCACTCTTCACTTATTTACTACCAACGGCTTAGGTGTGGTTTTCCCTGAAGGTTGTTTTTAGCATTGGTCTGCTAACCTCAAGATTGGTGGTTCAAACCTACCTGCCATTCTCAGAAACCCTATATAGGGTCAGTGTGAGTTGGAACCAACTAGAAAGTTCACTGAGGTTCCTTTAGTGAGCAAGGTGGCTCTCTCTATAGGATAAGCACTGAACTGCAAACCACAAGGTTGGTAGCTCAAGCCCACTAAACTCTTCTGCAAAAAGGGAAAAAGATGAAGCTTTTTGTTCCCTTAAAGCCATAGCATTGTAAACACTATACAAATTTACTATTGATTCGGAACTTGCTGGACAGCACTTACTAACAACAGGAAGTTCCTTCCAATCTGAAAGTTGTTAATTAACTATGAACCTTGACTTTTTAATCCATTTATAAGTGGTTCTTGGTTATCTACTTTCAAAAGGTTAATAAAGAATATAAACACCATTGTTTATGGTCAGATTATGTTGTTGTTATTTGCAGCCCCAGAATTGACTCTGGACTCTGCCTTTCGACAAGAATTCCTAGTGCTGTTTTCACCCATGTTTGGTTACTGATCACACTGTTGAAATTTGTTTTAGTCTGGAAATTCTGCTGAACTCTGTTCACACATACCTCCACTGACACAAAGGTGGTGGCTGTGCATAGACTGCATTGGCCAGGGGTCAAACCCAGGTCTCCCCATCAAAGGGAAGAATTCTACCAGGGAACCACCACTGCTGGCTGCCCCACACCCACATCCCAACACAGGCTTATTGAACATTAAATGGGTTTTAACTGGCATTTGTTCCATATCTAGAACCAATCCATCTGACAACTATTTAATCATTTCATGTACAGGTCATTCTTCTTATTCTAGAATGACAACTTCTATGAGAACCTCCCCATAGATAAAATGTGGTCACGAAGTGGTGAGGTTTCTTTCCAACTTGAGGGAAAAGGGGAGAGGTCAAGTTAAGATACTAACCTAAACTTAAAAAGCTAGGAAATGGAAGAATTAGGACTCATACCTCAGCCTGGTATTGTGAATATACTCTGGAATATGAATCATCTGGTCTGGAGCTGAAGGGCTATCTGACACCTGAACCCTGATATTAAACAAAGATGATACCTCCTTTGCTTAACTAGGGTAAGATCTTACACTTTTCATGAGCGCAGTTTCCTAGGATGCCACAGAAGAAACACTGACACTAGTTTGTTTTTTGAACAAAGTAGCTATTTACCAAGATAGTCTTCTGTCAGAACTTCATCAGAACATCCAAAAGAGTTGTCTGGGAAACAAACCAAAGCAGATACTAGTGAGTCAGGGTGTAACTGCACTCCCTAGGGGTTTCAATGACTGAGTTTTGCAAGAAAATCACCAGGGCTTTCTTCTGATATGTCTCTGGGTGGACTTGAACCTCCAAACTTACAGTTAGTAGTAGTAGCCAGGCACTATCTAGTTCTGGTCTCAGAGTCATGGAAACTAATATTCCCGTGGTCCATTAGTCTTTTGAATTCATTCTTTTCAAGCATTTTCAATTTTCATCATTATTCATTCCTCCAGTGGGTTTGGTTTGGGGGCTAATCATTATGGAAGCAGACTCCAAATTTTTCTCCCATGGGGTCACTGGGTGGATGTGAACAAACAGCCTTTCAGTTACAGCTGGGTCCATTAACCATTGCACCATTTATGGGAATTCTGTGGCAACCTCAACTTTCCCAACCTCCCTGCAATGCTGAAGTTACCTTGTCTCAACTGAATAGCTAACAATGGTAGTCTGCTGCACACAGATATAATAAGAAATAACTTATGAAATTGGCCATGATGAGGCTTGCCTGATACAAAGTGTTCCCTGGTGCTTAGTCCAAAGCAGTCTGCCTTCAAACACTGGCTATCCAATTTTAACATTATGTTGGGTATTTGTATCATACTTTGGTGCTGTTTCCAAACTTCCATGAATTACAATTTGAAACTTAGTTTGCCTTTCTCTCCAGCTGGGCTCCCTTACTCTCTCTCTCCCACAAAGACAGTAAGATGGCATTAAGATGTATAGTGATAGGACAGTAATTACTAGCAGTGTAGCTAGCTCTTTAGCATTTCCCAAAATGGGTATTTAAGTCATTCATGGAGTTCACAAAGACAGGCCATTAGTTGTTTGCTGATAAGGGTAAGTCAAGTAAATCCTATTGGAGGCAAACTGACACAGCCTATTCTAGTCAAGAAATGGACTTAATTTTTATTGTCTGAGAAATGAATGGAAAAAACTTCCCATGCTTCTGCCAAATACTTTATTCTTTTCCAGTCTCAGAGGTAAATGGGGTGGATACAGTCATTGTTTCCTCAGATATGGTATTAAAAGACAAAACAAACTTGCATTGTAGAGTTAATTCTGATTTATGGTGAATCTATATGTGGCCCCGAAGTATTTTCAGTGGCTGATTTTTCAGAAGCCAATCACCAGGACTTTCTTCTGAGGTACCTTCTGGGTACCTCAACCTTCAACTCAAACCTCAAGCTTCAACCCTTTTGTTAACGGCCAAGTATGGTAGCCATTTGCATCATCCAAGGACACTCAGGTATTGTATCTTGTATAGCATGGAATTTTTTAAGAGATGGATTGTTTTTTATATGAAGGGCCTTCAAAAAGTTTGTGGGAAAACTTCATTGTTTTAATTACATTTTCTACAAACTTTTTGAAGGCCCTTCACATGAAATGTAATTAAAACACAATGAAGTTTTCCCACAAACTTTTTGAAGGCTCATTGCATATGTCTTTTCTTTGAGGAGCTTTGAGTATGAAGCTCAGTACCCTGGATCATGTATCAGCTTGTGAGATCCCTTCGACATTTATGTTTGTTGATAAGCTGGGTTTGTTTTTGTTTATTTCCCATTGGTTGGATCACTTATTAGATGTTTCCTGACCTACTTTGAAGTTTCATCTTTAATGGGTGTTATAGAACCCCTGGAGGGTTCTACTACGCATGTGCACAGATCTCCTCAACATTTAAAGTGACAGTTTCCACTTAAAACCAAACGGCCACCAATCGTCTGTCAGTTTGTCTTTCGGTGGTGGCTTGTGAGTTGCTGTGATTCTGAAAGCTATGCCATCGGTATTTTAAATACCAGGAGGGTCACCCATGGTGGACAAGTTTCAGATGAGCTTCCAGATAAAGACAGACTTGGAAGAAAGAGTGAAGGACTACTTCCAAATATTTAGTCACTGAAAACCTTATGAATAGCAGAGAACCACTGTCAGATATAGTGCCAGAAAATGAGCCTCTCAGGTTGGAAGGCACTCAAAATACGACTGGGGAAGAGCTGCCTCCTCAAAGTAGAGTTGACTGTGATAGCATGAATGGAGTAAAGCTTGTGGGAGAAAAGCCCGTGGGACCTTCATTTGCTGATGGGGCACAACTCAAAATGAAGAGAAACAGCTATAAGCATGCATTGAAAATCGGATCATGGAATGTACGAAGTATGAATCTGGGAAAATTTGAAGTTGTCAAAAATGAAATGGAATGCATTAACATTGATGTCTTAGGCCTTAGTGAGCTGAAATGGACTGGTATTGGCCATTTTGAATCTGGCAGCCACATAGTTTACTATGCTGGGAATGACAGATTGAAGAGGGATGGTGTTGTATTCTTTGTCAAAAAGAACATATTCAGATCAGTCATGAAGTACAGCACTGTGATAGGATAATATCCATGAGCCTACAGGGAAACCCAGTTAATACCTCTATTATTCAAATTTACGCACCAACCACTAAAACCAGTGAGGATGAAATAGAAGAATTCTACCAACTTCTTCAATCTGAAATTGATCAAACATGCAATCAAGATGTATTGCTCATTACTGGTGATTGGAATGCAAAGGTTGGGAGCAAAAAGGAAGGATCAGTGGTTGGAAAATATGGCCTTGGTGATAGAAATGATGCTGGAGAACGCATGATAGAATTCTGCAAAACCAATCATTTGTTCATTTCAAATAACTTCTTTAGATGACTATACACATGGACCTCGCTAAGTGGAATACATAGAAATCAAATTGACTACATCTGCAGAAAGAGACAACGGAAAAACTCCATATCATCAGTGAAAACAAGGCAGGGGCAGACAGTGGAATAGACCATCAATTACTCATATGCAAATTCAAACTGAAGCTGAAGAAAATGAAAACAAGTCCACGAGAGCCAAAACAGGACCTTGAATATATCCCATCTGAATTTAGAGATCATCTGAAAAACAGATTTGATACATTAAACACTAAAGACCGAAGACCAGAAGAGCTGTGGGATGACATCAAGAACATCATACATGAAGAAAGCAAAAAATGATTGAGAAGACAAGAAATAAGGAAAAGGTCAAAAGAGACTCTGAAACTTGCTCTCCAGTGTAAAGATGCTAAAGCAAATGGAAGAAATGAGGAGGTCCAAGAGCTGAACAGAAAATTTCAAAGATCAGCTCGAGAAAATAAAGCCAAATATTACAACAAAATGTGCAGAGATCTGAAATCAGAAAACCAAAAAGGAAGAACTTTTCTCATGCTTGGGGAACTGAAGAAAAACTTCAAGCCAGGACTTTCATTATTGAAAGATTATCAGGGCAAATTAGTTGTCAAGTTGTCAAGGACTTCATTCTTCTTGGATCAACTATCAACACTCACGGAAGCAGTAGTCAAGAAATCAAACAAGGTATTGCCTTAGGCAAATCTGCAGCTAGAGTGCTCCTTGGAGGCCAGGATGGCCAAACTTCGACTCTCATACTTTGGACATATTGTCAGGAGGGACCAGTCGCTGGAGAAGGAGATCATGTTTAGTAAAATGGAGGGTCAGAGAAAAAGAGGAAGACCCCCCCAACGAGATGGATTGGCCAAGTGGCAGCATCGGTGGACTCAAGGACTCAAGCGTGACAACAGTAGTGATGTTGGCCCAGGATCGGGCAGTGTTTCAATCTGTGCATAAGGTCGCTGTGGGTTGGTACCGACTCGATGGCACCTAACAACAACATAGATTGAATTGTATCCCTCAAAAACACAAATTGGAATCCTAATCCCTATACTTGTGGATGTAATCCCATTTGGGAATAGGGCTTTCTTTGTTATGCTAAGGAAGTTTTCTATCAGTGAAGGGTGTGTCTTATATCAATCGTTCTGAGACATAAAAAGCACAGATTGGGCACAGAAACAAGCAAGAATAGATGGGGGAAGCAGGTGTCATACACATGAGGATCAGCAAGGAACAACAATTATAAACAAACAAAAAGGCACCTGTTGCTATCCACTTGATTCAGACTCATAGCGATACTACAGGACATAGAACTACCCCACATGGAAGCAGACTGGCACATCTTTCTCCCACAGAATGGCTAGTGGGGTTCAAGGGCTGACTTTTCAGTAACAACTGAGCATTAAATCACTGCATCACCAGGACTAGTTTCACAAGAACATGGGACCCGAACCAAACCCATTACTATGGAGTTGATTTTGAAGGAGAAAACCACCTTCCTTTAGAGGAACACAGAGAGAGAGACAGAGCTATCTTCTGGAGCCTCTGCCCTGAGTTTGGACTTCCAGTCCCCAATACTGTGCTAAAATCCATTTCTGTTTGTTAAAGCTAGCCACTTGCGGTATTTCTGTTATAGCACCACTAAGAAACTACAGTGAATGCATTCCAGCTCTTTTTGAGACATCTCAGAAAGATGCTGTCAGGAGGCTATTTAGGTGGGAAGTTGGCTCATAATAAAACTTTTCTTTTTCTAAAAGTCTCAGAGAAATCTCAATTCAATTGCACACAGAGGAATATAATGTGCTGGCGTTGTTAAAGATTATGAGTGAAAGAGATAGATGGGCAAAGGAAATTTGGCTTGCTTAAATTCTAAAAGGGTGTGTTTAAGAAAGAACAGCTTTGGAGCAAGATGGAATTGGTTTTGAATCTTGATGCCACCATTGATCAGTGTCATGACCCTGGGAAAGATGCTCAATTACCCTGGACTCGGATTTCACTAAATGTAAAGTGAGCATGAGAATCCCTACCAGTGCTGTGTTCGCCATTTTGGGTAAAGTAGCTAAACCTGCTGTTTGACTTGTTAAAGAGCAAAGATGTCACTTTGAAAACTAAGATGCACCTGACCCAAGCCATGATATTTTCAATCGCCTCATATGTGAAAGTTGGGCAGTGAATAAGGAAGTTGGGCAGTGAATAAGGAAGTTGGGCAGTGAATAAGGAAGACTATAGAAGAGTCAATGCCTTTGAATTATGGTGTTGGAGAAGAATATTGAAAGTACCATGGACAACCACAAACAAATCTGTCTTATAAGAAGTACAGCCAGAATCTTCTAAAGAAGTGAGGATGGTGAGACTTTGCCTCTAATTCTTTGGACATGTTCTCAGGATGGACCAATTCCTGGAAAATGGCATCATGCTTGGTAAAGTAGAGAGGATGATTTGAAAAAAAAGTAGACCTCCAATGAGATGAATTGACAGTGGCAGCAACAATGGGCTCAAACATAACAATTAAGAGGATGGTGCAGGGTACAGGGCAGTGCTTACTTCTGTTGTCCATAGGGTTGCAATGAGTAGGAACTGTCTCAATGATACCTAACAAGAACAGCAACAATACCAAGCATAGTGTAGGTGCCAAATACTGGCTAGCTCTAGTCATCCTTCAGTTTCACCAATAACCAGAAACATGTCTTTTTCAGGGAGCTCTCAAACATCATTCTCTATTCACTGAGGTAATGCAGACATGTATCTGCTGTGGAGAGGACAATTAGCAAACTCAGTCTGTGGTTTTATTTTGTCATAATGGTCTGAAACCATCAACAAACTATAGCCCATGAACCAAATCCAAGCCCTGCTCATTTTGATAAATAAAGTTTTATTGGAAAACAACCACAAACATTCATTATCTGTTGTCTATGGCTACTTTTATGCTGCAACAGCAGAATTAGCTAGTTTTGCTTCAAATATTTGCTGTTCTTTCACAGAAAGTATTTGCCAAACCCCTGGTCTAGGGTAATTATTTCCAAATTTACACACAAGTGTTGAGTGATATTGGGTCCTTGAATGAGAGGTTTGTATAATTCAAACTGCCATCCCACTCCTAGAAGCCTTGATAAAGATAGACGTTCTAGCTTATAAATACATTAAAATATGTACAATCATGCATACTTGTAGATGTTAAATCTTGTAGTTGTTCTGTCAGCCTTTTGGGAAATGTATTTTATCATGGAAGAATATGTCTAATCACATTGTTAGGGATTGAATTGTACCTCCCCAAAATAAGTGTTGGAGTCCTAGCTCCTATACTTGTGGATATAATCTTGTTTGGGGACAGGGTTTTCCTTGTTACGTTAACAAGACCATAGAAGTGTATCCTAAACCATTTCTGAGCTATAAAAAGAAGAGAGGACACATACTGTGGAAGGCGGGCACCATGTGAGGACAGCTATGAATAAGGAACCAGGCCCAGGAGTAAACCCATATTACTGAGACCCTGGTTTGGACTTTAAGCCAACAGAACTGCAAGAAGGAACATTCCTGTTCTTTAAAGGCATGCCATCTATTTGTGGTATTTATGTTATGTGGCACCACTTGGAGACCTAGTGTCGTGCTGTAAGATAAGTACAAGACTGTTAATTGCAAGGTTGGTGGTTCAATCCCACTAGCTGCTCCTTGAAAACCCTGTACAGGGCCACTATGAGTAGGAATCGACTTGATGGCACTTAACCGCAACAATAAACCACTAGTGAATGAAGACATTATGCCACAAGTTACCTTAGCAATAAAAATAGCAGTATGGTTTATTGATTAATATTAGTTACTCAGTGTCCTAGCCCAATTAGCCTACAACCCCCAGGAACAATATTTTAGTTGACACCATCAGGTTTATTGGCTCAATGCAATAAGGAAGGCCATGCACTAGAGGAACTGGGATGCTCCTCACCAAACCAAATAATAGAGTTAATAAACGATTCTGGAGACGGATGGTGTTTAGATGCATGAAGCAGTGTTTTGATAGTCTCACAGCAGAGTTCTGTAAAGGGGTCAACATCAAGTCTGGACTGAAATTAGGACCCCAGGTCCTCTTATATTGGAAACAGTAACAACAGATGTGGAATGTTGTGCACTGGAATGCCTTATTGGAAGCTCTGTTACTATGTTGTAAATCAAGATGACTTCTCTCTGCCAGAGTGGCTAGATGCTCTAGGCAAAAGTGGGAGGTTTCTTTCTTACTGATATAACTTCGAACAGCACAGTTTCCCATAGTCTATGTGTTAGTGAACAAAGTTTCTCTGAATAAAAAAAAAAAGCAGTTGTCACTCAAAGAAGGGGTTATTTTAACACTTTAGTGCTGTCATATGTCCCTAAGAGTATGTTGTTAGGTGCCATTTCGTCAGTTCCAACTTAGCCACTCTATGCACAACAGAACTAAACACTGCCCAGTTCTGTGCCAACCTATAACTGTTATGTTAGAGCCCAGTGTTGCTGCCACTATTCCAATCCATCTCATTGAGGGTCTTCTTTTTCTCTGACCCTCCAGTTTGCAAAGCATGATGTCTTTCTCCAGAACTGCTCCATCCTGATAACATGATATGAGAGATGAAGTATCACTATCCTCTCTTCTATGAAACATTCAGGCTGTACTTCCAACACAGATTCATTTCTTCTGGAAGTCCATAGTACTTTCAGTGTTAATCTCCAACATCATGATTCAAATGCATCGATCCTTCTTTGATCTTCCTTATGCAATTCTCAAACTTTCACATGCATATGAGGTGTCTGAAAATATCATGGCTTGGGTAAGGAGCACCTTAGTCCTCAAACTGACAACCTTGCTGTTTAATACTTTAAAGAGGTGTTTTGCAGCAGACATGCCTAGTGCAATCTGTCATTCAAATCCCTGGCTACTGCTTCTGTAAGTGTTGATTGTAGATTCATGCAAATTGAAGTCTTTAGCAACTTCTCTCTTTCCTCAATTTATTGTGATCTTATACATTCATCCAGTTGTGAGGAATTTTATTTTCCTTATATTGCTATACCATCAATGTAAGGTCTTACATAGAAGGCTGTAGTCTTTTATCTTCATCAGTAAGTATTTTAAGTCCTGTTCATGTTCAGCAAGTGAAGTTGCATCATTTATATATCAGAGATTGTTAATGAGCCTTCCTTTGATTATGAGGCCATGTTTTTCTTCGTATAATCCAGCTCCTTGGATTATTTGCTCAGCAAAAAATTGAATAAGTATGGTGAGATAATATAACATTAATGATATTATTTGATGCTTTTCTCATTCCACTGGTTAAGACTAGGCACAAAATGGCCAGGTAGATAACTTTCAAATTTCTTGGCTTAGCTGAGTAATCTCCTTCAGCTCTGCAGCAGTTTGTTGAAAGATTTCAGTTTGTAGTCTATCAATACCTGGAGCTTCATTTTTTGCCAATGCCTTCAGTGCAGTTTCCAACTGCAATATCATTGGTTCCCAAACATATGGCACCTCTTGAAATGGTTGAGCATTGACAAATTCTTTTTGGTACAGAGACTGAATGTATGTCTACCATATTCGTTTTTAAACTCAAAAACGCATTATTTCATTTAAAAAAGTATTTGGAGCACACAAAACAAGGCAACATTTATCCTTTTTTGTCCTCTTCTGGGATGGGAGCTGTTGGTGGCTCCTCCACAGTTGCACTCTTGCTCTCTGAGTCGGTGTTACTGTCACTGGTCCCTTCCTCCACCATAATGTCAACTCCTTCCTGCCCTCTCTTCTTGTCCTTAGGAGTTGACGTGGCTTCTTCACCATTCTGCTGGCTGTCATTTCTCAAGGTGGGTCTCCTCTGTCTGCATTGTAATGTTCTCATCTTCCTTCTTTTCTTCCGTTTTGTGAGCTGCTTGCTCTTCCTCAGGAACAATGCTGCTCTGACTGCATTCAGCTCTGCGGCCTCTTTCTCCCTTTCCTCCTGCCTTTGGCAGGCATGTTCTCTGCCTTTGCAGTTTCAGCTGCAATTTTCTCCATGTCCACATCTACCTTCAAACCACGTAGCCTTTTCAGTTCATTGTTACATGAGTCTGTGCTTTCCAGGAATTTCCTCTTCTTTTTCCACTATTTGAAGAAGTTAAGCTTCAAGCTTTTGCTGATAAACCATTAAGGACTGGACCTTTCATTTGAGGACCTGCATTCTAGCTGTTGTTGACAACTGACTGGATATCTGGCACCACACTCTAAGGATCTCACTGATGAGGCGAGGGTTTCTCTGGAAATGGGCGGTGACGGTATGCGTAATCATAATCATAATCACCTGCATCTTCAGCAGGCTGAATGCTCATGTAAAGTTTTCCTTTCTCCATGTGAGACTGTCTCTGTAGACTTTCTTACTCTAAAGCAGCTTCTACATGACTTTTTGCATTTATGTATGCAAGGTATGCAGGGGAATTACGATAGGCCTTCATAGACTCATTGTATCCTAACTTCTCTGTCTCAAATTTGTTTGGCTTTTCTTCATCAGTGAGATCTCGCCACATGCCACCAATAATCTTGCCAATCTGCTACAACTTTAGGTCAGGGTTGGAAACCTTAACTTGGTCCCAGACCTTTCTGCTCTAACTCATGTAAGACATCATTGGCTTTGGGATTGTAATACCAGAGAATGCCATGACCCGGTTGTTGATGCCCAGGTTCCCTTCCAGCCTGTAGTTGTTGTAGGTGAGGTGATTTCATGGATTGTATCCCACAAACCCTGGTATACTGGGCATTTATGTTGCAGGAGCTGGGGTGGGAGGTGGGGAATCAGATGGTCTTTGTGATATTTTGGAAAATTTAAGTTCTCAGTTCCTTCAGAATGAATCTGAGACATTGCGGGCAAATAGCCTGCCATCTTCTTTTTCTTTATGTTTTTATTGTGAATTGAGTGATAGTTTATGCCGTGTCTGACAACTGGCTTTTCTCCACAACCTGCACAGAGAGATTAAACCCGAGTAGGGGCAATGAGAGATTAGAAATAAAAGGAAGACACAAGACACAAGTGAAAATAGAAAAGTTGGGACAAGGTGGGCCACAGCACTGTGATAGAGATACCGTGACACTGACCAAGACAGCAAGTTTATTTTATACACAGCTCAAGGGGAGGTGCTTGAGGGCAGGGAAAAGAATAACGTCTGGTGTTTTGATGAATGCAGTAAGTGGGACTTCATCCGAAGAATGTAGTTGCTAAGGAAACAGATATAGGGCGGCTAGAAAGTTGTGCAGGCTGAGCCAAAGGACACAGCTAAATACAAAGAAAGAAGTTTCAAGTTCCCTGGAGGTTCCTCAGGGGTGAGGCTTGACCTGGAAGCAGCCCGAGCTTCTGGACCACAACTGTTTAGTTGCAATCCATCGGTTAAACTACCCCCAAGTCAGGGACCTTCAGCTCAGCTGCTTCCAACAAGTTTACATGGGAGAATATAGGTTTTACACTCATTATTTCATTGCAATGATTACAGTCTCTTCTGTTCATCATCGTTCAACAGTATTTTTGCTTCTATTCCCTATGTTTTGTTTTTGGAGGGCAGGTGTATGCAAAAACACTCAGGAATACATAATCATTTAAACAACTAAAGGGCACATTCTGCAAGCCTGCCTCCTGGCTGCCAGGACACAGCTTTTCTCTTTCCATGAGGCTAGAGTCCTCAGCTGTTCTACTTCTCCATATCCTCATCCCTGTCTCCTTTTCTGGTGTCCCATATCCCGTTCATGATCTTCTCCCTTGATGGTCCTAAGGTCCCTGTTCCTGGACTATAAGAT
>NW_006408568.1:14947603-14957090 GCF_000296735.1 Chrysochloris asiatica
GTTTTCTATTGTTTGAAAAGACCAGTTTAAGTAGAAGATGTAAAAATTCATAGATCTTTAATAAAAGAATTGGCTGTACAGAAGTACTCCCCTTTCACAGTATTCCTTTTTACTTCATGTGTGAGTTATTGATTATGCTGTAGAATTTAATTGTTACAGCACTAAAAGGCAACTATTGAGGGAAGAAGCAGAAAAAGGAAAAAGGAATGTATGTAAGGCAATATTTCTTTTAGGTATAATAAGCGTAATAGTGTTTTATTTAGGAAGACAAGATAAAAATTACTCAAGGCTAGCTTGGTTCTCACGGAATAAAAACAATGGACTAAATACTGAGCTCATCTGTGTGACTCTAATAATCAATGCCTTTCGTCACCATACTGGTAATCTCTAGGATAGTCATCTTACTCGCCATGATAATCATCTGGATATTCTGCCTGATAATCACTATCGCTGATTTCCGACCCATTTGTGCCTGTTCCTTGGCTTCCATTGTGAATGACAGGTTCTGTGGGGGCAGCGCAGTATTTGGGATCATATACTTGCCGCCCAAGCCCATACACACTCATACCTTTCTGGGAAGCAACTTTCTGATACGCATCTGTAGAGAAATTGTCGAGTTGTCCACTGGTTGTAAAGTTAGCTTCTGATAGTAGATGTCTCTTTTGTTACTGGGTGCTAACATTCCCGCTTGGCTGGTTCCTTTGTTCGTGCCCATCTGCAGACTAATTGTGCTCTGGTCAAAAGGTTTGTCAGTTTGCATTTTGGGATCATAAATGTGCCTCCTAGTCCCATAGGCTATCATACCTGCTTGGCTGACACATTTGTTGGTTCCCATCTGCAAACCAATTAGACTTTGGCCAGCTTTTAACTTCCCTTCATCAAAACGTCTTGTTTGTTTTTCTGCATACTTAACTCCAGTATCAATGGTTGTATGAAATCCTTTTGTTTTAGCCAGACCTGCTAGAGCCACCAGCGTAGTCTGAACCTGGGTCATGTTTCCATTCTCAAAGAGATCATTCACTTCAAATATGTCACGGGGCTTCATGCCATAAGCCTGAATAGCTTTAATAAAGTTGCCAATATTCTCCAACTGATGCCAGTTTAATGAAGACTCATTAACCTTCTTTACAGAACCTGGCTGTAATTTGTTTATGAGCGCGCAGAGGATGACGTCATCTTTTAAGCCCAGCTGAAAGTTGGTGCCGATGCTCTTGCCTGTTACTTCTTCTAACCAGTTGCGAAGATCTTCTTCTGCCTGGTGATCATACTTGGATGCAGTCTTGTTCTTGACCTCCGCCGAGAGTCCTTTGGAAGGGCCCTAGTTGAAGTGGGTCATGGTGGTTCGGAAGGCAGGAGGCCGCACAAGGTACGGGGGTCTTTCACACTCTGCTTCTCCGCTCTTGGCCGGAGGAGTGGCGGTAACGGGAGATGCTCGGAGCGCATTCTTCTGAGCGGTGCAGGAGATGCCCCGACGCGGCGAAGGGGCTCGGGAGGGGTTTTGGGGACTGGGTCCGGCTGGGTCTCGCGGAACCGCTTGGTCTACTCTGGAGTCCGACTCGCTAGTCGCTAGCTCGCTGGTTCAGCCGTTTTCCTGTATAATGTTTTTGATGCCATCCCTCAACTTTTCTGGTCTTCACGCATTAGTCTAATGCATCAACTTTGTTCTTGAGATGGTCTCTATTTTCAGGTGGGATATATTCAAGGTCAAATATTTTTGGCTGTCTTGAACTTTAAAAAATATTTATGGCTCTCTTGAACTTTTTAAAATTTGTCAGCTTCAGCCTATGAGCAATTAACGGTCTGTTCCACAGCCTTTCCCTGGTCTTGTTTTGGTTGATGATACTGAGTTTCTCCATCATCGCTTCCTACAGATGCAGTCAATTTGATTCCTGTGAATTACATCTAGTGAAGTTCACGTGTATAGTCACTTTTCGTGTTGTCAAATTAGGCTATTTGCAATGAATAAGTTACTGGTCTTGTAAAATTCTATCATGCATCTCTAGCATTGTTTCTCTCACCAAGGCATATTTTCCAACTATCGGTTTTTCCTCTTTGTTTCCAATGTTTGCATCCCAATCACCAGTAATTAACATTGCATCATGAATGCCTGTTTGATCAATTTCAGACTAAAGAAGTTGGTAGAAATGTTGAATTTTATTGGTTTTAGTGGTGGGTGTGTTAATTTGAGTAATAGTGGTATTAAACATTCTTTGTAGGCATATGTATATTATCATATCACACACAGCATTGTACTTCAGGATAGATCTCAAAATGTTCTTTTTCACAATGAATGTGATATAATTCCTCTTCACTTTGTTATTCCTAGCATGCTAAGCCATATGATTCCCCAAATGTTCAATACCAGTCCACTCTAGCTCACCAGTATATAGGATATTGATTTTTATGTATTCCCATTTCATTTTTGAGGACTTCCAATTTCCCTAGATTCATACTCTGTCCATTTCATATTCTGATTATTAGTGGACATTTGCAGATATTTCTTCTCATTTTGAGTTGTGTTTCATCAGTACATGAAGGTTTCTTCTAGTCACATCATCATGGTCAGCTCTACTTTGAAGAGGCAGCTCTTTCTTAGTCATATTTTAAGTGCTTTCCAACTTGAGGAGCTCATCTGGTAGCACTGTATCTGACAATGCTTTGCTGCTATTCATAAGGTTGTCAGTGACTAAGCATTCAGAGTCAGTTCTTCTCTTCTTCTTCTCGCTCTTAGTCTGGAAACTCCACTGAAACTTGTTCACCCTGATACTTAAAATATCAGTGGCATAGTTTCCAGCATCATAGGAACACACAAGACACCACAGTTTGACAAACTTAAAGACAAGTAGTGAATTTTTTGTAGTTGTTAAGTGCCACCGATTTGATTCCAACTCATAGACACCCTGTTTAGGGTTTCCTAGGAGCAGCAGGTAGGTTTGAACTGCCCGCCTTGCAGTTAGCAGTCCAGTACTTATCCTACAATAATTTCCTATTTCTTTTGCAGCTGGCTTTATTTGTGTCTATTATTTTAGTCTGGTAAATGGTCAGACAGATTTTTGCTTTTTTGGTCTGAGCTACCTTTCATTTTCTTATCAGGAAGGTGATGATGGTAGGATTGGGAGGTGTCTGGCACAGACAGGAGGGCAAAAGAGATGGGGGGGATGGGAATAGTCAAGAGCTAATTCAAGGAATTGGTGGTGCAAATAGTTAACTCGCTCAACTGCAAACTGAAAGGTTGGAGGCTCGAGCTCATGCAGTGGTGTCCCAGAAGAAAGGCCTTACAATCAACTTCTGAAAACTCAGTCTTTGAAAACCCTCTGGAGCACAGCACTCTGACATGCATGGGGATCGAATCAAAGGCAACGTGTTTATTGTTGTTTTAAACAGTATTTTATTATATTTTCATTGAATGTTTACACAGTAGTTTAGCTTCCCACTCAACAATTTCTATTTAAATTCTTCAGCGACACTGAGTATATTCTTCAAAATGTGTGAACCTGATCACTATTTCCATTTAGATTGTTTTGTTCCCATTAATCTAGTTTCCCTGTCCCCTTATATTCTCATCTTTGTTTTAAAGTCATTGTTGACTGTTTGGTCTTCTTTAAGGATGACATTTTAAAGGAGAACAGCCTTACATGTGATATCCTTCTTCTTCTATTTACTTATTTTTAACTTTTCATTGTGAATTGCATGAAGGTTTACAGAGCAAATCAGTTTTCCACTCAACAGTTCATACACATTTTATTCCATGTTGTTGATTGCAGTTCCCTCAACATACAATCACTTATCCCACATCCTATGTTTCCCATATGTGGTCCCTTGAATTTATTTGGAATGGCTTTTCTAGTCAATGTCTTCTTAAGTCCCACCAAGTAATTGGGTGGGACTATTCAACTAAGGTGTACAGGACTCTAACACTGGGATTGGTTAGTTTTGCCATTCATCTAGGTTTAAAAGGAGCCATTTCAGAAGCAGAAACAGACAATCTCAGGACCATCAAGATGGAAGAGCATGAGTGGAGCATGAGACTGCTACCTAGAAAGTTGCAGCATCAGAGGCGGTAGCACTGAGAGACAGAGCAGCTGTGGGCTCTAGGCCCATGGACTGAGTAAAGTTGGGGGCCTACGGGCAGGAGACTCAATAGCAGAATGTGCCCATTGAGCATTCACAACTGGCTAAAAGAGCTTTGTAACATTTGTCCAAGCAAGACAGAGCCCAAGGGACACAGGGCTGAGAAGCTGAAGATAAGAGTGAGACATGTCTGCAGTATGGCAAAGAGGCATTCCTGATTGGAAAATTGCTGTATCCTGAGTTGGTTTTGATCCTGAATTATAACCTGTTCACTTCCCCAATAAGCCCCCATGATCATGAGTATTGTTATGAGTTCTGTGTGGCCATTGCAATGGATTATTGAACCCAGATGTGAAGCAGAGCATGCTTTAGGAGGGATTGGTGTTATAAAGGGTAAAGAAGGTTGTAGTGTGGAGGCATGTCTGATCTCCGCTTAATAGGCATCGTTCTTGGACTGATTTTGAGTTTGATTCTCTTTCTCTTGTGAATCCAGAGGAAGTCAGACACAGCCCCCACATGGTTTTTGCATGTTTCCATTCCTCGTTTCCTGCTTTCTGAACTTTGTAAATGCTGCCCATTTGATCTCAAATGATGTGTGATATTCTTTATCTGGCTTACTGGTTTTAAACATAAGACAACTGACATGCTAAAGGGAACTTTCCTATTGTTGTTGTGTTAGTACAATTATCTGAATAGTAATATCCAATTAAACAAATACATAACAAATCAATGAATAGTATTTGGGTGATGAAGAGCCTCAAATGACCCTCATTATCATTTTATACTTACCCAGTTAATAATTAGTACATTTTGTTGTTGTTGTTGTTGTTAAGTGCTGTTGAGTAGGTTCCAACTCATAGTAACCCTGTATAGAGTTTCCAAGGAGTGGCTGGTAGATTTGAACCACTGACCTTGTGGTTCAAACCGACATTGTGGCCCAGTGTTTTATACCATAGCAACACACCAGTACATTTTAATGACCTTAATATTATTAGGCTGTAGCACAAAATCTCGTAGTGTTCATTTTGACATTGAGCCAAAAAAACAGAATAGAAATTCCGATAGTAAGCCATCCAAAGTATGGTGAAAATTTTTTCTTAGATACTCACAGAATTATTTTAGAGCTTTTCTTTCTAGTAACAACTAGCATTAAGAAATGGGTGGGCTGAGTAATGATAATCTCTTCCATGATTTTAGATGACAGATTTTTAGAACCTAGGATTGATCTGACTCCTGGTTCACAAGGTTCATTTCCTGACCCAGTTCTGAAGGGCAGGATATCCTAAATCAACTGTCAGGCAATGAACCCTGTGACTCCAGGAATTGAAAACATTGCTTAATGCAAGTGTGTTACATCCATGATCCCTTTAGTTCGTTCATGTGTCACCCAGAAGGAAATACAGAAGGCAGATCTGGGAATGGTAGCAGCATCTTCTCTAACCTCTCAGGTTTCACCCCTACTCTGTGATAACTGGGTTTCTGCTGTCCTCTGTAGTCTCTGAGATCAAGATTAGTTGAAGAAAAGAGGCTTACACACTTTCTATGTTCAGAGAGCCTCTATCTTCCAATGCCTTATTGTTTCTTTAAGGCATTTGACATGTGAGGAAATTTCTTACCATTGTCATTGACTTTTCTTAGCAAAGTCTTAGTTTCTCTGAAGCTATTAACTTTTATGGCATCTCTATCTTTCCATTTTTTCTTGTTGACTACTCCAATGACTACTAATACTTAAGTTTAGAATATTATCTTTGGCTTCCATTTTCTTTCTCCTTTTCCCTTTCAGTAACCCCCACTCCCACCTCCATAAAGTCTCTGAGCTAGTTCTCTTATTGGCAGCCTCTGTTGAGGTCTAAGGGAGGACTGTTACATGAATTAACCCAATCTCCTTGTTTCCTTCCAATGGATTAGGGATGGGAGGTTTGAGAAGAATCCTACAACAGAAAATACTAGCACATAGATATGAAGAGCGATAGACAAGGGAGATTCTGAGATGCATGCAAAACAGGTAAATTTACCACAGGGAGGGAGCAGTGAGCTGTGGAAAGAGAGTGAAATGCGAGTCTGCTTCCCTGAGTCATCATGTTTAATGGGGAGACTGGTGTTAGCACGGGAATCAGGGCAAATGCTGTGGGAGAGAATTAGCTTTGATTAGAAGCAGCTGGGAACAGAGAGCAAACCCCTGCGATCCTCAAGGAAGGAAAAGGAAATCTCATAAAAGATAGTCCTATAAGCTCAGCTTCATGGGTCCAGCTTAAAAAAAAAAAAAAATGTTTATAGAATACGGCAATATTAGGAAGGAAAAAAAATTCCTAACCCCTTGGAACTAACTAGCACCAAATCAGAGAATAATGAAATCCAGGACCCATGGGTTTGTTAGGGACCTATTGTGCCAGAGGAGCTTAATAGCTTGCGTCTTTAAAAGAAATGCATGCGCACGCACACACTCATACCCCACCCACCCGAATGAGTGGTTAAGGGGACCACAGCAGATGTTATCTATTTAAACTTTACTAAAGCACTTGATAAAAATGTCTCATGAAATTTTACTTGCAAACCAAGTTCAAATTGGCTGGAATAGGAGAACTGTGATGCACATTAAAAATTGGCTCTAAAGCGATGAGCCATGGGTAATGGAACTGATAAATAAGTGGCAGGAGATCTAGCTGCAGGAAGGTGTTTAGCAGAATGCTCTGGGGGTTACTGTGAGGACTGAGTTTATTAAAAATCTCTATCAATGAGTTGGAAGAAGCAGTCAACAGGATGCACATGAATTCTGCCAGGAATACTAAATTGCAAGTGTTACAGATAAAACATGAAGAACAAGTCCTAGTGCAGAGGGGTAAACAAAGAGGTTAGAAGTGTCTGTGAGGAGGAGGAATGAAGGAACAAAATGAGATCCACCTGGGGAAAATACAAATCTGTTGTGCAGAAGATTGGGTTGTATACTTCCATGGAGAAGACAACGAAAGTATTGTGGTAGAGAAGGACCCGGAGAGAGAAGACACAACAAAAAAGTAAAACTTGGTGATGCTGTTTAGTGGCCAAGGAAGGAAAATCCAGGTTTTGTGGGTCCAGAAGTTTATAAAATTGGAGGAACCCTCTTTGATAAAAAGACAGAAGTTAGTAATTGAATGAACTCACCCACTTGGATCGATCTCCAGTCAAACAATAGACAGGTCTGTCTACAAGGGGAACATTAATACTAGGAAGGGAGACACACCTTAGAATAATAAACCATTTCAGATTGTTTTTAAAAAGGTAGCTTTTTTTACTCAAGGACAAGGTTTAGAAGGGTTAGGAAAGAAGAAAGGGAAACAGGAAGCACAAGGAAGTGTGATGAGTGGTGTTACACTGAAGGGATTGTAGTCAATGACATGAAAAAAAATGAATATGAATTATCCAATAGAAAACTGATTTGCTTCATAAACCTCTACCCAATTGTTTTTTAAAAAAGGTTCTGGGTAAATGAAGAATCTTGAAGTTTAAACTCTGTAAATTTCATGGTGAATCTACCTGTGGTAAGAAAGCATATCATCAATAAAAGATAATCTCTTCCTCAAGAGAATATTCCTTAGTTAAAAGGAGGAGAGATGGGGTTGGGGCTAGGTTCTCTAATACATAACAATTGAAGCATAAGTGAATTCAAATATGAGTGCCAAAACTTACCCATGTGTAAGCTGCTTGAAGTCAGACACTAGAATGAACATGTAATGTAAAGAGAATGGGTAATAGTGCAGTCTATGTCTTCATGGTGTGGACTCATTGTCAGGACTCCTGGTGTGGCGCTGTGGGTTAACGCACTGGGCTGCAAGGTTGGTGGGTGACACTCACCACCTGCTCCTTGGAAACAGGGTTGCTGTAGGTCGGAATCAACTCGACAGTGCTTAACAACAACTATGCCCTCATGGGCACCAAAAGATGTGGAGAAATACAATGGGCTGTTAGTAGAAACTCTTGATGGAGATTCTAAAATAACTTATACCCATTTCTAACAATTTTCCTGCTCTACTATTAGTACTCAGTCATATCTTTAGTAATAAGTTCTTTGAAGGCAGGTTATCTATGTGGTTGTTTTAGTGTTATTCAGTCAGTCTCGACTCATAGAGACCATATATTGGATTTCTGAGGATTGGCTGGTGGATTTGATCCTCCATACTTGCAGTTTAGACCTACCTACGGTTCAGTGCTTGTCCTACAGTGACACAGCAGGGTGTCTATAGTGGCTATCAATGTTTTTGAATGCAACTGAATCTGGCTAGATGTGCACTGATTTTGTTTCCACTTCCTGGCTACACAAGATTCTTAGCCTTTCTTACATTCGTTTGAGACGTTTCTAACTTAAGGAATATAAGCAGAAGTGATACATACCGTGAAATCTCCATGGAGACTCTGTACCATGAGTTGTATGTCAGACTGTGACATTAGCAACGCCTCCCCCTGCAAAACTATATTGAAATATGCTGCCACTGAGATTTTTAGATTTTTGTCAGAGTAGCTAACATGACCCACCATGACTAAGAAATTGAATGAATTGATTTGACTGCATAATTTGATTTACCTGTATTTTTGTTTTATCATATTTCAAGAGCAAAATGGAAATATAGTCTTAGGATTTATTACTGTTTTCGTTTGTTTAGTTTTTATTTCATAATCTTAAACATAACCCTGTAATTAGCTAGACTTAGTGTGGAATAAGGAAAATAATGAACCCTAAAAACTGCAGTGAGAGCCCAGAAATGAGAGGCTATTACAAGCACACTGGGAGCAGAAGAAGGGTGATCCCTGTGCTATAGAAGGAAAGGTCTGGTGGCTAAGATAAAACATGTAATACAGATAAGATTTATTAGACTTGTCGACAGACAGCAATGGCAGTTCTCTTCTCTTGCTATTCTTGGACCCAAAGAACTCCATGGCTTTCACAGTAGTCATGCAAAGATCCCATGCTTTATCTAACCATTCAGTATTAGCAGTATAGATAAAAACAGGGGGACCATTTGTATTGAGTCTAGTATTCACCATGGTCAAGATGCCAGGACCCACATACATGTAAAATAAACTCAGGCATAATTCTGTGAAAGCAGGGATCTTGATAACCAAACCCTTTATTTCCAGAGCTCACACTGTACATATTTTCTGCTATCTTTGGAACTTTATCTGCAATTAGCTAGGAGATGCAAGCCAGGGGCTTTCTGTGGACAGTGATGTACAAGTAGAGTTTACCATGGCTGTGTCCTGCCAGACTACATGAGTCTGTGTAGCTGGGCAGTGGTGTCTGCAGAATGGCCTATCAATTTTTATTTTATTTTTATTTTTTTTTATGTAAGGTTTTTATTGTGGATTGAGTGAAAGTTTACAGGGCAGATCATCAGTTTTACATTCAACAAATCATACACCTTGTTTCATTACAATGATTATA
>NW_006408568.1:14959445-14969917 GCF_000296735.1 Chrysochloris asiatica
GTATAGTGTTTTGATACATTTTATAATCATTTTTCTGAATTCCTTCTCAGGCATTTCCAAAGCCTGCCCATCTTCCAGT
The DNA here is from genome assembly GCF_000296735.1 of Chrysochloris asiatica. Classification (NCBI taxonomy): domain Eukaryota; kingdom Metazoa; phylum Chordata; class Mammalia; order Afrosoricida; family Chrysochloridae; genus Chrysochloris; species Chrysochloris asiatica. Next base: position 14,959,525 of record NW_006408568.1, read on the forward strand.
ATGGAGTGTAGGTCTACTTGTAGCTCATTTGCCTCAGTCACTTTATCTTGTTTCTGGACATGTGCAGATATGATCATCTGCTTCTGTGTTTTGGGTATATTCAGGGGTTATCTGTGGCCTTAATACTTAGATGGGTATGTATTTTGGTATTTTTTTATGCTTTCTGATTGTCTCCAGGTAGATATGATCAGGAAATGGGCTTCCCTTTTCACTCGTCTTCTTGAGAAATTTCAAGGTGCCACTGTTTGTTGTTTTGACATAATTTAGGATTTAATTTTCGGCCTGTTTCCTTTTTTGTCTGCTTGTCCCATTCTACAATCCCCATTCAGGCCTTTTTTTTCTAGTTATAAACAGTTCAGGACCGACTGTTGCCCTTTGGTTTTAAGTGGAGACTGTCTCTTTAAATTTCAAGGAGATCTATACACATGCGTAGTAGAACCCTCTGAGGGTGTGGCTGGGGTGTCCAATAGCTCAGGCACCCCTATTGTCACCAGAATGGAGGTACGCAGACAGCAAGGGACCAATGAACAGATACCAAAAGAAAAGAATGGCCACACCTTTATCTCTGCACTTCTGCCAGGCATCTGTGGTCGCTCCGATCCTTCCCCCGCTTGGTCTCACCCAAGATGGTGGCTCCTGGAGCAGCCGAGCGTCCCGGACTGGAAAGCAAAAGATTTCTTGCTTCTGCTACAAGTTCCACCAGCTGTAAGCCTTCCAACCTTCTAAATATTCCTTTATATGTGGTTCAGAGTTCTGGGACCTGAATCTGAGCCTGCTTGGCTGGGTATTCTGTGTTGTTGCTGACAGAGCTCCTTACTGCATGTCCACATAATCCATCATCTTGTTTGGTCTCCCTATCAATTATTTCTTGAGTCATCCTATTCTTTATTAAGCATTAGGAGTTCATTCAATATTGGTGAAGTATTTGCATTTATTGGTTTATTCCTTTCTAGGCTGTAGGAAAACCAAGTGGATAAACAGATATGTAAAATAAATGTCTATAGGAGTTTCCTGGTGCCCCTAGGAAAAGGGTTAACACACTTGCCTCAACCAAAATTTGGAGGTAAAAGACTAACAACAAGCTCCATGGAAGAAAGACCTGGCAATCTACTTCCAACAAATCATCCATTTAAAAATCTTCAGGAGTACAGTTTTACTGAGTCGGTATTGACTCAACAGCAACTGGGTATGAGTTTCTTTGGAAACATATATTCTCAGCATAGGATGCCTTGGAAATGCATAGTGTTTTTGTTTCCCTCTCCACAAGTAGGAAATCTCTGATGTAGAAAGAAACAGTAGAAAACTCTGGAAAAGAATTAGGCAAAGGCAGTTTAAAAGCAAATATAAAATTACTAATGAGATTCAAAATGGAAATAGAAGAGGGATTTCAAATGTAAAGGGCAGAAGGTAGATAGAAGGAAATGGACGAGGGTAGCTTTGAGCAGAGACAACAGGATAGGAGCTGTCATCTAGAAGTATTTAGAATAAGAAGGACCACAGCATGTTGTAGGGAGAGATATATGGTAGTTGTTGCTGTTGCTAAGTGTTGCTGAGTTGATTCTGATTCTTAGCAGCCCTGTATAGGGTTACCAAGGAGTGGCTGGTGATTTTGACCTTGTAGTTCAAACTGGCCTTGCATTCCAGTCCTGTAGCTCACAGCGCGAGGTGAATTAAAAATTTAGAATTATAGAGGACAACTGGGTGATGGTGTATGTGTGTTTAATGCTAGGTGTTTTAAGAAAATGAAAACTTAGATACAAGAAAATATGGTTATAACTGATCTACCTAATAGAAAAGAACATCTGGAACATCAGTAGAGGGACAGTCATAGGAGGCCTAACGGCTCCTGCTTTGGTATATAATGTTGTTGTTGTTGTTAGGGATCATCGAATTGTTACTGACTCATAGCGACCCTATGCACGACAGAACAAAACACTGCCGGTTCCTGGCCCAACCTCACAATTGTTGTCATGCTTGAGCGCATGGATGCTGCCATTTTGCCAATCCATCTCACTGGGGGTCTTCCTCTTTTTCTCTGACCCTCCACCTTATCAAACATGATATCCTTCTCCAGTGATATTATCCCTCCTGACAATATGTCGGAAGTATGAGAGATTAAGTTTGGCCATCCTGGCATATACTGTAGTTCAATTAAATTTAGAGTGATCTCTGTTAGGGTTGGGGGAGGGTCAGAGAGGATGATAACCCACTACCATTGAGTCCATTCTGACTTATCCTAAAGGAGCTCTGGTGGTTCTGTGCATTAGGTGTTGGTCTGATAACTGCAAGTTTGGCAGTTCAAATCCACCAGCCACTCTCTGGGAGAAAGACAAGGCTGTCTGCTCCCATAACAATTTAAAATCTCAGAAACTCTGAAAAGTGGTGCTATACAATCTATAGGCTCCTTATGAGGAAGGATGATAGTTGGTAAGAAACTGCAGCGGATGCTAGTGTGGGAAGGCCTAGATCACTTCTCAAAGAGGGTAAAGAACATTTGGATTGAAGTGTGTGCCATAAGACAGCATGTCCTAAAGTATATTCCATTGAAAATAAATTCTGCTGGAGCTTAGCAGAAATTATAAGAATATAATGATTTAGGTTAAACCACTTGAAATTTGTATAGATTAAAAATAGTCAGATTTGAAAATTTTATATGGTTCAATCTAGTTGGAAAAGAGTGGTGTAATACCTAATGTGATACCTGATGTAGGATCCAGATTTTGGCAAAAAGAAAGTCATTTAATTTTCCTTTAAGCAAGGGCAATATTTGACCCCAAACCTAAAACCAAACCAGCTGATTCCAATTTATGGAGACTGAATTCTTCAGACATGCAGAGTAAAACTCTTCTATAGAGCTTTCAAGACCTGTTGGAATCAAATTGCCCAGCTTTTCTTCCAAGGCACAGTGAGGAAGTTAGACAAGATCCTTTCCCTCCACTTGTCTGAGACACCTCTGAAGATCTGATAAGATGTTCTTCCCAACTACTCTCTCTGTTCTGCTCCTTTTACCTTTTCAGCTTTTTGTATTCAGGAAGGATCCAGATTCCACAGTGTTGTGAATTACTAGATCATTTTTGTCCATGGAAAGAAAAAGGGGGGAAAGACTCTTTTTCTTGATGGCTTTTGTTATCTCTTCATCTCCTTCAGTTTATCATTCATTCCACCAATATTTACTGAGCACCTACCATGTGCTATGCCCTGAGCTAGATGCTGGAAATGTGTGGTAAACAGAACCGATAGACCTTATGAAGTATGCAGTGTGGGGGTGTTTTAAGATCCGCCATAACCAAGGATAACACCCTTTTTGAGATGGGCTAATAAGAGTCTTGAGTTTAGGATTCCAAAAGGCAGAGATCAGTGAAAAGGTTTACCAAGCCAAAACCTATGGCTGTTGAGTTGTTTCCAACTCAGAGTTACCCTATAGGAGAGAGTAGAACTGCCCCCATAGGGTTTACAAGGCTATGGAAGTCTTTTCAGAAGCAGACTGTCACACTTTCTCCTGTGGAGCATCTAGTGGGTTCAAACTACTATTCTTTCACTTTGCACTCAAGAACTTTATTACACCATCAGGGCTTCTTGTCAAAGGGTTTACCATCCCTTCATTCTTTATTATAGTTCTTCCTGATCAGTTTGTATGTATTCATCACCTTTATTACAGTCCTCTATAGTGATTGGCTGCAACAGAATTCTACTGGGAGTGGGGAGTCCTGTTGTGACACTGTAGAACAAGCACTGGCCTTTTGACCCCAAGGTGGGTGATTCACATCCACAAGTGGCTCCTCAGAAAATCCTATATAGGGTCATTGCATCAGAACTGACTCAGCAGCACTTAACAACATTGACTGGTGTTTTGTAATTGATCCAAACAACCATAGACTCCAGAACTGATACAACTTGCTTGATGGTGGTGTCATTTTGATGACAAGACACAGTTAAAGCCTTTATAGGAACAATCCAGTGACTCTTCCAATGAGGGTTTAGTCCCCTTTTGTTAACTTAGGGCTACAATTTTGCAAGGCTCAGTCACAATTTCCTTACCTCATATGGTGCACCACCACCTGTCTGTCGGTTTGTTGTACTGTGGTGACTTGTGACTTGCTGTGATTCTGAAAGCTATGCCACAGGTATTTAAAATACCAGCAGGGTCACCCATAATGGACAGATTTCACATAAGCTTCTAGATGAAGACTGACTAGGAATGAGAGATGGACTACTTCCTAATATTTAGTCACTGAAAGCCTTATGAATAGCAGTGAAATACTGTCAGATATAGTGCCAGAAAATGAGCCCCTAAGGTTGGAAAGCACTCAAAATGAGACTGGGGAAGAGCTGCCTCCTCAAAGTAGAGTTGACCATGATTATGCCAATGGAGTAAAACCCTTGGGACCTTCCTTTGCTGGTGGGGCACAACTTTAAATGAAGAGAAATAGCTGTAAACATCTATTAACAATCTGAACATGGAGTGTATGAAGTATGAATCTAGGAAAATCGGAATTTGTCAAAAATGAAATGGAACGCATAAACATTGATATTTTAGGCATTAGTGAGCTGAAAACTGGTATTGGCCATTTGGAATCTGATAATCACATGGTTTACTATGTCAGGAATGACAAAATGAAGACAAATGGTGTAACAATCATAGCTAAAAAGAGCATATAAAGATCTGTCATGAGGCACAATGCTGTCTGTGATAAGATAATATCCATGTGCCTACAGGAAAAACCAAGGAGCTCTGGTAGCATAGTGGTTATGAATCGGGCTGCTAACCTCAAGGTCGGCAGTCCGAAACTACCAGTTGCTCCGTGGGAGAAAGATGAGGCTTTCTGCACCCGTAAAGATTTATAGCCTCGGAAACCCTGTGCAGGGTCACTATAAGTTGGAACCGACTCCACGGTACTTAACAACAATGAGGAAGACCAGGTAATACCGCTACTATTTAAATTTATGCACCAACCAGTAAAGCCAGTGAGGATAAAATCTTCAGTCTGAAATTGACCAAACATGCAGTCAAGATGCATGGATAATTTTTGGTGATTGGAATGCAAAGCTTGGAAACAAAGAAGAAGGATCAGTAGTTGGAAAATATGGCCTTGGTGATAGAAATGATGCTGGAGATACTTGACAGAATTTTTTAAAACCAATAATTTATTCATTTCAAATACCTTTTTAAAATATAATAAAAGGCTACTATACAAAAGGACTGCACTAGATATAATACATAGAAATCAAATTGAATACATCTGTGGAAAAAGAGATGGTGGAAAAGCTCCATATCGACAGCCAAAAAATGACCAGGGGAAGATTGTAGAACAGATCATCAATTGCTCATATGCAAATTCAGACTGAAGCTGAAGAAAATGAAAACAAATCCACAAGAGCCTAAATATGACCTTGAATATTTCCCACCTGAATGTAGAGACCTGAAGAACAGATTAGACACTAAATTAGACACTAAAGACATTAGACACTAAAGACTGAAGACCAAAAGAGTTGTGAGATGACATCAAGAACATCATACAGGAAGAAAGCAAAAGGTCATTAAGAAGACAAGAAAGAAGGAAAAGACCAAAATGGATGTCAGAAGAAGCTCTGAAACTTGCTTTCCAGCATAGAGATGCTAAAGCAAATGGAAGAAGTGGGGGCAGTACAAGAGCTGAACAGAAAATTTCAAAGGTCAGCTCGAGAAGACAAAGTCAAATATTGGTATGATATGTGCAAAGACTTGGAGTTAGAAACCAAAAGGGAAGAACACTCTCAGCATTTCTAAAGCTGAGAGAACTGAAGAATAAAAATTGAAGACTCAACTTACGCTGCTGAAGGATTCTCTGGGCAAATTACTGAATGATGCAGAAAGCATCAAAAGAAGATGGAAGGAATATACAGTCACTGTACCAAAAGAAAATGGCTGATCTTCAACTATTTCAAGAGGTACCAGATGATCAAGAGCCAGTGATCCTGATGGAAGAAGTCTAAGGTGCATTGAAGGAATAGGCAAAGAACAAGGCTCTGGGAATTTATGGAATACAAATTGAAATCTTTCAACAAACAGATGAAGCATTGGAAGAACTCACTCATCTATACCAAGAAATTTTTTTAAGACAACTACTTGGCCAACTGATTGGAAGAGATCTGTATTTGTGCCCATTCCAAAGAGAGATGACCCAACAGAATGTGGAACTAAATCATTGGATAACATTGCTGATATCCCATGCAAGTAAAATTTTACCAAAGGTAATGCAAAATGGCTGCTACCATCCATTGACAGAGAACTTCCAGAGGTCCAAGCCAGATTCAGAAAAGGATGTGGAACGAGAGATATCATTGCTGATATCAGATGGATCTTGGCTGAAAGCAGAGACTACCAGAAAGATGGTTGTTATTGTTGTTAGGTGCCATCAGGTCAGTACCGACTCAGACCCTGAGTACAACAGAATGAACTACTGCCCGATCCTGGGCCAACCTCACAATTGTTGCCATGCTTGATTCCATTGATGCTGCCACTTTGCCAATCCATCTCACTGGGGGTCTTCCTCTTTTTCTCTGACCCTCTACCTTACCAAACATGATATCCTTCTCCAGTGACTTGTCCTGCTTAATAATATGTCCAAAGTATGAGAGATGTACTCTGGCCATCCTGGTCTCCAAGGAGAACTGTAGCGGCACTTCTTCCAACACAGATCTGTTGACTGATTTGGCAACCCATGGCACTTTGAATAATCTCCAACACCATAACTCAAATGCATCAATTCTACACAGGATTGCTATGAGTCAAGACCTACTTGATAGTGCTTAATAACAACAATCAGAAAAGAACAAATGGTAGAAAAGGACATGAGGGGTGGTAAAATTAAACACATCAGTGAAAACTCAATGAGGTGGATTAACACATCACTGCAACAAAGGACTCAAACATACCAATGATTATGAAGATGACACAGGAGGTAGCAATGCTGTTCCATTCTACTGAAACTGGGAGGGTAGAGGTGCCATCCATGACAAGGTGTCCCCATGCTTAGCTTTTACTAGGGGGTTCTCATGGGGTTATATTTGGGAATAGGCAAGAATCAGATACAGTGAGATCACTCACATTTGTCTTAACAGTTTGGAGGAAGAAACAGTTACAAGTTTGCCAGGCATTGCATTTCTGGTGGGATGCCCACACATTTACAAATACATAAGAAATGGAGCTGGCAGGACTTTGAAAACATTTAAGTGTCCTGTTCAATAAAGAGTTATATCTTACAATGCCAACTCTTTAGATCCTTGCTATATAGAGACAGATGGAAATTACATGAAAAATGACTTAGCAGTGGTGAAGTAGTGAACTAGAGTAGGTCAAGCCCTAGCAACATTTCAGGTCAGTTTTCAGAAACACGTGGTGACCTGGGTGATTGTATACATCTGTTGACACACCCAAGACAAACTGCTTGGTTGTAGAACTTCTCCATTCCAATCTAGCTCAGGATGATGTTGAACTTGTTGAAGTCAGATTGTGAGTAACTCTGCCATAGGCTACAAAAGTGGAGAGCAAGATACAAAGAAAGAAGCCAACCTTTAGAAGCACCTCTTCTGTATTTGAGAAGCTGGGGGTGATTCAGAAATTTTGCTTGTTTTTGGATTAGTTGTTACCTTCAAATCCCCAAAATTGACTTGGACATTAGAGGAGAACAAACTTTTCTCATGAGACTGTCATTACATTCAGTTTCCAGCTGAGCTGGAAATACCCAGAGAAATGCTTTGTTTTGCAACATGCTGTATGATTTTACTCTGTTTGGATGTCCCATCATCTGTAAGGAAAATAGCTTTTGTGAGTAGTGTGTTTGTGGTAATCTCACTATCAGCCTCCATCCTTTTGTGTTTCTTCTGCTCATCTTTTCAAGCCAGCTTCTGACAGGACCTTTCTTTGTGTATCAATGTTGGGCTATAGCAACTGGCTGATAAATGTAAAAATCTTGTGTTTATCCTCTGCCAGATTTTTGTTGTGAGGTTGAATTTTTTCCCCCTTTCCAAGCTGTTCAGTGTTCTAGCTATAGAGACCAGATGGTTTTCCTATTCCCTTGATGTTATCTTCATGTGGACGGCTGTTCAGAGATGTTCTAAGGCTGTACTGGTATAGTATAGTTTCTATAGCTACTCTGGTTAGCATCATGGTATTTATGCCTTCACCATTGTGAAAGAATATTCAATCTATCAAAGTCTGGAAACCACTTAAAATAAGTGGCCCTATGTGCTTTGGACTCATGTGGGGAAACCCCAGTTTTCACATAAGCATGTAATAAATAATTATCCTTTTGTTAATGCATCCTGCCAATTTCATGATAAGAACGAGTTGATGAATGGCATAACTAGTTCATGAATACTGCCTCATGTTTGTAAGAAAGTGCTTGTCTCTTAATCCCCACAGATGTTAGCTTCCGGAGCACACATGAGGAGCTTGCTCTCTCTACACTATAGAAAGTACTCATTGGGTAGTCAAAACAGATAGGGACACACCTTTCCCCAAACAAGCTAGCCCGGAGCTTAGCCCATAATTGTCCAGTAAATATTAGCTCATTGATTCAGAATTCTCAACTGGTGATGGGATATTGATATTAGTGAATGAGAGGGCACAAAAATAGCAGCAGAAGAATCTTCTAAATGATACTGATTGCATGTATAGACTAAAATATGCAGGGATTCTGGTCAAAACGAGTCTCCAGGTGGTGCAAACTGTAGCCTGCTCATCTGCGAACTGAAAGATTGGGAGTATGATTCCATCCACAGGCACCTTAGAAGTTCTGGGTATCTTCTTATTGAAAAGTCAGCCACTGAAAACCCTGTGGAGCACAGTTCTGCTCTGAAGTTGGAGGTGACTGAACAGCAACTGGGAGTCTAGACAAAGAAAGTGTTAAACAATTTGAGTTTATTAATAGTGGCTGTAAGGGAGAACACATACTGTGAAGAACTGTGGGGAATCTCAGTAAGAGGGAGTTAGGGAATGTTAGGCTTTAGTTGGGTAATTTGGGGTCATTCTAAGGAAGCAAAGATTTACTCTAGATCATGTGTTTTCAGGAAACAAGAGTTGTTCAATAAATGTTATCTTTAGGGAGGATAGACTATAATAAAACTGTAATTGGTAAAGATGTAGCAGGGACACATTTAGGGAGAGGATGTTTGGTATTTTGAGGACCTTGTTTGCAGTGGCTGTTCTGTGGAATTGTTATTGTCCAGTAGGAAAATACACAGCAGAGCTGTCAACACCAGGCTAGTTTGCAATAACATTAATACGTGGGTGTAAGACCAGGTTGGTTCCCAAACATCAGGGAAGGCTTGTTTTCTTTTTCAGAAGCCACTGGAGACACCAGGAAGGGAGCTAGAGCCCCTCTGCTTCCCATTTTACTGCTTTGTCCATTGCGTTATTGCTGGCTGGATTAGGAAAATAATGTAAACAAGAATGCCCAAAACTCAAATAATAGTACCCTCCTCTTCCTATATAAATGGATTGGCTGTCTGAATTAGGACAAGGATGGACTGGTTCCTCTTTGCACATGAAAACAATGATGATTTAGTTCTCAGGAGTCCCTGGTGGCACAAACAGTTAACTAACATTTAGATTAGTAGTAAAGTGCTTATCTGAATCCAGCCTGAAGTGCCTCAGAAGAAAGTCCTGGCTATCTGCTGCCAAAAGATCTTAAACACTCAGTGAAGCACAGTTCTACTCTCCAACATACTCTTCAAAATACTGAAGCTTTATTTTTGTACCACCACTGTATTTGGTTAAGAAAGAAAACATTGCTCCTTCAAAGGAGTGTACATGAGCTATAAAAGGGATTTATATGAACTAGCATGTGAAGACATGGGCAAGTAGGTGTACTTTAAAAAAAAAAAAAGTATACTTCTTTCATATAGCATCATGAAAACGAAAATGGTATTTTTCTTATAACCACCCATTTATCTCCAAAGTCTTGACACATTAAAAAAAAATAAATTCCTAGATGGGGATATAGTTGAGAAACTCTTTTATTCCAGCATGGAGTTGTGCATATACATACTGTATGTAGTAGAAACTTAGCAAAAAAATTTCTAAAAACCTTTTTCATTGTTTCTGTTTCAAAAAGTAATACGTTCTCAGTGTATAAGACATTGAGATAATAAGCAAAGAGAAAAAATTAAAATCACTACCTAGAAATGACTATTAATAGGGTCATTTATTCATTCAATATTTAGTCAGTAATTACCATGTAGTAGATATGATGCTGGAGTTATGGTATAACACAGTAAGCACTAGACTGCTAACCACAAGGTTAGTGGTTCAAATCCACTAGTTGCTCCTTTTGTTGTTGTTGTTTTTAGGTGCCATTGAGTTGGTACCGACTCATAGCGACCTTATGCACAGTAGAATGAAATACTGCCC
>NW_006408568.1:14970652-14978515 GCF_000296735.1 Chrysochloris asiatica
TTCCTCCAATCCTGATGCCATGCTTTTCTTCATATAACCCAGCTTCTTGGATTATCTGTTCAGCACACAGGTTGAATAATATGGTGAAAGAATTCTGTTGCAAACCTTTCTTAATTTTAAAGCTGCTCCTTAGAAACCCTGTATAAGGTTGCTATGAGTTGGAACCTTCTTGATGACACTTAACAACAACAGATATGGTGCTAGGAGCCCCTGGGTTGTTCAAATGATTAGCATGCTCAGCTGGTGAACTAGTGACTCATAAGAAAAGTTTGGCCATCTACTTTAGAAAAATCAGTCACTGAAAACCCTATGGAGCACAGTTCTACTGATACACACATGGGGCCAACATGAGATGGAAATAGCTTGACACCAAATGGTTTGATTTTGGGGTTTAGATATGGTGCTAGTTGCTGGGAGGACACTGGTGAATAAGACAGAATTCTCAACCTCAAGGATTTCATAGTTTTCTGGACAAGTCAATAAGTATTTTATTAAAATATAACTTGGGAAGTACAATGCTAGATGTGTGCACAGGGCATTATAAAAACAAAGAAGGAACATGGATATGGGAGTGGAATGGGACTGGATAGGATGGGAGATCACTTCATAGAGACGTTTCTTGTTGAGAATTTAGAAAATAAAGATAAATAGTCCATAATGCCATCCTCCAGTGGCAACCAGAATGCCTATTTTTAATGGCCACCCTATTTTCACTACCTGGACGTATACAATGTGCTCTGATAAGTTTCACCATACTCTTCATTGATCAGAAGCAGGGAACTTCTCTGTAGTGCTGTATCTATGATCCAGTGTCCCTGTGTTCTCACAATGAAGCAGATTTAGACACATAATGTTTTTTGTTTTGTTTTGTTTTTTTGCCAAGTTATTTAGAAGGAATTTAAGAATCCAGGGGCTATAATTCAGAATTTTGAGACTATTTTGTCTAGTTATTAGATTGTTGAATTGCTGAGGGAAGTTGGAGAAAACACACGATACACACAGTCTTACTTACTTTAGAAGAATAACATTCCTGTATCTGGAGTTTCTCAACTGATGTCAGGGAAACTCCCCCGTGGCTCACTGTCCCTTCCACTCATCTATCTACAGTCCCCATTCTAATTTTGTCTTTATAATTGCCACTGTTCATCAAGATTCCTTCAAGGATTGGGCCCACAGCAAATGCCCTTTGCAGGCAGGTATTAATCAAGCTCCATTTGTAAAAGGCAATAAGGAGCAAGCCACGCCAGGGAGAAACCTGCAGAAAACAAAAATGAGTGCTAATAGTCATTTAGAAAATGTGTGTGTATGGACGATGTTTCAACAAAACCATCTCAAGGTATAGTTAAACATAGATCCCTGTAGGCCACTTGTTCTTAGTTCAAGCTAATTAGTATATGGGAGAGGTTTTACTTTAGACTGATTTCTAGTGAGAAGAAATGACAAAGACAATACCCACGTAGGTTACAGTTGGTGACCTAGAAAGAAAGATAGGTCTCTCTTCTCTAGTGGATGCAGTGAGCAGACAGAAAGTCTTTCACTGATGTGCTTCTATGAGGACTGGGTTGCCTGTTGTTACCACAGACACATATCAGAGACTAACAATGTGCTGGGGCTTACAACAGCTCTGTCGGCTTTAGATAACCCACCAGCCACTCCTTGGAAACCCTATATAGAATCTGTATCATCGAAACTGACTCCATAGCACTTAGGAACAGCAGGAGCCTGGGAGCTCAGTAACAACTCTAAAATCCTAGTCATCTTCTTGCTACTACTTCTGCCTTAGTTTTGTAGTGCTGCCACAACAGAACTTTATATAACAAATGGGTGGTTTTAACAAACAGAAATGAGGACATAAGAAGTTGTAGTTCTTGATGCTGGCTCTAGGGGAAGCCTTTCTCTCTGTCAACTCTGCAGGAAGGTCCTTCTCTCTTGGGAGCTCTGCTCCTTGGTGAGCTTCGCGTGACTTGGCATCTCTCTTTCCCTCATTTGTGGTTTATTCTGTGTGTGTGTGTTTTTTGCTGCTTACATTTACTTCTTAAATGTTTGTTTATCTTTTCACTTTTCAGGATGTTAGAGAAATTTTCTTCCAACAGTTCAACTATTTCCTCTGTGGACTTGTGTGATTCTTCCCGTTCTGGAATGCCGATAATTCCTCTTCATGTTGTCCAACATGAATCTTAGACCTTCTTCAGATATTTTTATCCTTTTTTGTGTTTGTTCTTCTATCTTAGTGGTATTGAGAGATTTGTCTTCCAGGTCCCTGTTTCTGCCTTTCATCTCGTCTATTCTACCCCTCTGCCCTTTCAGAGTATTGTCTGTTTCTGATACTGTGTTACTGATCATTTGAACCTCTTTCTGTAGGTTTTTGTTAGTTCCTGTAGCACTTTCCTGACTTCTTCCTTGTTTTTCTCAACTCCATTGTAAAGTGTTTCGAAACAATTTATAATCATTTTTTGAATTTCTTCTTAGGCATTTCCAAGGCCTGCCCTCCTTCCAGAATGGAGACTAGGTCTACCTCTAGGTCATTTGTCTCATACATTTTATCTTTTTTCTAGACATGTGCTGATATGGTCATCTGCTTTTGCTTCATGGACATGTTTAGTGTTTATATGTGGTCTTAATTGAGTATGTGTTTTGGTAATTTTTTATGCTTTCTGATTGCTTCCAGGAAGATGTGATCAGGATGTGGGCTTCCCTTTTCACTCTTCTTATTGCTTAACTCAGAGTAACTTTCACAAGTGTTGTCTGTTTCCCTGGTATATGGCAGTTGGTATTGGGTTTTGGTGTTTTATAGTGTGATTGTAGCTTGGCTATATGGCATCAGTTGCTGAATCTTCTTGTGTAAGTATAGGGAGACAAAGAGTCCTCCAAAGGCAGAAGGGGGTGGGGGGGCATACAACAGTAAAACCCTAACCCTAACAAAAACTAGACTGAATACTGCAGTCTATAATCACAGAAAAGGGAGAGGCGGGAGAGAATAAAATGAAAAAAAAGAAAAAAAATCTGTAACCTAAAATCTGTAACCTAATATGAATATGACTCTCTTCAGCTTCTTGCTTTCAAAGCTACCTGAGATTTCACGATGCCAGTGTTGGTTGTTACATTATACCTCAGGCTTTAATTTAATTTTTGGCCTGTTTTGTTTTCACACTCTCTACAGCCCTGTCCTTTTCTCATAAAAAAAAACAAACAAGAAATGTTCAGGTCCTGCTCTTGGGCTGAGGATCTGTGCACATGCGTGGCAGAAGAACCCACCAGTGGTGAGAGTAGGGGGTATCCACTCGTTCAGGCTCCCCCTCTAGTCATCAGAATGGAGGTGGACAAACAGTGGGTAAGCCTATGACCAGATACCAAAAAAGTAAAAATCAGAACAAAGCAAAACTGACAAAGTGCATTGTCTACCTTTGCCCCAAGGTTCCCGCGGCGTTTTTGCTCCTCCCCGCTTGGTCTTGCCCTTTGGTCTCACCTAAGATGTTGACTCCAGGCCTCCAAGCCCAGCCTGGCAGATTGAAAAATACGTGATTTTTTACTTCAGCTCCAATTTCCACAAGCTATAAGCCTTCAAACTTTTAAAATATTCCTATCTCTGTGGTTTCGAATTTTGTTTCTCTGCTCTGGATCTGCTTTGCCTGATATTCTGTGTTATTGCTGATGGCGAACTTCACTGTACCTCCACCCTTACCACCATCCAGCCCCACCTTGAGCACTTAATCTACTTTTATATTTCAAAAATTTGGATTTCTTAAAAACACACACTTCACTAATACTTCATCATTAACGTAACAAAGAACTCTCAATCCTAAATGGGATTATATACACTGGTATGTTGCTGTTGTTAAGTATCCTCCAGTCATTTTGGGGTGACACAATTCAATCATAACTGCTACTAACCATTAACTATGGTGACTCCATGTGTGGCACAGTAGGACTGTGCTCCACAGGGTTTTCAGGGGCTGATTTTTCAGAACTAGATTGCCAGGCCTTTCTTCCAAGGTACCCGGGTTGGCTTTAAACAACCAACCTTCCAGTTATCAGCCAAGTGTATGAATAGTTTGCACCACCAAAGACAGGGAAAATAAACTATACAAAACTCAAGAGAGAAATGAGCAATAACTAGTCAGAGACTTATAGTGGTGCTTATTTGGAGGTACCTGCCTGGGAGAGAGGATATTGGCCAGGCAGCTGTAAAGGTGCCCATCTTAGCCAAAAAAGAGGTCAACCTGATGGTCACTACAGTTTGAGAATCACTTCCAATTTACGAGTTCCCACCTAAACTCAGCTGGTAATCCAGAACTCTAGGAATTCTGATTGAGTGAGTTAGGTCTGGGTCTCAGGGACCTGGTCCTCAGGTGATTCCCATGAGCTTTGCAGATTTGAGAACCACTGAGCTCTTTGAATAGGTTGGAAGAGTGTCACCAAAGAGTTCTCTCCTCCACATCCTTGCTTCCGGCCTGCCTGAATTTTTGTCATTATGACTTGTCACATTTAAGTTAACTATTTTCTTGTTCTTGCCATTATTTATTAAAATCAGAAGTAAATTCTGATTGGTTGATTTGTTCATCGTTACATTCAATAATTATTGAATGTCTGTCTTATACAGCGCACTCTGCTAGTCAAAAATGAAAGTAAGTAATATGTGCCTCTATTTTTTTATTCATGGAGTAGAACATATTTACCCATAAAGCACATATACCCAGAATATGAGGGTACTTCAAAATGTTCACAGAAAAATTTCATTATCTTTCAATTACATTTTTTCCATGAACTTTTTGAAGTCCCCTTGTAAATAACCACAGAACAAACTTTAACAGGTGTCCAATGGGAAGGCTGCACTGTGGGCAAATGGCTAGTATAAATACCAAACAGGAACGAGGGAAAGAGAACTAGCAAAGACTCTGAGTCAGGCGATGCCATGACTCATCTTACATACTCCTCACAACGGCCTTCAGGTAGGTGTTTTCTTCAAAAGAGGAGGGTCTGGGACTTTCTGTACCAAACTCTTGCCTCCATGTTGGGCTTACACTGCCTATCTTAGAGGTGTCTTTGACCCTCTTCATCTACCTGGTCACTTCTTTTAACTAGAAACTCAAACGTTCTCTCCTCTCAGAAGTATCTTCTCCTTTATCTGGCACTCACAGAAATGTATGTAATCCTTGATTTGTCTCACCAGAATGAGAAGGTAGTAATGATGTGCCTGTCCCACAATGACACCAGGACCTTGTAGATGTCTGCATATTTGTTTGTCTGCCAT
The DNA here is from genome assembly GCF_000296735.1 of Chrysochloris asiatica. Taxonomy (NCBI): domain Eukaryota; kingdom Metazoa; phylum Chordata; class Mammalia; order Afrosoricida; family Chrysochloridae; genus Chrysochloris; species Chrysochloris asiatica. The sequence goes on from NW_006408568.1 coordinate 14,975,904, forward strand.
CATAATCAGAAGAACAGCCTGACCAGTTCGCCAATTCCCAATCAAGGAGGAAATTTGAATGGAGCAGAATTACTTTCAACCGTACTCATCCTAGATCAAGGAGCTCTGGTAGCACAGTGGTTACGCATTGGGCTGTGAACCACAAGGTCAGCAGTTTGAAACTATCAGATGTTCTGTGGGAGAAAGATGAGGCTTTCTGCTCCTGTAAAGATTTACATCCTCAGAAACCCTGTACAGGGTCACTATGAGTTGGAACCGACTCCGCAGCACATAACCACCACCATCCTAGATCAGGTGAGTATTAGCCACTATGTGAGGTTAAATCATTGTGGTTTTAAGAAACTCTACTTTAGAATGATTTATGATTTGTCTTTGTGGTAATAGCTAACTGATACATAAAGGTGTTTTGAATGTACCTGGAAAAAGGCTTTGTATTTGTGTGTGCCAATTAAATGAGAGAATGCTTGTAAAATACTGAAGAGAGCCTCAGGCACAAATCAAATTATCATTATTATGGTGGCCCCACACCCTACTAAAGTGCCCTGCAGGCAGGAGGGTCTCTCTAGCACACTGAATGACAGGTCTGTCCCCTAACTGCCTGGGTCTGTGGTATTTAAGCTTTACAAGTTAAGTACAATGAAATCAAGCTGGATCAGCAGAATTAACTCCCTAACGCTGAGTTTTCTCAGCCTATGAGAGTGGGAGCTATGTGTGCATGTATGGACCTAAATGTATGCTCATGAGCACATGAATGCGTGTGTTTATTCTGACTGGAATAGAGCAGAGTCCTTAGGGATGGGACTATCTCTGCTGCTCCAAGATTTTGCATCATGCAAATCTATGTCCCTATTATTGCAGTGAGTTTGGTACTCCATTTCTTAGAGTTAATGGTGTTTGAAAGAAGAATATATCAAAAAATACAGGTATGTCTTCCAACCTTTGTTAACTTGGTAAAAACATTTTTCCTGAGCTGTTTCATGTTTCTAGAATTGTGGTTAGCAATCCTCCAAGCCTGAGTAGATGAGCTGGACATTCCAGAATTTCCTGACTTCCTGGTCACCCATGTTCCAGCTTCAAAGCAACCTTGATGTGAGCTAATAACCAGTGGCAGTTTCTTCCAGGGTGTATTCCACATTTTTACTCATCTTGGCAGCTCCTTCCGAGAGCCTCACAAAGCATACAGTAAGACAGTCGCTTTCTGATAGAATCCCTGCTTACTATGTTTTCACTCTCCTTACTGCAACTTCTCTCCCTACCAACACATCATCCCTAGTCAACCTATCCCCTACCTCCACTAATCTCAACCCCTCCCTCCTCTTCAAAAAGTATAAAATTCCATCCCCTGGCAATACCTCTCTCTCTTTCCTTCTGACCTCCAATAAAGCCTTACACGTGGGTGTTTGTGTTCTGGCTCATTCCATTTCACACTCCCCACTCTAGACCCCGCCCAGATGTTTCCTCTTTTGACTCACCAGACCATGTCCATCCACCACTTGCACTCCCCTTTCCATACAACCCTTCCTCCTCCTCCACCCCACCTACCTCCTCTTCCCACTCTCCTCCTCCCCATGGCTCTGTTCCACTACCATCTGGTGGTCAAGCCTTACCTTCTCAGCTGAATCCTCCCTCTCCACCACATACTTGGTCCTGAGAACACTCGCATCGATCCCAATACCTGACACTGCTGGCACCCCTGATGCTATTACGTGAGGTAGCTGGGGCAGAAGGCATTGCCCATGTCCATGTTCCCTTTTCCCTATGTGACCTCTCACAAATCAAAAAGAGGCTAGGACATTTCTCCTCAGATCCAGACACCTACTACATCAAAAGAATTTAGATACCTCACTCAATCCTATTACCTCACCTGACATGACCTCTACATCACTCTCACTTCTGATGAGGTGCATGCTATGAGCAACAAAAAGCTCAGGCAGTAACCCCAGGAAGATCCCTCTTGGGATTATCAACCAGGCCACGCCAACTGTGGACTCAGAGATCATATGATTCTTTACCTTGTGAAAGGCTTAAAGAAAACTGCTCATAAAGTAGTCAGCTACAGATGAGAAATATCACCCCAAAATTCAGATGAAAATCCAACCCAATTTCTGTCACATCTAACAATGGCCCTACAAAAAAACACCAAAGTAGATCCAACATCCCCAGTAGGCATAACAGTTATGAACACTCATTTCATCTCTGTTGGCCTCGGACATAGACAAGGTGAAATACCTGTTACTGGCCAATGCTCTACAGGGTTCCAGACCAAAGAAAGGGTAGAATACCCTCTGGGCCACTGCCCGGGCCCTGCTTCAAGTGTAGCCAAGAGGGTCACTGGGCAAAAACTACCCTAGCCCTTGTCCTCTCCCTGGCCCATGCCCTGCCTGCAAACAGCAGGGACACTGGAAGGTTGATTGCACCTTTATCCAGAGAGGGAAGGGATCAGTAGAACCCCAGTCTCACCAAGTGAAGAGGTTTGCTTAACCAGAGCTTCTAGGACTGGTCACAGAAGACTGAAGGTGCCAGGCACTGCCGGCCCCCACAGAAATAACTCACAACGAACCCAGGGTAATGGTCCATGTTCCAGGTAAGCCAGTCTCTTTTCTTTTAGACAC
>NW_006408568.1:14979745-14984475 GCF_000296735.1 Chrysochloris asiatica
TCAACACCTCATACAGCCACGGACTGCTCCAGTGTCCTGACCTTTATGCACTCTGCTTGCTATCTGGGACAAACACCTGTCACCAAGCAGTTTTGCAGAATCAGAGTATGGTACCTATCCAAACTCTCTAACTGTGTGGCTTCCCAATCCACAGCTTGCAAATGTGGTGCAGCAAGCCTGTCTGCTGGACATATCAAACCTGAATAGGGATGTCAGATGGAGGTTGTGGGGGTGTAGCAGATGCAGCGAGGAAAAAAGAGCAGTGTAGAAGCCGGGGCTACAAAAGTGGCTAGATCCTGACAGCATCCGCCAACCCCATCACATGCTAATCATAGTCAATAAAACCTCATGCTGAGTTCATCTGCCCTATAGGGACCTGGGGTACTCAGCAATTCCCACTGACCCAGTCCCTAAATCATATCCTAATACAACCACCATACACAGTACACAGGACCTCTCCTCACAGACATTGGCCTCAGTAATTCCACCAACCTCACCTTTATTCAAGACCACAACATCAGTAATCTTTCCTCCCTCTCCCTTCCAAACTCCTGGTGCACTGACATAACAAAGGTAAGCAACCCAACATGTGGGCCAAAAGGAATATTTTTCTTATGTGGAAAAGATTTTCAAATGCTTACCCACACAACACCTGTGTGTGGTCACATATTTAATCCCTGCGGCCTGATTCTTTACCCCATCTGATTAGGAACATCCTGAACAGGGACATCAGAAGGTAGCAGACACCGTCCTTACCTTATAAAAAAATCAAGTTAAACAAACCATGGTTGGACCCTAATGGCCTCCTGGAGGTCTTGGCGCCTCCCCTTCCTAAAGCCATTAACTATATAATCCTCCTGATACTGTTATTTGGCCCCTACCTGTTTCCCTGTCTTCAAAATTTTCTTCAGGAACACCTGAGAGCCTTCACAAACCAGACGGTGGGCGAATTCCTCATGGCTGGATACCAACCACCGTCAAGCAACAGGACCAGCCAGCCAGAAGGACACGCCAGATACATAGTTCCCCTCCTCTTTGCCACCTTCCAGCAGGAAGCAGCTCCAGAAGAAATGACCTCCGCCCCTGTACCCGTAACAACAAAAGGCTGGAATGATAGAATCCTTCAGCTGCAAGCATAATAAAATGACTACTTACCACGTTTTCGCTCTCCTTACCAGAACTTCCTCTCCCTACCAGCACATCATCCCTAGTCAACCCCTCCCTCCTCTTCAAAAAGTATAAAATTCCTTCCCCCCGGCAATACCGCTCTCTCTTTCCTTTCGACCTCCAATAAAGCCTTACATGTGGGTGTTTGTGTTCTGGCTCATTCCATTTCACACCCCCCTTCTCAAATCCTTCTAGCCCATGAGAAACCACTCCCCACTCTAGACCCCCGCCCAGACGTTTCCTCTTTTGACCCATCAGACCATGTCCATTCCCCACTTGCACTCCCCTCTCCATACAACCCTTCCTCCTCCTCCTCCACCCCACCTACCTCCTCTTCCCACTCTCCTCCTCCCCATGGCTCTGTTCCACCACCATCTGGTGGTCAAGCCTTACCTACTCAGCTGAATCCTCCCTCTCCACCACATACTTGGTCCTGAGACCACTTTCATCCATCCCAATACCCACCACTGCCTGCACCCCTGATGCTATTACGTGAGGTAGCTGGGGCAGAGGGCATTGTCCATGTCCCCTTTCCCTATCTGACCTCTCACAAATCAAAAAGAGGCTAGGACATTTCTCCTCGGATCCAGACACCTACTACATCAAAAGAATTCAAATACCTCACTCAATCCTATTACCTCACCTGACATGACCTCTACATCACTCTCACTTCTGACGAGGTGCATGCTATGAGCAACAAAAAGCCAGCGGGGAGCTCAGGCAGTTCCCCCAAGAAGATCCCTCTTGGGATTATCAACCAGGCCACGCCAACTGTGGACTTAGAGATCATATGACACTGGAAGGTAGATTGCCTTGCAGGAGGCTGAAAGAGAACTGCTCATAAAGCAGTCAACTACAAGAAGATTAGAAATATCACCCAAAATTCAGGCAAAAATCCGGCCCAATTTCTATCATGGCTAACAGTGGCCCTACAAAAATACACCAAAGTAGATCCAACATCCCCAGTAGGCATAACAGTTATTAACACTCATTTCATCTCTGTTGGCCCCAGACATAGACAAGGCAAAATACTTGTCACTGGCCAATGCTCTACAGGGTTCCAGACCAAAGAAGGGGTAGAATACCCTCTGGGGCACCACCTGGGCCCTGCTTCGAGTGTAACCAAGAGGGTCATTGGGCAAAAAACTACCCTAGCCCTTGTCCTCCCCCTGGCTCATGCCCTGCCTGCAAACAGGAGGGATACTGGAAGGTAGATTGCACCTTTCTCCAGAGAGGGAAGGGATCAGTAGCCCCCCAGTCCCACCAGGCAAAGGGGTTTGCTCTACCAGAGCTTCTAGGACTGGTCGCAGAGGACTGAAGGTGCCTGGGTTCACCGGCCCCCACGGAAATAACTCACAGCGAACCGAGGGTAACGGTCCATATTCCAGGTAAGCCAGTCTCTTTTCTTTTAGACATCGGGGCCACTTACTCAGCTCTATGAGAATACTCAGAGTGGACACACCCTACTCCTACATTAATAGTTGGGGTTGATGGAGTCCCTACTCAGCCCATCATCACAGAACCTCTAGCATGCTCACTTCATGATACCCCATTCACATGCACCTTTCTAGTACTACCCAAGTGTCCTACACCAATCCTAGGACGAGACATTCTAGCCAATTTCACATCCGCCCTCATATACCCTATTAAGACTGCCAAACCTACTCCACCTCCTGGCTTGTTCTTGCTGTATGCTGCACCAGATTTCAAACACCTGGCTAAAGACCTCTCTAACCTCAATCTCTCACCCAGTACCCTCCCCTTCAATATGTGGCTGACCTACTTCTATTAGGTCTCCACACCACCTCCAACATCTACTCACCCACAAAGCAGTCTCAAACTTCTCCCCTTCATGCCTTCAATTATTCCATATGGTTTTAATTGAAAGTCCCAACTTTAGGTCTCTCACTCATATACAGAAGCTCTAGATCATCTCCTCCCTCCTCTACCCTGCATCTCCTCCACCCCGCTGCCTCACCTGGATCATATATGGCTCTTCAATGGCAGTTCCATCACCTCACCTACAGGCCAATGTTAAGCCAGCTATGCCATTTTATCTTCAGTTAGGGTAACTGAAGCCATGTCTCTTCCCTTTAACACAACCTCCCAAAAGGCTCCCCTATAAACAGTCCCCTAACTTACAACCACTTCAAGCAGCAAAACTCCCAACACAAGCAGGAGTCATACACTGCAGGAGTCATCAATCCACCAGTGACCCCATCTCACCGGGAAACAATAAGGCTGACCGCAAAGCAAAATGAGCGGCTATGCTCCCGCCTCCATCCACACAAATGCTTTCTGTTCCTCCTGTAGCATCCCTCTATAACCTTCCTTGAAACATAAGAATGGCTTCAACAGGGAGCCACACTCTCTGGGGACTGGCTTCTTCTCAAGGGACTGTACATTCTCCCCAGGTCACAGGCCACACACATCCTCACGGATATACACAATATCCTTCACACAGGGCATGAACCCTTACTCCGCCTCCTACGACCCATATTTTACTGTCACCAAATACCCTCACTACTCCAACAAATAACTCAAGCATGCCCCACTTGCTCAGTCACATCCCCACAGGGAGCATTGCACCCCAAATCAATTCCCACCCATCAGACCCGTGGCTGTCTACCAGGAGAAAACTGGCAAATTGACTTCACACGTATGCCCCCTCACAAAAAAAACAAGTACCTCCTAACCATGGTAGATACCTTCTCAGGATGGATCGAGGCCTTTCCTACCACCTCAGAGGGTGCTGCAGCAGCCACACATGCTCTTTTAACTGAAATTATTCCGCGCTACGGCCTCCCACACTCTATACAATCGGACAATGGTCCTGCCTTCATCTCCCGGATCACCCAACTCACTGCCCCAGCCCTCAACATTACCTGGAAACCCTACATCCCATAAAGATGTCAATCATCTGGCAAGGTGGAAAGGGCAAATGGCTATATAAAAACACAATTAACCAAGCTTTCATTAGGTTACACATGCCATGGGCAGAATTACTTCCCATAGCACTAACAAGACTAAGGGCAGACCCCGGAAACCCACCTTCGTAAGCCCATTTGAACTAATGTGTGGAAGACCATTTCTCCTGGGAACCTCCCAGCCACCTCACCCCACATGCTGACTATATCCCAACCCTAAGTATGGTCCATCATTTGTTATAAACCCACACAGACCAATTTCTACCCAAATCCCACCCAAAGGAACAACACTTGTGGGTCCAACCTGGCGACGAGGTGTACCTGAAAACCCTCAACCCAAGCTCTTTGCAACAAAAATGGGAAGGATCCCTCGAGGTCTTACTCACCACCCCCACAGCAGCCAGACAGCTGGCAGAGCTTCCTGGTCCCACACAGTTTCAGCTACTCCCAAATTGGTTAGTAATCCAGAAGCACCCCGCTATACTTCCTCTTTCACAAGACTGACCAAGCTCAAACCCACCCTCATCCCAGAGGAATAAATGCATGACTCCTGCTTATTCAACTGATTTTCCTGCTTCCTCGACCAGGTGGGCCAGGACCTCCAGTGGTTCTTTCCAAAGGCTAACACTCCTGACG
>NW_006408568.1:14984890-14987430 GCF_000296735.1 Chrysochloris asiatica
GGGACAAACACCTGTCACCAAGCAGTTTTGTGGAATCAGAGTACGGTACCTATCCAAACTCTCTAACTGCGTGGCTTCCCATTCCACAGCTTGCAAATGTGGTGCAACAAGCTTTTCTACTGGACATATCAAACCCAAACAGGGATGTCAGATGGAGGTTGCGGGGGTGGCAGATGCAGCGAGGAAAAAAGATCAGTGTTGAAGCCACAAAGAACCTCACAAAATGGCTGGACCCAGGATATAAAGGATTACGCATATGGCTAGAGCCTGACAGCATCCGCGAACCCCATCACACACTAGTAACTGATATAGGAACCATATTCAATAAAACACCATGTTGGGCCCCATCACACGCTAATCACTGATATAGGAACCATATGCAATAAAACCTCATGCTAGGCCCCATCATACGCTAATCACTGATATAGGAACCATATTCAATAAAACCTCATGCTCGATTTATTTCCCTATAGGAACCTGGGATACTCATCCATTCCTGCCGACCCAGTCCCTAAATCATATCCTAATACAACCACCATACAGTACCTCTCCTCACAGAGATTGGCCTAAGCAATTCCATTAACCTCACCTGCATTCATGACCACAACAATCACTAATCTTTCCTCCCTCTCCCTTCCAAACTCCTGGTGCACTGACATAACAAAGGTAAGCAAAAAAGGAATATTTTTCTTATGTGGAGAAGATTTTCAAATGCCTACACACACAACACCTGTGTGTGGTCACATATTTAATTCCTGCGGCCTGAATCTTATCCCCATCTGATTAGCAACATCCATACATGTATTACAAAAGAAATTATCAGTGGCCTTGAACAAGGACATGGAGAGGGTAGCAGACACCCTCCTTACCTTATAAAATCAAGTTAAACAAACCATGGTTGGACCCTAATGGCCTCCTGGTAACCTTGGCTCCTTCCCTTCCTAGGGCCATTAACTATAATCCTCCTGATACTGTTATTTGGCCCCTGCCTGTTTCCCTGTCTTCAAAATTTTCTTCAGGAACGCCTGAGGGCCTTCACAAACCAGACGGTGGGCGAATTCCTCATGGCCGGATACCAACCACCATCAAGCAACAGGACCAGCCAGCCAGAAGAACACACCAGATACATAGTTCCCTCCTCTTTGCCCCCTTCCAGCAGGAAGCAGCTCCAGAAGAAATGACCTCCGCCCCTGTACCCGTAACAAAAAAAGGCTGGAATGATAGAACCTCTCAGCCACAAACAAAATAAAATATCTGCTTACCACGTTTTCGCCGTCCCTACCGGAACTTCTCTTCTTACCGGAACTTCCTCTCTCCCTACCAGCACATCATCCCTAGTCAACCAATCACCTACCTCCACTAATCTCAATCCCGCCCTCTTCTTCGACCAGTATAAAAATCCTTCACCTGGCAATACCTCTGTTTTTCCTTCCCACCTCCAATAAGGCCTTACACGTGGGTGTTTGTGTTCCAGCTCATTCCATCTCACACTTTCCAGTCTGTGAGGGACTGAAATGGAAGTCACACAAAGAAAGGCGGAGGGAGCCATTGGCATTTACTGAAGCTTATAAAACTGTCAGCAAATCAACCCCTTACGCATGGACTCCCTGGCTGCTGTGTTTTATAGTGCTGAAGTCAGCATCTTGATTCAGCTGAATAAATAATCTCAAGGAGTCCTGCAGAGGTCTGGGGTAGAAGTGGGGGTGGGGACTAAGGGAAATCTGTCAATCCTATAGGATAAAGGGTCAGACAAATCCATGGGATGCAAACTCTACCACAGTACTGATTCCTGTTTGTTTGGTTTTCCCTCCTAAATCCTGTATTGCTCTGTCATGCATTGCAAGTATTTAGAAATCTGACTTTTAGGTACTTCTTTCTCTCTACTCTCTCTCCAGCTCTTTAAATACTGATATATTTAATTAGATTGTATTTTTCTGTTTCAATTTCTTTAACAAGATCAGAATTCTCTTCAGAAATGAGGATAATGAAACTTTCTACTTGTTTACTTTGGCCATATCACCAGGAAAGACCAATTGTTAGAAAATGATTCATGTTCTAGAGAATCAATGAAAACGAGCAAAACCCTCAATGGAATATAATGACATAATAGTTTTAATAGTGGACTTGACTATACCAATTATGTAAGAATAGTGCAGGACTGGGCAACGTGAATCAGCCCACTCATGAGAAACTCACAACAAAACAATCACTCTTTCAGCTTTCAAGTCTAACAATCTCTTTGTATTTGTGGTCAATCCGAAAAGAATCCAAAAGAGTTTTATATCTAAGCTGCTTGCCGATGAATGGCTTATCCAAAATAAAATATATAATGACTGTCTATTTCTTTGGCTCCCACTGTTTGTTTAGTTTTCTGTATGAAACATCTACATTTGGTGACTTAAGCATCATAGTAAACATGGATGTAAGGAAGAACATCTGTCCATCTTAGAATTAACAAGCCAGAAAAGGGAGGGTAATGAGGGCAGGGGTAGCTGCTATAAATCAGACCCCATGAAAGAACAATAAGAAAACCCACATGA
>NW_006408568.1:14987650-14997287 GCF_000296735.1 Chrysochloris asiatica
AATAACCATGGTTCTAGAAGGAAGACTTATTCCTAAATATTTTAATGTCATAGACAAATGAAACCTCTTGGAGTTGGAAAATATAATTATCCTAGAATTTTCCTTAGTTCGGTACATAGTTCTCTGTTTCTTAACAAAGAACAATGTAATTCATAGATAATTGAAGGATTAGTTTTGTTATTGTTGTTTTTCATTATGAATTCCCACTACTTATGATAGCACATGTTGAGTTGGGAAGATAAGGATATCTAAGGCACATAAAAGGAGCCCTGGTACTGTAACAGATTAAGAGCTGGGCTGCTAATTGCAAGGTCAGTATTTGAAAACATTGTTGAGTGAAGTCCATGTGCTACCATAGTTTTTTTAAATGTGTTTCATATGTGGGAAATATTCAAGCATATATGTATATATTCAGCTTTTAATTTAAAAAAAAGTAGGTTGGGAATTATGTGAATGCTGGGAGGATCTGGTAAGCTGGCTTCCAATTATTTAATACAACTGGATAAAATGCAGAATCCTGCTCACCCTTGCTTTGCTAAATGTAGTGCAAATAAAATCTACTTCAAACTAAGATATTACCATAGAAAATTGCCTTGTGGTTGTGCTGATTGCTCAGAATAAATTACTATGAATATTACTAGATTAAGAATCATTAACAATCACTTGAAATTTCCATCACTTTAGGAATTTGCCAAAAGATGAAAATCTTCAGATTCTTTATTAGAATGCTGCTGCTGTTGTTGAGTGCCACTGAGCTGGTTCTGACTCATAGGAACCCTGTATAGGGTTTCTAAAGGGAGGCTGATGGACTTGAACCACCAACTTTGTGGTTAACAATCCAGTGCTTATTCTACAACATGACACCAGGTCTCCCTCTACAAAATAGTACCAAATTGTTTTTGTGTTTCTTCTAACAGAATTTTAGGATAAAAATAAATCAATAAAAATCTCCTTTTCTGTGCTAAATTAAAACTTAGATTCTACCTAGCAATTGACTTTCCTGTACTATATTTCCTGCAATAAACAGTCCCATGTTTTAGGTATTATCTAGGCACAGAGATTGAATTAATGATATCTACTAATGGTAAATAAATAGGAAGATGGGGAAAATAATTGCAGATACCCATTCTAGTTTCATAGTGTAAACTCTTCATCATATTCTGCTTCAAGTAAATCTATTCTTTAAAATTGTAATTTCACAGGAAGATACTAGAAGTATAAATACATTATGAAACAAATCAGAAAAATAATGTCTCTGGCCTTTGTAAATAACAAAGTTAAAGTGTGTTACACCATTTCCAAGGTAGTTGTGTTTTTTTCACACCTCAACAGTTTAATTTTATTGAATCTGTAGCACTAAGACAAGACATTGCATGCATAGGAAATTCCAGTAAGTTATTTCAGCAAGTGTTGCCAAAGCGTGCCATTTTCATCTGACTTCAAACTGCTTTGGAGATAGACCAAGCTTTCCAGTTACGCTGCTAAAAAGTTCCCCTACTTTTTCCTGCAGTTTCATAGTCTAATGTGTTTCCACTGAGTTTATCTTGCTTCCAATATGCTTGTTACAGTTTTAAAACATCAATCTTCAAATGACCAGTTGATTGCATTTCCTAATCTAAATCTTCTGCATGTGCCAGAGATCAGAGACATTCAGTTGTTAACTGAACAATCATATGGAATAAACACTGTTTGACAACACTTAATTTAGGCACATGCAAACTGTTAACGTGATCAAGCTGGTATTTTCTGAATACTCCTCCCTAGGTGCCAACTATGATGTTGTTGTTGTTGTTAAGTGCTGTCGAGTCGGGTTCCGACCCACAGCGACCCTGAACAGGGTTTCTGAGGCTGTAAATAAATCTTTACAGGAGCAGAAAGCCTCATCTTTCTCCCGCGAAGCAGCTGATACTTTCGAACTGCTGACCTTGCGGTTTGCAGCCCAATTCGTAACCACTACGCTACCAGAGCTCCTTCAACTATGATGTTAGATTTTTTTTTACTATTTTGTTTTCACAGCAACCTTGTGAAGTAGGTATTGTACATTCTAAAAATAAGGAAATGGAATCTGAAGTGAAGAAACTTACCCAAGATTGCACAGCTAAGAAGAGATGGAGCTGAGCTGAAGCTCAGATATTTAATGTCAGATCCAGTATATTCTGCAATCACTGCTTCAAAAACAAGAACTGACTTAAGGAACACCCTGTATGACTCTTGATGCCGAGTAACATTGACAAGATATAAGCATAGGTTTTTTATGAAAACTCTACTAGTTCCATCCTTGTAAAACACACAATGATATTTACTTACCGTCTTTTAGAGATAATGCTTCTCATATTTGCTTCCATTATACATAATTTGTAAGATTTGTGGTTTGTATTGTAATGTAGGTAACCAGGAAAAAGTGCACATGAAAAAGCCCACACAGAAAACAATCTATATACTAATTAGTGCTAAGCTTAGGGTTAGCAATTGTCCCTGTGTTGTGCTTTTCTTGTGTGCGTTGATCACAGTGGGGTTTTTTCCTGTGTGGATTTTATTCATGTGTTGTTTTTCTTCTTTTCCTTTTTCCTGTTAAAGTGCTACTGAGTCAGTTCTAATTCACAGCAACTCTACATAGAGTTTTGGAGGAGCAGTTGGTGGGTTTGAATTGCCAACCTTGAGGTTAGCAGTCCTGTACTTATCCTATCCAGTTCTCATTAGAATTATTGATTGTTTTCTTCTGTCTTCAGTTTTGCTTCATTCTGACTACTTTTTTCTTTAGTTTGTTTCTATATAACTAGCTTTCTTTAAAATTTCTTTTCCTGATAGCATATTTTTACTGTGTTCTTTTTACATCAATTTTCTGCCTCCAGCTGTCTTGCTTCAAATAGGGGTCTTTGCTTTGTTAAGGGAAAAAAAAATAAATAACCCCACAACAAAAGCAGTTATTGGTTAGTGAACCAAGCAACCATAATATTTCTTAGCATTTGGCTTGATCTTGGGTCTTCTTCTGGCTGATTGCTCTCCCTGACCGCTGATTTAAAGAAACGTTTTGGTAATGAGTTTTCTGGTTGGTTAGATTCTGAATTAACAGCAGTTTATGCTAAATTCCAATTTTCAAAGTGGAGCTGGAGATACCAATGGGACAAGAATCCTTCTTGAGTTTGTATAAATAATCAATATAGACAGATAAAACAAGAATTCAAACCTCATTATCTGAACTGAACTAGTGATTCCTAATCTTTTGAAACAAGTAGTCTATGTTTTATCCCAGTACATGTGAGGAGGCAGGAGAGGCATTTTTCACTAATCAGCTGGAAGGGTTAGTTGATACTTCCTCATATAAATCTCAACAGACATGTACCATGGAGCCTTGGCAGAAACAGATTGAGAATGAGGTTTATAGCAGTGACAATAACCTAGAAATCCCCCAAGTTAGGCTTCATGGCACTGGTGGATATCTACTCAATAGTCAAAGACTCTTGATCCAGTTAAGTTACTTACCTCAGGTCAATATTTTATATGTCTGCATAAAATTAAAAACTAGATCAGAGCCACAAATGGCATTGTTGTTGTTAAGTGCTGTCGAGTCAGTTCCGACTCAGAGCAACCCTGTGTAGGGTTTCCTAGGATCAGCTGGTGGGTTTGAACTGCCTACCTTGTGGTTTGCAGACCAGTGCTGATTCTACAGCCCCACATCAGAAGTACACAAAAAGCATAAGATTGTTCAATATTCAATAAATACTTTTAGAGAGCCACTGAGTACCCTCCTAGAGTGAATGGTCTACAGAGTTGTTAGGTGTTGTACAGTTGGCTCCAACACACAGCTATCCTGTGCATAACAGAACAAAACACTGCCTGGTCCTCCACCATCTTCACAATTATTGTTTTATTTAAGCCCATTGTATCAGTCACTGTGTTATTCCATCTTGTTGAGGGTCTTTCTCGTTTTCAATGACCCTTTACCAGGCATGTTAATGTGTCCAAAGTACATTGAGATGAAGACTCAGCATCCTGATTTCTAAGAAGCATTCTTGCTGTACTTTTCCCAACACAGAGTGGTTTGTTCTGTCAGTCCATGGGACTTTGCAAATATTCTTCACTGACACCACAATTCAAATGTATCAGTTCTTCTCCCGTCTTCTTTATTCACTGTCCAGCTTTCACATGCATAAGAGGCCATTGAAAATGCCATGGTTTGGGGCAGGTGCACGTTAATCCTCAAAGTAACATCTTTGCTCTTTAGCACAGTAAAGAGGTCTTTTGCAGCAGATTTCCCCAGTGTAATACAATATTTGATTTCTTGACTGCTGCTTCAAATACCATTCATTGTGGGTCCAAGTAAAATGAAATCCTTGACAACTTCAACCTTTTCTCTATCTTGATATTGCTTATTGCATTTTGTTTTCTTTATATTGAGTTGTAATCCCTACTGAAGGCTTTGATCTTCCTCAGCAAATACTACAAATCTGCTTGAGCACAATTAAGTGTTCTGGACTTTCCATTCTTTGCAATGTTATCCATAGTTTGTTATGACCCACACAGTTGACTGCATTTGCATCGTCAACAAAATACAAGTAAACATTATTCTGGCATTCTCTGCTTTCAACCAAGATCTATCTGATGTCAGCAATGATATTCCTCATTCCACATCCTCTTCTGAATCCAGCTTAATTTTCTGATGGCTCCTTGTCAGTGCACTATTGCAACCATGTTCAAATTATCTTCAGCAAAATTTTACTTGATGTAATATTAGTTATACGATTTGACCTATGAGATTACCTTTCTTTGGGAAAGGCACAAATATAGATCTCTTTCAGACAGTTGGGCAGGCAGCTATCTTCCAAATTTGTTGGCATAGATTAGTGAGTGCTTCCAGCACTATATGAGTTTTTTGAAACATTTCCATTTGTATTTTGTCACTTCCTAAAACCTTGTTGGTTTTTTTTCTTTTGTTTTGCTTTTTTGTTCTTTTGCTCTCTTCAGTACAGCTTAGACTTCCTTCCTTCAGTACCATTGGTTCTTAATCATATGCTACTTCCTGAAATGGTTAACGTGGACCAATTCTTTTGGGTACAGTGACTTTGTGTATATCTTCTGTCTTCTTTTGATGCATACTGCATCGTTCAATGTTTTGCCCATAGACTCCTTCAGTATTTCAATTGAAGGCCTGTATTTTTTATTCAGTTCTTTCAGCTGAACAAATTCTGAGCAAGCTCTTTCCTTTAGGTTTTTTTAACTCCAGGTAGTTGCAAATTTCATTGTAATACTTTGCTTTGTCTTCTTGAGTTGTCCTTTGAAGTTTTCTGTTCAGTTCTTTTACTTCATCATTTCTTCCTTTTGCTCTAGCTACTCTACATTCAAGAGCAAATTTCAAAGTCTTTTCTGAAAGCCTTTTTGACTTTTCTTTCATTATTGATTTTTAATGACCTTTTGCTTTTTCATGGATGGTGTTCTTAATGCCTGGTCTTCAGCCATTAGTGTTTAATGCATCAAATCTGTTCTTGAGATGGCCTCTAAATTCAGGTGGGATATAGTCATGGTTATATTTTGGCTCTCAGGGACTTGTTTTAATTTTCTTCAGCTTCAACCTAAATTTGCAAATGAGAAAATTATGGAGACTCCTGACCTTGTTTCAACTGATGTTACTGAGTTTCTCTCTCATATCTTCCAACAGATATAGCCAATTTGATTCCTGAATAGTAAGGTCCATGTGTAGTCACCATTTGAAAAACAGTATTTGTAATGAATACTTGAAAAACAGTCTTTCAAAATTGTTGGGGATGACATATGCAAGCACTGAGAAGCTGTGGCCATGTGACAAGATGGATGAAAATCCAATTCCGGAGCCCTCCTAAGGATTGCGAACCATGGACCCTGAGGACCAAGGAAATGACCTCCTGACGTCCCGGGTTCACATGGACCCTGAGAGCCAAGGAAGTGTCCTCCTGACGTCCCGGGTTCATAGGTTTTTGTGAACTCACTGGATGGCTACCTCTGTGCAATTCTCTTTAGTCTTAATATTGTTCATTCTGCACTTGTTCTTTATGCTTCTAACTCCGGTAACTGTAGCTTTTGGGAAAATGTTAATGTACGTAATGCCTCCTCTAATGGCTCCACTGTAAATGTCACTGCCTTGAAGGTATTAGCAGTGCGTGGGGTCCTGGGAACAAATCTTTTTGAGGAACAGCCTATAGCCACCTGGGATGAATGTCAGAACTGCTTCCTATCTAACTATTCAGTTATGTTTGATATTAACTTAAAACATGAGCTCTTGATGTCCATGTACAATAATAAAACCGAACTTGCCCCTAGAACTGAGGCAGTAAAACTTCCTCATATGACTCAGGACGAACAAGGGCAGGTTTTCTGGGATTAAGCAGGGAGGTTCTGGAGAGGAACTACCTGGGGTATTCACTTGAGGTGGAGTGGTAAATTCTGGGAATACTGGATTAAGGGACAATGGTGGCAGCCCCTTCAAACCGCCCCTGGGTATAATCAGTTTGATCCAGATGCTCTTCTTCCCCCTGAAGGAATATGGAAATGTGATGATAGACAGCATTGTAGCATTTGGATAGAGGATAAGGAATGTGAAGGTGAGACCTCGCCCTTTTGGAAAGGTTAAGACTCGTCTCTCACCTTCCCTGGGACTGTAGCAAGAAAGGATTACTAGCTTAACAAATAAAGCTAAATGTTTGAAATCTTGTTCAAACGCATGTATTTGCAAAGCAGAGAAAAAACATCTTAAAATCCCTTTAGAAATTATAAACTAACCTACTAACCTTTATATAAGCTTTTAAGTCTTTCACCTTTACCCACTAGTGATTAACTGTTAAAAGTATGTTAGACGTCCTTGAATAACTACAAGTTGCTGCCCTAGGTCATATAGGCCTAAAGTTTAATCTATAATAGCTTACTTGACCTTTCCCTATAGAGATAAAAATGTTAGATTAGTAAGAAACTCATGATGTATTCGGGAATTATCTTAAAGATTGTCTCTGTGAATCATTAAGCATTGTCTTATCTGAATAATCACATTCGTCTTCTGCAAAGATCTCTTCCTTTAAAAAATTAATAAAAGACTGGGGTTTGGCTAGTTCTGGGTGCAAAGTCTGCAGCAGAACTGTCTGCCCATCAGCTTGCATCATACTTGTGTGTCTGTCTCTTTGTGTCTATGCTATATCTTTCGCCTACCAGATCTCCCAACTTCATGAAACCCACTTCCCTGTCGAGGTTGCACCCTGACACAAAATTCTGTCATGTGGTCCCTACCATTGTTTCTATCACCAAGGCCATATTTTCCAAGTTTCAATACCTCCTCTTTGTTTCCAATTTTCATATTCCAATCACCAGTAATTATCAGTGCATCTTGACTGCATATTTGCTAAAGTTCACACTGAAGAAGTTGGTTGTTGTTGTTGTTGGTAAGTACTGTGGAGTCAGTTTTGACTCATAGTGACCCTGTACAGGGTTTCCAAGGCCACAAATCTTTACGGGAGCAGAACGTCTCATCTTTCTCCTGCGGTACCGGTGGTAGTTTCAAACTCCTGACCTTGAGGTTGGCAGCCCGACTCCTAACTACTATGCTACCAGAGTAGAAGTCTTCAATTCCTTCATCACTAGATTTGGTAGTTGGCACATACATTTGAATAATAGTGTACTAAATGGTCTTCTTTGTAAGTATATAGATATTTTCCCATCACAGACAATATTATATTTCAAGGTAGATCTTGAAATGTTCTTTTTGATAATGGATGTGATGCCATTCCTCTTCAATTTGTCATTCCCAGTCAACTTGACTGGGCCAGGATTCTCAGTAGTTTGGCACATGAGATGGATCTGTTCCTATGATGTAACTGTATGTGATAAACAAATAAGAGGATTAAGTTTGGCATTGTGGTTAAAGGACTCCTAGTGTGGCACTGTAGGATTAACACTAAATTGCAAGCCACAGGATCAGTGTTTCAAACCCACCGGCTGCTCCTTGGAGACCCAATATAGGGTCACAATGATAAATCCCTCTTAATCTCACCACTACCTTGATCTGATTTACAGGAAATCCCCAAGGGTGTGACAGACAACACTTTTTATCTTACAAGAGATAAAACGAGAGAGACTTGAACAGAGAAAGAGGAATCTGCTACCACCAAGAAAGAATAATCAGGAGTGGAGTGTGTCCTCTGGACCTGGGACACTCCTTGATCCAGGGGAAGATTAATGCCAAGATGTATGGAGCTGTATGGAGTATATCCAAGGAATACTGCACCTACAAGATGTATGGAGGTCTCCAAGGAATACTGGCAGAAGACAAGGACTTTTTCCCATAGCCAATAAACAGAAAACCTTACCCAGGAACTGGCACTCAGAATGTGGGCTTTTAGCCTCCTAAAGTGTGAGTCAATAAAATTCTGGTTGTTAAAACCATATGCTTGTGGTATTTCTGTTATAGCAGTATTAGATAACCAAGACAGAATTTGGTGCCGAGAGTGGGGTGCTGCTCTAACAGATACCTGAGATGTAGATGCAGTTTTGGAAGTGGATAAAGAGCAGAGGCTGGAAGAGTACTAAGCTGCCCTATAGTGAAAGCCTAGATAGACTACAAAAGACTGTTGGTGGAATTATAGATGCCAAGGCAATTCTGATGAAGGCTCAGAAGGAAGTGAGGAGAGCTGTAACACTAGAGATGGACATATGGTGAGAAGACACAGCAGAGAAAATGCAGTAACAGAACCAGAATCCCACTCATGGAGAAAGAGAGCTGAGCACCTTCATGCAGGAGGCTTCTTGGTGGAATGGCATCCCTCTGGCCACTAGCTGATGAACTTAGGCTCTCTGACCCATGGACCAAGAAGGCTGAGGGTCTTCTGGCCAAGGCTTACTGATGGAGTGGACTGCAGTAGAGCTGAAGAGCTTGAGCAGAGAAGAGATCAGGTAGTCTTCTAGAAATCAAAGTACCAGGAAGCAGAAACTGAAGAGCACTGGAATCAAAGCTGCCTCATTCTCAAAAGGTGGATCCATGGCTTCTGGGGTTCCTAAGGGTGGGTCCACAGTTTCCTAAGTTTCATGGAGTTAGCATCTTCACCATCTCAGTTATGGAGTGTGGAACTGCAGTAAGATGGAGTCTCTGCTCAAAGCTGAGGGGACGAGGCTGCAGTGCCCAAGGGGACAGAAACTGAAGTTTATGATTGAGGAGTCCCCAACCACAACCCAGAGTGCATGGCCAACACCCAGAGAAGGGAGGGCCATTGCCTAGACAGTCCAGAGAACAGAGGATTATTTTCAATGCTTGAGAGCTACTGTAAATTGTTCTGCTGAATTTTTAACTTGCTTGATGGTGGTGGCTATGTGTTGTGGAGTCGGTTCTGACTGATAGCGACCCTGGACAGGGTTTCCGAGGCTGTAAATCCTTACAGGAGCAGAAAGCCTCATCTTTCTCTTGTGAACAGCTGGTAGTTTCGAACTGCTGACCTTGCAGTTCGCAGCCTGATTCATAACCACGACGCTACCAGAGCTCCTTTTTAACTTGCTTGTTGTTGTTGTTGTTAGGTGCCATTGAGTCGGCACCAACTCATAGCACAGCAGAATGAAACACTGCCCGATCCTGGGCCAACCTCACTACTGTTGCCACACTTGAGTCCATCGATGCTGCCACCTGGCC
>NW_006408568.1:15005727-15011304 GCF_000296735.1 Chrysochloris asiatica
TGGAAAACTTCCTAATTCATTTTATGAAGCAAACATAACCCTCATACCAAAACCAGGGAAGGACATCACTAAGAAAAAAAATTATAGACCGATATCCCTCATGAACATAAATGTAAAAATTCTCAACAAAATCATAGCCAACAGAATCCAGCAGCACATCAAAAAATAAAACATCATGACCAAATGGAATTCATATTAGGGATGCAAGGATGGTTCAACATCAGAAAAACAATCAACGTTACCCACCATATAAATAAGAAAAAAGAAAAGAACCACATGATAATATCAACTGCAGAAAAGACATTTGACAAATCCAACATCCATTCCTGATAAAAACACACAGCAAAGTAGGAATTGAAGGGAAACTCCTCGACATAATTAAGAGCATATATACAAAACCAACAGCCTACATTACTCTCAATGGAGAGAAACTGAAAGCCTTCTGTCTGTGAACAGGAACCAGACAAGCATGCCCTTTGTTACCACTCCTATTCAATATTATTTTTGAAATCTTAGCCAGAGCTATATGCTACCTTGAATAACAACAAGAAAGCTTCAAGCCACAGCATAACATAGATGAACCTTGAGGAAATTATGATGAGTGAAATTAGTCAGTCACAAAAGGAGAAATACTGCATAGGTCCATTATTGTAAAAGATTTTTTAAAAGGAGTACCTATATTAAAAGGGAAAAAAAATCAAAAACATCTTTGCTGGCTACTGTGGCATATGGGGTCGGGTGAGGGGAGGGAAGGGAAGTTGGAGCACAGGGTAGGGAATAGCCACAGGATAGTCTGAGCACGAGGGGTGCGGGGTGGGGGGCAATACACTAGAAGGGAGGGGAGAATGGAAGAACAAGGCGAATGGGATAACAGTTAGGCAGATTTGCGTGGGCTAAGTGGGACAGAGGTAAATAATGACGCATATACAACCTTGGAACAGCAGGGCTCTGAGATACAGGGATTGAGGCATGGTTTGAACGGCTAAAAAAGGGGAAATAATGTTAAGATGCTTGGCTATCTTTTGAATCTTGGTTGCCCTTGCCTATCATTGAAAAATAGACAGTTGAGGTGGAGAGAAAGGAATAGCCAGAAACATCACCACAGAAAGCTTGTAAGTCTGTCTTCAGTATATAACTGATTGGAATACCTAAAATGGGGCTACACCTTGCCCAGTGAAGGGAGCTTCCTGCAGAACCTTTGCTCTGCATAACACCACAGGTAGAATCCTGATCTTCACCCAGAATCTTCTGAGGTGGGAAATATCCACTGAAAGGACAAGCAGACTAGCCTAGAGTGTCTAGAAGAACAGAAATTAGTTCTTGAAAGAAAGACCAGCATGAAAAATCACAAATAATAACAGTAGTCTAATTGACTACTACAAGAACAAGCAAGTTGTTCAACCCGGAGCCCTCAAGACAAGTGGTCAGGTCCCCTCAGGAAAAACCCCCTTTCAAGACTAAGATTCAAGGGGAATACATGAGCAGGCATGTGGACTTGCTGGTGACCATGTGGGTCACTGATAAGGAGAAGTGAGGGAAAAACAGCAATGAAGTTGTGAGCTAGTCCTACCACATTCAATAGACTCCTGTCAACCTGGACTGAGACCTGGTTGGCCAGCAGTATGGCAAGACTCCTGGGCCCAGGAACAGGAACATGGCCACAGAAGTCTAGAACAGAGAATGAAGCCTCTGACTGATACAAAGTGAGGGGAGATGCACAAGAACATCCATACTTGCAGATAGTACCCATTTGATCTGGCTTCAATGGCAGAATGACCAGAACTCAACTAGAGGAAGAAAGAAGAGGAAAAAAAAGAGTAATCCACTATAATTTGATGAATTTGACCTATACTTATGGATGTATTAGCTCAAAAGAGGGAACAAATCTTTACAATAAGGATCATTCCCATCCCCTTGGTACACAGGGTCAGCAAGGATGGGCAACTTAAGCACTGGCTACCCAAAATGGGGGTAGGGGGGCTACAGGGTAAGAAGTGACTGGCTTATAAACTTTAAAGAGGGAACCTAGTTTCAGAGGGTGCAGGGGAAGGTAGAATCTCCACTGAGTGGTTTCAAACCCATCTGGACGGGGCTGATGAAAGGAGATGGGATAAGACTCTTGTAGTTTAATAGTGGATGATTGCTACAGGTCTGACTATGAGTTTTGAAAATGTAAAGGTAGGCATTTTGTAACAAAAGGAGGGGAGCAACTGACTTTTCAGTCCAGGAGCAGAGGTCCCTGAGACCCTCAAGGGAAAGGAGTGGAGTTTAGGATTCTGTCCAGAGAAACAGTGACACTAAAGATGGAGGCACAGATGATGACGTGGAGAGATGGAGCAGCTGGGGACTCTGGACTCTTGGAAGGAGCAGGCCAGGGGCAGGCTTGCGGGGTGCACCCTTTGGTTGTTTGATGATGCATGTGGGGAGTTGTAATCATTGCAGTGAAGTAAAGTGGGATAGGATGGGTGTGGGGCTGGTGTTCTCCCATGTAGATTATCATATAATTCACAATAAAACAAAACAAAACAAAAACACTACCATGGGCCTCAGGGAGGCCTGGAAAACTTTTGGGAGAAGTTGTATACTGAGTTAGAAGTTTAAGCAGAAGAATGGCTCTGAAATGCATTCCTTTTCATTATAGAATCTATGTCCATATATACCCATTTCTTATTTGTAGACTATTTTATTTTGGTTTTTCACCTTCAAATAGACTAGCAATCTCTGGGACAACACATTTTTATTGCAAAGGGAAGGTGTCTTCTTAGTTTCTTTGTGCTTCTGTGACAGAAATACCACAGTGGGTGGTTTTTGAAGAACAGAAATTTGTATTCTCACAATTTAGGATGCTAGAAATAGAATTCTGGGGCTAGCTCTAGGACACTAACAACAACAGCTTGAGGGGAAGGCTGTCTCTTTGTTGGCTCTGGGGGAAATCTTAGCCTCTCAGCTTTTGTTCCTCTCTTTCCTTAGTTATTTCCAGTTGAGCTTATTTTCTACCAGTATTTGCACTGGTCTCTTTCTGTGCTGTTCCTTTTATCACTCAGAAGTGATTAGGCTAAGGAGGAAACAGCATACACTGATTATATATATAAAACAAAGGAGTCCTGGTATGGCACTGTAGGATAAGCACTAAACCACCGGTCAGTTTGAGCCAGAAGGTTGGTGGTTCAAAACCACCACCACCCACTCCTCAGAAAATATATACAGGGTCACTATGAGTTGGAACTCACTTGATAGCATTTAGCAACAGCAAAAAGAATATAACAAAGCAAAACCTATATCCAAAAGAGATTATAACTACAGGTATACCAAATCAAACCAAACACATTTCATGGAGTCCAGTCCAATTCATAGTGACCAGAAGTATAGGGGTTGGGATTTCAACATATAGTTGGGGCTTGACACAACTCAATTTATAATAAAAGGGAACAAATAAATTCTCACGAGTACCAAGTAATTTTCTATATGTTGCTTCATCTGATTCTTATAACTATATGAATGCTTATGCTTATTTTGTAGAAGACAAAAGAACAACTGAGAGGTCTTGAGAACAATTGTTGCACATGATACTGGTAATGCCAGAAATTAGACCAGTTGCTGTTTGGTGCCAAAACCCAAGTTCTCACCAGTGTATCATCCCCTCACTCAGCTCTGCTCTAGACCCTCCATTGTGACCTATTTCATTAAAAGTTCTTAAAATGTTAATTTTCCAGTGTTAATTTTGATTGTGCACATTTCATGGTAGAGTCACCTTTTACTGATAACTGTAATTCATTTATTCCTTCATCCCACCAGCATTGCTTATAAAGTTATAAGAATTAATGAGAGATGATCTACAGTCCTTAACAGCTCACAATCTGTTAAAAACAGGATCACAGAATTTCTTAACTTTAACACTATTGACATTTTGGAATGGATAGTTCTTTATTGTGAGGGGCTGGCCCATGCATTACAGGATGTTAGATAGCATCCATGACCTCTTTATCCCCTAGATCCCAGGATAACCTCTCACCTTGAGAATAACATATGTCTCCAGACATTGCCAAATGACCTCCCTGCATTGAGAACCAGAAGTCCTTGTAGAACAATGGGTTACGTGTTGGGTTGGTAACCACAGGTTCAGCAATTTGAATCTATCACCTGCTCCTCAACAGAAAGATGAGGTGTTCTGCTCACATAAAGACTGACAGTTTTGGAAACCCTACACAGGATCTTTATGAGTCGGAACCTGCCTAATGGCATACATCTGCAGCACTGAGAACCATTAAGTAGAGGATACTAATAAATGAGTCAGCTACAGCATCATGTGCTATGTGCAAGGAGAGAAGTATGCACCAGAAACCCAGAGAAATCACATCCAAATTACAAGAGTGCACCAGCAAATGCTTCTGGAAGGGGCCTCAGTAAAGTCCTTCTTTGAAGTATTTGGGTCCTTTCAAACAGAAAATTCCATTGTAAGATAATTTTAATAACTTGCCATCATATTTGCACTTTCATCATATGCTAAGTGGCTGTTTAATCCATATTCACCTTAGATTCCTACTGTAGAAAACCCTATGATCTTATTGCAGTATAGATTCTAAAGAAACCAGCAGCAACAGAAATCTTTGGTTCTCCAAGCAGTTAACATGGCCTATTTTATGTACAAAACACACCCTGCTCTGCCTTCCCTCTGCTCTGATGGAAGGGTGTCAATTACTTGCAGCCTTGGGTTTTATAGGACCTATTCCTAATTGGATGTGGTTGTTCTGCCACATAAACTTCTTCCCTTTCTGGCAATGTGATAGCAACTAATGCAATATCAATAGGTATGAGTACTTATGTATCCTTTTGTGTGGCACTGTAGGATAAGCACTGGGCTGCTAAGCCCTCCAACCACTCCTCAGAAACCCTATATAGGCTTGCTATAATTTGGAACTGACTCAACAGCACTTACCAGCAACACTAACAGCTGTACAATTTGGGGCACATTATTTAAACCTTCTGTGCTTTGTTTCGAGACCACTGGTGGTATAGTGGTTAAGTACTTAACAGCTGACCAAAAGATATGCAGTTCAAAGCGACCAGTGGTAGAAAAAAAATATGGTAATCTGCTTCCTGGAATATGTTAGTTTAGGAAAGCTTAGGGGACACTTCTACACTGTCCTATAGGATCTCTATGAGTAGGAATTGATTCCACAAAAATGGCCTTTGTTTTGTTTTTATGCCTTCATTTCTTTATCTATTAAGAGGATATATACTTGGTGCTTCATTTCTTTATCTATTAAGAGGATATATACTTCAGAGGGTTTTGGGCTAACTGAGATATTACAACATACAGTGGTTAGAATATGCTGTTGTTTAGTGCCGTTGCGTCGGTTCTGACTCATAGTGATCCTGTACAGTGTTTCTGAAACTGTAAATCTTTGCAAGTGCAGAACAACACATCTTTCTCCCATGGAGCACCTGGTGGGCTCAAACTGTTGACTTTGTGGTTAGAAGTCCAGTGCTTATCCAACAGAGCCACATGCTTCCTGTATATGTGCACATGTATGCATATGATAGATAGTTGAATAGATAGGTAGATAGACATATAAG
>NW_006408568.1:15011404-15018632 GCF_000296735.1 Chrysochloris asiatica
GTTGCCACACTTGAGTCCATCGATGCTGCCACCTGGCCAATCCATCTCATTGGGGGTCTTCCTCTTTTTCTCTGACCCTCTACCTTACCAAACATGATGTCCTTCTCCAGCAACTGTTCCCTCATGACAATATGTCCAAAGTATGAGAGACGAAGTTTGGCCATCTTGGCCTCTAAGGAGCACTCAGGCTGCACTTCATCCAAAACAGGTTCTTTTGGCAGTCCATGGCACTTTTAGTATTCTCCTCCAACACCATAATTCAAAGGCATCAATTCTTCTGTGGTCTTCCTTATTCACTGTTCAGCTTTCACATGCATATGAGGTTATTGAAAATACCATGGCTTGGGTCTGGCGCACCTTAGTCCTCAAGCTGACATCTTTGCTCTTCAACACTTTTAAAAGGTCTTGTGCAGCAGATTTGCCTAATGCTTAGTGCCTATTCCTACTGCTCCCATTTGTAATAATGCTTAGTGCCTTTCCTTCCTACTGCTCCCATTTGTAATAAAAATGTCTACCTTTTTTCCTGTTCCACCATTGTATATGGAAACAGATAACATGCATTCTAGATTTACAGATGAAAAGGAATTTTGTCTCAGGTTGAAATTTGGAGTTGGAATAATTTTGGGATAATATAATGGGTTAGTGTATTTTTGGTTGTATGAGTGTTAGTTACATAATGTTAGGCACAAGTATGAATTTATGATTGTCTTTATTTAGTGATTATATATGGTTTAAGGTGATGTGTACAGGTGACAAGTTGACAAAGCGTCAGTTAAGGTTTTGTGCAACTCAGTGATTTGGCAGTTGAGATGGATCCATCCCCCATGAGGTGATTTGATATGGTAAACCAATAAGAGAATTAAGGGTAGTAGTGTAGTTGTTACATGTTGAACTGCTAACCAAGAGATCATCAGTTTGAATCTACCAGCCACTCCGTGGGAGAAAGATGAGACTTTCTGCTCCTGTAAAGATTTACTGCCTTGGATATCCCACACAGGGTTGCTATGAGTTGGAACTGACTTGATGGCACACCACCACGACCACCATCCTTAATCACACCACTACCATGAATTAATTTGCTGGAAATTCCTAAGGTGTGATATGCAATACCTTTTATCTTTCAAGATATGAAAGATCTGCAAGGAATGCTGGGCCTATATATGCTGAAAGGGGACAAGGACCGTTACCCAGAGCCAACAAAGAAAAGGTCTTCTCCAAAAGTCAGCACTCTGAATTTGAACTTTTAGCCTCCTAAGCTATAAATGTCTGGTTGTTAAAGTCATCCATTCATGATTATCTCTCTTATAGGAGCATTATATACCTAAGACACCCAGCATAGTAAATCATACTATTATTTGATTCTAAATGGCCAACACCTGTCCATTTCAGCTCACTAATGATTAGAAAATTGATCTTTATGTACTCCATTTAGTTTTTGATGACTTCCAATTTTCCCTAATTCCTACATCATATACATTCCATAAGGACCTCTGGTAGTATAGTGGTTGTGAATCAGGCTGCTAACCTGAAGGTCAGCAGTTTGAAACTACCAGTGATTCTGAGGGAGAAAAATGAAGCATTCTGCTCCTGTAAAGATTTACAGCCTCGGAAACCCTGTGCAGGGTCACTGTGAGTTGGAACCGACTCCACAGTACTTAACAACAACAGTACATTCCATGTTCTGATTACCAATGAATGTTTACATCTTTTTTTCTCATTTTGAGTCACACCCCATCCATATCATTAAGGTCAACTCTTCATAGAAGAGGCTGCTCCTCCTTGGTCATATTTTGAGTGTCTTCCAACCTCAGGGTCTCACCTTCTGGCACAATGTCAGACTATGTGTCACTGCTATCCTTAAGGTTTTCAGGGGCTAATCCCTCAGAAGAGAACTATGCATTCCTTCTTCCTTGCTGTTCTTAGTCTGGAAGCTCTAGTGAAATCTGTGACACTATGGATGACCCTGCTGGTATTTGAATCATCAGTAGCATCACTTCCAGCATCACAGCAACACACATCACCACAGTGTGACAAACTAAGAGATGTAGAGGGAAAGATGTTATTCGGAATAGAAAATGCAATGTCTTCAAAAGTGCAGGGAGAGGAGGTTTAGCAAGAGGTGCCTGGATTCAAATTCTGTCTCCAACTCCTCCTTCAATAATTATACATCCTGAGGCAAGTTTAATATCCCCAAGCTTTAGATCCTTCATCTTTAAAGTAGCAATAATACCTGCAGTTGTTATGCTTATTAAATGAAAGACTATTCATAAAGCTGTTTCTAGCATACAAAAAAATCTCAATAGCTATTCACTCCTATTATTAAAGAACTGTTGCAATTTTTAATGTATTGATCAATAAATATTTGCTTCTGATCTTAGCTTTTAGTCTTTTGCCTTTTGCCCAATGTAATTTATCACCATTTCCCAAGAGGCAAACAGGTTGATTGATTGAGCTTTACCCTGGATAAAATTTCAGTTAAGCAGATCAGTAAAGGATCATTTTTCAGACTAGTAATACTTTTATATCTAGTTACATGGCTGCTATGGTGTATATTAAGGCTTTTCTTGGATCAAAACACAATGGGCCTTGGACTTCTGGTTTAAGGGCAGGTGAAGCAGAGACAGGTAGGAGAGGTTCCTTGGTGGAGGTGCAGAAAAACCAGAGAAAGCACTTTCCAGAGCAGCTCCAGAGTTTTGGATCTTGTATAAGGTTCTGGGTGCCAGTTTCCCATGCCCACAAGTGGAGAAATCTGACTGTGGAAATGAAAATATGGTGATTGCTGAATCACTCCCTATGAGGCCTCTTGGCTTGGGCTGAGATCAGAGGGCAGGGCTACAGCCAGGCTGATACAGGATACAGCACTAAGAACCATGGAATGTCACCTGGAAAAAGAGATGTGATGAATTTTTTTCACTTTTCTTTCCTCTTATACACTATTGCACCCTCACTGCCCAGCCCAGACACCTTCAGGCAGGTGGGAGTGCACTCCCTAAAAAGGTCCAGCATTGCACCCACAGTTTTCCCACAGCACAGTGAAAAGGTCCCTGGGAGGAGCCTCATTGTTCCCAAGGGCTGATCCTTTGGTGGTTTCTTATGAATTGTGACTCTGGGATCCAGCCCTAAAGTTGACCTGGACAGGATCCTTTATTCCTGCCTATCCAGCAAGAAAAAGCAGACCTGGCCATTCAGCCAAACTGTATAGCACCCTATAAACCCCCAGCATAAAAGGCAAGAGCCAACACCAACTACTACACACAAGGATGCAGCTATTTTGAGAATTACATTGTGCATATGCAGATACCTAATTGAGCTTCAGAAATAAATATAGTGGACAATCCTTCTTCCATTCATTTCTCAATATCTATCTGCATACCTCCATGACAGTGACTAGAGGAGGGGCCTGAGCAAGTGGACATCCCCACCCACTCCTGGAAGTTTCTACAGTGCACACACACTGACCGGAGCAACAAAGGCTACTGGACAACTGCGCAACAATCAGCTACAGTTTTATTTTTTGTTTTTGAATGGTGGTTTTCTTCTCTGCTTTTATATTGTTTCTGTTTTGGGTCTTTTTGGTCTCACTTTATTCCTGTGGGTGGGAGCTCCTCCCCCCCACATTACCCAAAAAGAGACAGCAATCGTGCCCATATAACCAAGCTACAAGCATACCGCATAATATCCCACCATCTGGACAGGTGCCAATATGCATTACACGTGAAAAAGGAAGCCTAGCTCCAGATCACATCCACCAGGAGACACTCAGTAAGCTTAACAACACAGCAACATACATTAATTTAATCATTAAAAACCCACCTAACTACTGAAAATGTAAAACAACAACAACAAAAGTTTTCAGTACATGTCCAAAACCAGAAAAGAGTAATTCAGACAAATGAGGTGGAGGAAAACATAGACTCCCCACTAGAACAAGAGCGGGCTTTGGATCTGCCTGAGAAGGAATTCAGAATGATATGGAAACAAATTCAAATGCTCCACAGAGTAGTTGAGGAAAATGAGAAAGAAGTCATGAAAGTGCTATAGGAGCAATCAAACAAGATAGATATAGCATTGGAAATAATTCAAAACCTGCAAAAAGAGGTCCAGATGATTACTAATAAAATATCAGAAATGGTCAATACACTGAAAGGGCAAAGGAGTAGAACTGAAGAGAAGGAAGCCATAACCAGTGATCTGGAAGACAAATCTCTCAATACTGCTAAGATAGAAGAGCAAGCAGAAATAAGGATAAAAAAATCTGAAGAGAATTTAAGATTCATGCTAGATAACATGAAGAGGAATAACTTAAGAATTATTAGCATTCCAGAACAGGATGCTCACATAAGTCCACAGAGGAGATAGTTGAGGGGCTTCTAGAAAAAAATTTCCGTAACATCTTGAAGGATGAGAAGATAAACATTTAAGAAGCTGAATGAACCCCAGGAAGGATAGACCCCAAAAGAAAACCACCAAGACATATCATAATCAAGTTCTCCAAAATCAAAGACAAGGAGAGAATCCTAAAAGCAGCCAGGGAAAACAGAAGTGTTATCTAAAAAGGAAAGCAAATCAGATTAAGCTCTGAATTCTCAGCAGAAACCATGCAGGCAAAGGCAATGGGAGACATATATAAAATCCTAAAAGAAAAAAACCTGCCAACCAAGAATCATCTATCCAGCAAAACTGTCAATCAAATACGATGGTGCAATCAAAACATTCCAGGATAAACTGAAGCTAAGAGATTTTGTCAAAGCCAATCCAGCACTTCAAAGCATCCTAAAGGGAGCTCTTTGGAATGAAATCCAACAAGAATAGAAAATTGTCAACTAGAGATTGACAGAGATGGCAACACCATCTGGAACTCAGTTTACATATAGCAGAGTTCAGAACAGAACAAAATTATAACAAGTAATTCAGAAGACCCGTGAGGCCAATCAGTGATCAAAATATTAACAATGATAAAGAAAGGAAAAAATAAAAGAACAGAGTTCCAGGTGGCAACGTGCTCAGGTAGATTGCAAAATATAATAGATTGTCTTAAATGGAGGGAAAAGTTAATAGACTATAAGGTAACCCTAAAGAAATTTAATACTTCACAACTTACCATGAAAATGAAGATCCAAGTAGAATAAGGAAACATTAGAACTAAGAAGAAAATGACAAATAGCACAAGAAGGCATGCAGATCAAAGGAATGAACAGCACTACAAAAATTAATATAATGACAGCAATTAATTCATACCTATCGATAATTACACTGAATGTCAATGGATTCAATGCACCAGTGAAGAGACAGAGAGTGGCAGAATGCATAAGAACGCAAGACCCTTCTATATGCTGCCTGTAAGAGACACATCTTACACACAAAGACAAAAACAGACATAAGGTTGAAGGATGGAAAAAAACATACCAACCTAATTGCAATGAAAAACAAGCAGGAGTGGCAATACTAATCTCTGATAAAATAAACCTTAAGGCAAAACAACCATAAGAGATAAAGAAGGACACTATCTTATAATTAAAGGATCAATTGAGCAAGGTGACATAAACATAATACATATCTATGCTCCCAATGAAAGAGCACGAAGCTATATAAACCAAATCCTACTAGAATTGAAGAAAGAAATAGATAAATCTACAATTATAGTGAGAGATTTTAATATGCCACTTTCAAAAAGGGCTAGAACAACCAGAAAGAAACTCAACAAAGTTACAGAGGAACTAAACAGCACAATCAGCCAACTGGACCTTGCAGATGTGTACAGAGCATTCAACCCAACAAGAGCACAATACAAATTCTTTCCAGTGCACATGGAACATTCTCCAGAATTGACCATGTGTTAGGTCAAATAGCAAACCTCCTTAAATTTACAAATACCAAAATACTACAAAGCATCTTTTCAGACCACAATGCCATAAAACTAGAAGTCAACAATAAGAAGACCAAGGAAATGAAGTTGAATACATGGAAACTGAATAACACCTTCCTGAAGAGTGACTGGATAAAAGAATAAATTAAACGGGAACTCACAAAGTTCCTAGAAACAAATGAGAATGAAAACACAACATACCAAAATCTTTGGGACACAGTGTAATTGGTAACAAGATGACAATTTATTGCGAAAAATGTGCACATCCAAAAAGAAGAAAGAACCAAAATTAACACATTATCACAGCATTTACAACAATTAGAAACAGACCAACAGAGGGAACCTACAGCCACCAAAAGAAAAGAAATAATAAAGATAAGAGCAGAAATACATGAGATGGAAAACAGAAAAACTATAGAAAGAATCAACAGGACAAGAAGCTGGTTTTTTGAAAGGATTGCTGGCAAACCTAACAAAAGAAAAGAGGGAGAAGACACAAATAACACGCATTAGAAACCATATGGGCAATGTCACAACGGAACCAAAGGAAATCAAAAGGATAATAACAATACTATGAAGAGCGTACTCCAACAAATCTGAAAACTTAGACGAGGTGGATGCATTTTTAGAAAAACATGATCTACATAAACTTACACAGAGTGAAGCAGAAGACTTGAACAGACCCATAACAAAAGAAGAGATTGATCAGGTCATCAAAAACTCCCAACCCAAAGAAGTCCAGGCCCAGATGGCTTCACTGGTGAATTCTACCACACATTCAGGGAAGAGCTGTCACCAATTCTACTTCAAATATTATAGAATATAGAAGAGGATGGAAAACTTCCTAATTCATTTTATGAAGCAAACATAACCCTCATACCAAAACCAGGGAAGGACATCACTAAGAAAAAAAATTATAGACCGATATCCCTCATGAACATAAATGTAAAAATTCTCAACAAAATCATAGCCAACAGAATCCAGCAGCACATCAAAAAATAAAACATCATGACCAAATGGAATTCATATTAGGGATGCAAGGATGGTTCAACATCAGAAAAACAATCAACGTTACCCACCATATAAATAAGAAAAAAGAAAAGAACCACATGATAATATCAACTGCAGAAAAGACATTTGACAAATCCAACATCCATTCCTGATAAAAACACACAGCAAAGTAGGAATTGAAGGGAAACTCCTCGACATAATTAAGAGCATATATACAAAACCAACAGCCTACATTACTCTCAATGGAGAGAAACTGAAAGCCTTCTGTCTGTGAACAGGAACCAGACAAGCATGCCCTTTGTTACCACTCCTATTCAATATTATTTTTGAAATCTTAGCCAGAGCTATATG
>NW_006408568.1:15039707-15072669 GCF_000296735.1 Chrysochloris asiatica
TTTGGTTGATGATGCAGGAGGGGATTGTAACTATAGCAATGAAACGATATACAATGTATAACTAATGTTCTCCCATGTAAACTATCACATAATTCACAATAAAACATTTTAAAAAAAACACAAAGCAATATATAAACAAACCAAAAGAAAAATTCTTCTATTGCTGAGAAAACAGCTCAATGATTAGTAATAGTTATATAATCAAATAAATGTAGAGGAGCCTAGGGAAACTAGAAGGGGAAAATGATGCTTGTAGCAGTCAGTGAGGAAACTTCCCAGAGTTTATTTGTCCACTGGGCCAGATAAAAACACAATTGCCCCTTACTGCCCTTGCAACTGCAAACAAAAGACATGTGTCTACGGGTGTGTGTGTACCTTTGTCTGTGCAACTGTGTTTGGGGTGGGGAAAAGTGAATGTTTATAGTGTTTGGTTAGTGGAATTGTCTCAACCAATTTAAAAGAATGTTAACAAACAGCTAAGTGTTTGCTAAAACACCTAGGGCTCAAAGGAACAGGGTGAACAGATTTAACACAATCTCTGGACTAGACGGAATTGCACTAATTGGCATAGTTTGCCTTTGATTCAACTTTACTTTCTCTGCCTGCTTTTGGATGTGCAGAGAACATCTTGGTTCTTTGTCAATACAAATCTCTATGAAAGTCCAATAAAAGAACAACGGGAAAGAGAGGCAGTTATTAAATTTCCCTTAAGCTCACAAACGCCTATCTTTTAAGCCTGCTTTATTTCTTGGAAATGTTACAGTGAACTGAAAACCATGAGTCACATAGTTGTTGTTTCCACTGCCTCTGACTCCGAGTCATTAGGAACATTTCTCCAGGCTGGACTCCTCTGCCTGGAGCCCCTGAAAGAGCTATGCTGAGTTACTTGTGACATTCAAGTCTTCCATTTCTAGCACTTCATCCCCACCCTGAAAACTGAGAACACTTTAATATGCTTGTAATAGAGGGCTCAGAATAAATCTCTTCCCCATAATTTCCAAAGTCCCCAATCTCAGCCTGGTCCTCATGACTATTTCCTTGGTACCAAATACTTTGGTATTTGGTGTTGTAGAAAAAGCATGAGACTAAAAGCCAGGAGACTGGATTTCTAGCTCTAATGTTGCCACTCAACAGCTGTGAAAGTCTGAGAAAGTCCCACGACCTATTCAAGTGTCAGTTTCTTTATCTGTAAAATAAGGGATTTAGAGAATATGTTTTAGAAGGTCAGTTTCAACATTAATGCTTTCTTTTTTTAAAGTGAAGATCAACTAAGTATTAGAAAATCATGGGAAATTGGTTAATGTGCTCAGCTGCTAACCCAAAGGCTGAAGGGTTCAAGTCTACCCAAAGGTGTTTCAGAAGAAAGTCCTGGCAATCCGCTCCTAAAAAACCAGCCATTGACATTGAAAACTCTAAGGAACACAGCTTTACTCTGACACACATGGGTCACCATGAGTCTCAACTAATGGCAACTGTTTTTGGTTTGAGAACTGTGGAGACAGTTCACTTGACCACAGCTTGGGTCTCAAAGCTTGTTGTTGTTGTTAGGTGTCATCAAGTCGGTACCAACTCATAGCAACCTTATGCAGCTGAACAAAATACTGCCTGGTCCTGGGCCAGCCTCACTATTGATGCCACACTTGAGCCCATTGATGCTGCCACCTGGCTAATCCATCTCACTGGAGGTCTTCCTCTTCTTCTCTGACCCTCCACCTTACCAACCATGATATCCTTCTCCAGTGACTGCTCCTTCCTGACAAAGTATGAGAGACAAAGTTTGGCCATCCTGGCCTCCAAGGAGCACTCTGGCTGTACTTCTTAGAACATAAATCTGTTTGTTCTTTTGGCAGCCTATGGCACTTTCAATATTCTCCTCCAACATCATAACTCAAATTCATCAATTCTTCTATGATCTTCCTTAATCACTGTCCAACTTTTGCATGCATATGAGGTTATTGAAAATACCATAGCTTGGGTCAAGCGTACCTTAGTCCTCACGCTGACATCTTTGCTCTTCAACACTTTAAAAAGGTCTTGTGCAACAGATTCACCTAATATAATATGTCATCTGATTTCTTGACTGCTGCTTCCATGAGTGTTGATAGTTGACCCAAGAAGTATGAAGTCCTTAACAACTTCAACTTTTTCTCCGTTGATAAGAATGTTGCTTATTGGTCCAGTGGTGAGGATTTTTGTTTCTTTACATTGAAATGCAATCCATACGTAAGGCTGTGCTCTTTGATATTCATCAGTAAATATTTTAAGTCCTCTTCACTTTCAGGAAGCAAGGTTGTATCATCTACATATCGCAGGGTCTCAAGGCTGGTGACTATTAATTGTCCTATTGACAATAGTAGAACATGGTACTCCTTGAAGGAGGATTCTGGTTGCTAAAGCAGAGATGATTTCCACTAGGTGTAAGGTCTGGAGGGATGGAAAGCAGAAAACTGGTAAAGTCACAATGCTACCTCAAAGCCGAGCTGAGTAGAGTAAGATAAGATTGTTAAAACACACTTCATCCATCACTCTCCCAAATGCAGTATCGCCTGCTTTATTTGTCTCCCCAACTGATGTTGCTATATTGGATTTTTAAAATCAGAGTGAACGGGTAATTAAGAAATTAATTAATTAAATGTACCATAGTAATTTGTGCTCCTGTACTAGAGTCAATAAATGTATGTGATGTTAGATTAAGGACAACAGGCCAGTGCTTTTCCCTGTAACTCGTCTTTTACAAAGGCATGCTAAGTACATCTGAGTGACTGGTATGTTTGTGCATTTATGTTTAGAAGTATGCCCTTCTTTTCTTCTTTCCTACCTTCTTCCCTTTCGTCTCTTGTTTCCCTCTCTTTCTTTCTTCTATCCTCTTTTTTTAATCTTTCTACTGAAAATCATATCATTCTATGGTAACTAATTGATGTCTCTGCTGGCAGCTACTTTGGAAATTGCCTGGCCAGAGCATATCTTCTTTTATTTAATAAACAAGACAGAAGGGGTTGGGTCCTGGCACCAATGCCGGCCCCCAGGCCCTGGAGGATTAGGATGAGCAATGAAAATGGTGCTTCCACCTGTGCCAAGGGTTAGATTTCAGCCACTTGCTCTGAGGGTTGTTTTGTAGACACTCACCCCTGTTTTGATTCTCATTGTCCCGGTACTTGGTAACATTAAAGCGACACCATATGAAAGACTTGGAAGAAGAGCTTTCTCTGCGGAGGGTCTTCTGGGAGGGAAATTGTAATATTACTCTCACTAAAACTTTTCCCATTGTGTCAGATTTCTGTATTTCTGTTTCTTGCTCTTCAAGTTGGCGCTGACTGCCTTGTCTGAAAGGCTGGGGAAAGGACTATGTTTTCTGTAACTAGCAGCTGAGTTCCCATGTTTTGAGTGGAAAAGACTGCTTGTCTTTTGAGCACCTACATTTAAACCAATAAGCCAGAGGCTTAGGACACCCCTTCTTTTTCTCATGTCCTTCTTTGTGCTGGAACCCAGGGTCAGAGAGTGAAGGGTGCTAACATGCTCATAAACTCTTATCCCATTACCATCTAGTGGACTCCAACTCATAGTGACCCTGTAGGACAAAGTAGAGCTGCCCATAGGGTTCCTGAGGCCATAAATCTTTACAGGAGCAGACAGCCTCATCAGAGTGGTTGGTGAGTTTGAACTGCTGACCCTATGGCTAGCAGTTCAACATGTAATCCACTATTCCACCAAGACTCCATGTAAACTCTCAGAAGGACTGTCCATCAGAACCTTCCTCAGAACTCTGAGGGTTGCTGAGAAGCCAACTAGATTGCCAGACTTACTTGAGCTGTTGCGGCAGGAGGAGACGCTGGTAATCTCTTAAAAGGTTTGCAGGCAGTCTTCTCTTTTGTGAGAGAGTCCTTAAAACCACCTCTGGATCCTGCACTATTTGACTCACTTCTCAGTCTCCTCTCCCTTCCTACTTCCTGGGCTCAGCTACTGCAGCTTCAATCTTACTCCCAAACCTCAACCTGCTCTCAGGTGAGCTCACCTAGCCTTCCTCCGTAACAGGTGTCAGTTAATAATTCACTTACTGGCTGAAAAATGTCTTTAAAGTCAGACTCATCCAGCAATGCTGTTGTTGCTTAGTGTCATTGAGTTGGTTCTGACTCATAGTGACCTTGTATAGGGTTTCTGAAGCTTTAAATAGTCACAGGAGCAGAAAATCTCACCTTTCTCCAGTGGAGTGGCTAGCGTGCTGGAACCATGGACCCTGGGGATCACAGTCAAGTGCTGATCTTATGGCGTCACTGCATTCCCCATCCAATAATATTGCATTTGAAATGTCCAAGGTCTTACAGTTCAAAGGAATGAAGATAACAGGTTAAAAAATATCCAAGTGGATTTGAGGGGAAGAGGCCAAAAGTGGTGCTATAGTCTGTATTTCAAATATAAACCATGCTCACCAAAACCTCTGGCAGTGCTTAATGCTAGACTGGGATTCAAATAAGATGTGTATATGTGTGTCTGTGTGAGTGTGTAAATCAATATATGTGTGTAAACTCAAATGTTTTTAGTAACTAGCATTATGCAAGTCATTTATTTCTTTATTTACATATTACATATTTATTTACAGTTATCTTTTCTCTTTTATTCATAAAAATCAAGACCTGTGGAAACAATAGTCAAGAAATCAAATGACCTATTGGATTTGACAAGTCTGCTGCAAAAGACCTCTTAAAAGTGTTTAAGAGCAAAGACTTTGAGGACTAAACTGCATCTGACCCAAGCAAGAGTGTTTTCAATTGCCCATATGCATGGGATAGCTGGAAAAGGAATAAGGAAGACTGGAAAGGGATACATTTGAATTATGGTGTTAATGAAGAATATTGAAAGTACCATGGACAATCAGAAGAGCAAACACTTTTTTTTCCTTAGAAGAAATACAGTTAGAAAGAAACAGAGCTCCTTAGAAGTGAAGCTGGTGAAACTTTCTCTCATATACTTAGGGTATGTGAACAACTCGATGGCACCGTGGTCTCAAACATAACCATGCTTGTGGGGACGGCACAAGACTGGCCAGTGTTTCCTTCCGGTGTACAAAACAGCACCTAATAACAACAACAACAGTCTTTATGGGAGCGGATCACCAGATCTGCTCTCTTGCAGAGCTGTCGGGTGTCTGCCAACCTTTCAGTTCACATCCGAGGGCTTAACCATTGCAACACCAGGGCTCTACAAAAATGTAAATCACTCTAGCTGATAGAAAGCTGCTATTAATCTGTGCCAACTTTGCTTTCCCTATTTGATAATAAAACCAAACAAGGCGATGTTTATCACCTTTTTATGTCATTGTTATTATTATAAATAATGATTTTTAACATGCCCAAGGGACAGGCAGCACTCAGAAGTGAACAAAGTTAATAGTGTCTCTCAGAGTCCAAAGAGGCACCTGGGATTGAATGTCTTCAAACCATCTCAAAGAAGAGACAGAAATCAACGCTATGTCACATTCTCCTAATGACTAGAAATTACATGAAATCTGTGTCAAATGTCTAAGCCATGTGGAGATAAAAACCCAATGTTATTTTTATATTATTAGGCACAATTATGAAAAAACCATAAGAGGAAAAAAAATACACACTTCTGTATTCAAATGAAAATAAGTGCCTCATTAGTAATAAAAGCTCCAGGTTATGTTACTATGTAACCTTTTGTTCAAACACGAATTCTAAAATTTGCATAAGTAGTCAGCTGTGTATATCTCAGGGCGATTGGAGTGACTCACCAATCTAGGCAGCCTCATAAACAGTGTTTTTCTCCTTTTCTGGCGCCCTTGTTTTCACAGAAACACAGCTGTACGGCACTGATGGAGAAGTTGGAGAGTGAAAGGAGACAATAAATGAACCCGATTCCTCCCAGGAGTCCCCTGGATTAATGCGGCCGCTTTGAATGAACAGATGCACGGATGTATTGTGTCCTGTTCTTAATTTTTACACTCAGAGTGGGGGCAAGAAGTGCATATGGGACTGAGATTGTGAAAGTATACTGACCAGTCTTGAAGCCCACTTGGAAATCGCGGGTTTATTATTTCATTTACTATTGGCAACGATTTCACTTCCTGTTTCAAATGGCAGGGTGGGGTGGAGGTAGTAGGGGAAAGGTTCAAAAGACTACTTGGACTTCAAATGGGACTTACATAATAGTTTTCTGAGGAGTTAAGTATAAATCCATCCGAAACACATGGGATGCATTTTCCTTGAAGTCCACATGTGGAATTAGAAATTCGGTGGGAAAGAAGAGCTGAGGAGGGGAACAAGGAAAGACCATGTTATATGGAACTAATAAAATGCAAAAGGTTCCAGAAGGAGTTTTTTGGGTTTGCCACTAGTTTACAAAACCTCTGGGATTCCCAACCCTTCAAATCTCCCATGATTTAGAAGCCCTACATCAAGTTAAAATCCTTCCCCTGCCAAATCTGTGAGTCAACAGCAAGTGTGTTCAGACTCCAAAAAGGTATATAACTTGTGTGGAGTTCATGGAAGACATGCTCAGAGAATTTGTGGTCTACTCAAGTACCCAGGGCAATCAGATAGGCAAGTATATACTCATAAATCCTAAAACACACTTTACTAAATTCATCCTGAAAATTTTCCCAAACGAGGTAAGGTTTGATGTATAACAAGGATGGGGTAGTTTGACAAATAAACAATGCCCTGACCCACCTCATTCACACACACATGGACTCCAGGAAAGGAAAGCGACATCCTTCTCAAATGAAGAGAGAAACAAAGTCCAGAAATTGGCCACTTACTTCCACCAGGGTACACTACCATCTTTTATTTGGTTGGTCAAAACACTAGTCCCAAGAGACTTATCCAAACACCCAGGTGCAGTGTAGGGCAGCTGTACTACCTACAATGAATCTTTCTTCTGATGCAAAACATGATTTAGGGAAATTCTCCAAACTCATCTATAGAAAATGTGTACTTAATATACCATCAAGAACATACCAGGCTAGAACAGTGCTATCTATGCTCCAGGCTCAGAAGAATGATAAGGTTTTCATAATAAGAAAATAAAATATCTTGGCTAGAGGCCAAGCTTGAGGCCAAGTTACTAGATATCCTTATTTTGAATTAAGACTTTTCGACACAAGCAGGCATTGTTCTGGAATCAGGAGAGCTGCTTTTAGTCTAGCTCTTGACATTCTCTGATTATATGACCTTAAGCTTGTCACAGAAGCATCCTGTCCAATTTCCTCATTAAGTTACAATACAAGCTCACATTTATTGAGCACTTTACATTGCTTAGGAGCACTGATGGCATGGTGGTTGAAGTGTTTGACTACTAACCAAAGGGTCAGCAGTTCAAACCCACAACATTCTTTGAGGGAGGAAGATATGGCAATGTGCTTCTGTAAAGATTACATCTTGGTAACCCCCTGGGAGCAATTCTATTCTTTCCTGTAGAGTTACTGTGAGTCAGACTTGATGGCAATTGGTTGAGTTGCAGTGAGTTGGGTTGCAGTGCTTTCTATTGAGTTTACATTAACTTAATCCTCATAACAACTCTCAGAGTAAATATTATGATCTCCATTGGATAGGAAACCTAGACACAAAGTATTTCAGTAATATACCCAAAGGCACACAGTTAGAAAGCAAAGGAGCTGGGAATTACATTTTGGTCTTTTTGACTCTAAAGTTCATGCTCTCAAGCACCATGCAGTATCATACTGCCTCCGCTATTGGCTCGTTTATGAAAAGAACACAATGGAAGCTATGGAACCTACAGCTTAGACTTGTTATGAAAGTTAAGATATGTCTATCACCAGTTGCTCCTTGGAAACCTGATACAGGGTCTCTATGGGTCAGAACCAACCAGACGGCACTGAACAACAACAACAATCCAACATTAGGTACTACTAGTCATGGTGGTGTTTCAGTTCTAGGTAGTGAATCCTCAACCCCTCCACTCCCACATTTTGCCTTCCTTCTGCCACCCCTAACTCTACGGTAAGAAGTTGACCTTGTCAATGGAGACTACATTGACCTCTTTAGATCTCAGCTACAGAGTAGTAAAATGGGGGAAGTTTGCCCCACTTACCTAAAGATCAGAGCTGGGAAAGATGACCTCTTGTTCCTTACAGTCCTAAGTTCTGGCAGGAAACACATGTTGGTCTCTATCTCCAGGCATCGTTCTTCCACAGTCCACACACAGAGACCCACAGCTCTGCTTCAGTTTCAACTCTCTTCAATTTGTCTCAATCCCTGTTGTCTATTTCCAGAGGAATAAAGGTCAGTGAGTACAGAAGAAAAAGTATTAAGATAGCACTTATTTGAACAGTTCAAACCCACCAGCTGCTCCTCAGAAACCTTGACCAGGGTTGTATGAGTCAGAACTTACTTGACAGCACATAACACAAAAGTAATTATTTGGTATATACCATATACCAGGGACTGTGCTAAACACTTTGCAAGAAAAACAAAAATAAAACCAACAACAAACCATTCAGGTAAAAAATAGCACTTTCAGACTCCTTCCCTTCAGTTACTGAAGTCACATTCTGATTTATGGTTGCCTCTTACTAGACATCATGGCATTGGGTTTATGGGCACTGAGCAACTAGATCCTATTTTCTAGAATTACTTTGTTTCTTTTCCCCTCTTCCTTGGGACTTTTCACTCTCCAAGTGTCAGGATCTCAATGGACTGAACAGTAAGAAAACAACAGAGTAGAATAACCCACATTAGATTGCTAACGGTTTATAAAAGCTCAATGTGCTACCCTTCCCAGAAACATTCACTGAAGAGAGAGGAAACTTGTTAACTGACAGAATATTAGGGAGTCCTGGTATGGTGCTGTGTGCTAATACATCAGACAGCATAGACGTTTGAACTGCAAGGTTGGTGGTTCAAGCTCACCAGCTGCTCTTTGGAAACTCTATACAGGGTTGCTATGGGTTGGAATTAACTCAGCAGCACTTAACTACAACAACAACAAATTTATTAGTGATGGGAATGCAGGCCATGAAGGCAGGAGAGTTTTAGGCAGTGGTCTTTTAAACACATTTTAAATGATTATGATATCAAGTATGATTCTACGTTGTTTGGAACATTGTAGATATTGAAGAAATGAGACGCAGGATGATCCATTTCAGATCCAGAAATCCCAGGCCTACTCTGAAAGGTAACCATGATTGAAAGACAAGTCATGTGTATGGGAGCTGGGAATCTGGCATATTGCAATCAAGGCATCATGAAATGATGGATACAGCCAAGACACTACAGCCAACTTCAGCTCCCTGGACTTTGGTCCGCCATCTTTAATATCAGGAAATTGGATTAGAGGATTTCTATCATCTGTTCCAGTTCAGGTGTCCCTGGATGTTATGCACCTTCCCTACCTCCCTGTGTAAATATGATAAGCATAAGCGGAGCATTCACAGGTAATGGCTTTTAAGGTCGATCTAACCCCTCTCAGAGGTGGATGGTGAGACTAGGGAGGAGGGGAACTCCTAAGCCTGTTTACACAAAGTCTCTCCAGTTCATTTGGACAGCCTAATAAGCACATGCTCTCTTGAGCATGAAAATTAAGTCAATCAACTGGGGACTCACGTTGCTGTAGAAACAGACATCAGGATTTTTTAAGTGAATCAGTAAGGCAGCGGCAGGATGAAGAGAGTGAATGATGTTGTCACTTGTTGATTAAAAAATGGGCTACACACACATCTCTTGATTTTCCCGTCAACATAAAAAGGACAGGGGAAGAATGACTATATTTTATGCAATAGGCAATTAAAAGTTGGTCTATCAGTCTACCTACCTCCCGCAAGACAGAGATTTATAAAAAGCCAAGGCCATGTTTTCATACAGGGTCAAACATCTATTTTGATCCTGTACTAAAACATGATTATTTTGAGCATAATCAGTAACTGATAAATCAACCGGTGAATGAACATTACCTCCACTTTCTTTTGTTTCACCTCCACCGTCAGGCTGCATTCTGTGATCTGGTGATCTCTTCCTTTACTATTCCCTTCAGTGCGCATTTTAATAAAGTTTCCAATGTATAGAAGAATCTGTGAGTATGTGGTTTGTGTGTGTTTCTGTGGACTGGGAACAGGCATTCAAGACTGTAATTTACTGAACGTCCTCAGAACAGCTCTATGTGAAGAAGACAATATATTTGAGTCCCTAAAAAACAAGTTATTGTGAAAGAATATTTTTATACCTCCACGTGTGGCATTTGTTCTTCTATCTATCTCTCTGAGAAATGAATTTGCTAATATTAAATCAAATTTTAGCCAGGGATTCTGTTTCAAAGCTGTAAATAATAAAAGAGCTATTCTCAATATGTGTGTTAGGGTAAAGCAGAAATGCTGTTCTCTCCGATTGCAGTATAGTGCTGTCCCTAAAACATATCCCAACATCTATCAAACGTCCATATCTATCAGATGTCACCTCATCTGAGGAGACTTCTCTGACCACCTGGATAGCCAGCCACTACCTGTCCACTTTCATTACTCACTGTCCTCTTACTGAATTGTCTCTAGTGCACTTGTCCCACGCTGACATTTATTATATAAGATTTTGCTTGTGTGTTTATTGTCTGTCTTTCTCATTTGAAACCAGGTTCTACAAGGGTTCCATTCATTACTTTACCCCTAGAGTCTGAAACTATGTCTGCATAGCAAATGCTGACTAATTGTTGGAAGAAAATAAATAAATAAATGAAGAAATAATTACATGAATACAATAGGGACAAGAAGTTTGAAGGAGAGGCTACTTTTTCTTCTGTCTTTTTTTTTTTTTTTATGGTCACTGTAGGCTGGTGTGGTGCTATAAGATAAGCACTGGATCAATCGCAAGGTTGACAGTTCAAACTCACCAGCCACTCCTTGGAAACCCTATACAGAGTTGCCATGAGTCAGAACTGACTCAACGACACTTAATAATAATAACATAGGCAAACAAAGAAGTCCCAGCAGCACTGTAGGATAAGCATGGGAACTTTGGAAGCTTGGCAGTTCAAATTTACCAGTCAAACCACAGGAGAAAGATGAAACTGTCTGTTCCCATAAAGGTTTACAGTACAGAAAATCCGATATAAGGTCACTATGAGTCAAAATTGACTCAACAGTAGCGGTTATATGTAAGCAGGGTAAGGATATCTGGTGATGCACTGGGTTAAGCATCAGGCTGCTAACTGAAAGGTCAATAGTTTGAATCCACCAGCTACTCCTCAGGAGAAAGATGAGGCAGTTGGCTTCCATAATAATTTATAGCCTCAGAAACCCTATATTGCAGTTCTACTTTGTCCTATAGGTTCACATGAAGTCCCGGTGTGGTGCTGTAGGATAAGCACTGGACTGCAAGGTTGGCAGTTCAAACTCACCAGCCACTCCTTGGATACAGGGACGCTATGG
Organism: Chrysochloris asiatica; assembly: GCF_000296735.1. Taxonomy (NCBI): domain Eukaryota; kingdom Metazoa; phylum Chordata; class Mammalia; order Afrosoricida; family Chrysochloridae; genus Chrysochloris; species Chrysochloris asiatica. Next base: position 15,051,097 of record NW_006408568.1, read on the forward strand.
GTCAGAATCGACTTGATGGCACATGTTGCTGTTGTTGTTGTTGTTAAGTACCGTGGAGTCAATTCCAACTCATAGTGACCCTGCACAGGGTTTCCGAGGCTGTAAATCTTTATGGGAGCAGAAAGCCTCATCTTTCTCTAGCAGAATGGCTGGTAGTTTCGAACTGCTGACCTGGAGGTTAGCAGCCCAATTCGTAACCACTACACTACCATAGGAACAGCAAATTGAACCTCCTGCTGTAGAGTTGATTCTGACTCATTGTGACCCTACACTGTTGTGGTTCAAACTGACCTTAAGGTTCAGTGCATTATCCTGCAGCACCACACCAGGACTGACAATAAACTAGCAGACTGGAAACATAGCTTCCATGAATTTTGTGCCAGGAGGATGAAACTGGAGGGGGCAGTCGTATGTGAATCTCTGCCACTCTTGCTTCCCCTGTGGATTTAACTGAATTCTGTGGATTTATAGAATTCACAATTGAAACTGAGAATTTAACTGTATGCAAGTGCCTGAGAAAAGAAATCTCAGACTTGGCTTGTGTAGACTCTCCTAAGACCTAACCAGGCAGAGGAGGAAGCTCAGGATTTGCCTTGTCTCTAAGAAGGACTTTGGCTAGCTTGCTCTATACAACATTTAAAAGAGACATGATGATGTAGGAAACAGAGTGTGAGCTTTGGAGTCTGAAACTAGAATTCAAATTTAGTCTATTCTACTACTAACAATATGAGGACCATTTTTTATCATCTGTGAGATGGGATACTAAATACTTTCCCTTTGGATTGCTGTAAGGATTTAAAGATACAGTTTCTTCAATGAGAGGAAGCAGAGTGTAGTATCAGAAGTATAGACTCACAAAGATTATTGTTATACACAAACTTAACTCTGCTGCTTACAAACATCTCAGGACTCAGGGCATTAAGGTGCATACCTGGGATCCTGGTCCAGGAACCATTTGATAAACATTAGTGGTTGTAGTGTATATATATCTGACCTCTAACAGGTCAAGTAATGGTAACTCTTATGATGCTTGTTGTGTTGTTGTGAAGTGCCATGGAGTAGGTTCCAACCCATAGCGACCCTGTGTAAGGTTTCTGAGGAGCAGCTGGTGAGCTTGAACTGCCAGCCTTGCAGTTCAAACGGCTTTTCAGTCTGGCACATTAACCCACAGCGCCACACTTCATTGAAGTCCAGTAGTATAAAGTATAGGTCTCAGGACCAGTGCGCTGCATCCCAGTGTAAATACCTATGATCACTGGGTAGCATGAAGGAATGACAAGAGACTATTTTTGTCTCTATTTCCCCAAACTTGGAAAATGTCTACTAAGATTGTTTTCCTTCATTTTACAAAATGCATTGTTAATATATGCCTTCCACATATCTGTGCAACAAGTCCATACTAATCACATGAACACTTTCAGAGGTCAAGGACCATTCCAACTCTCCTTGGGATAGTCTTGGACCATCTGTTAGGCTATTCGCCTGTCCAAGATCCTTGCATCCTTCACTCTCCCAGCTGACCTTCAGTTTAATCTTGACTGATTAGCCACTCCCTGGGTCTGTTCTCTTGAAAAGGCAAAGGCTGAATGAGTCCTTTGTGATGAGGTTGAAAGTGTGGGAGGATTAGGCCTAGGGTAGAGGCTATTGTGACAACTCACAGGACATTCTGGTATTTATGTCACTCAAGCAAAACCCCAAAAGGCCATCCAGGAATGAATTCAAGCCTGGATCACAGTCTTAAACAGGTGTCCTGGTGTGATGCTGTAGTGCCTTACAGCACTGGACTACTAACTACAAGGTTGGTGTTTCAAATCCACTAGCTGCTCCTTGGAAACCATGTATAGGGTCAGTATAATTCAAAACTGACTCAACAGCACTGAGCAACTACAACAGTTATTTCTGTAACTGAAACCCTTGCCCTTTCTTCATGATAATTTCCATCACTGATTATGGGATTTTCTTTTTTGGGGAGAGAATGTAAAAGGTGAGTGAGAACACTCTCCAGTCCATACATATGTCTCAATCATTTGATGGCATTTGGCCCAAGCTAACCATACTTCACGCTATATTGCTTTATGGTGGAGAAAATCCTCTGAGAAATACAGGTTTCAGACAAGATCCAAAAGCCCTGAAGGAGGCTGCCCTTATTTCAGTGTAAACTGTGGGTACTTTCATTTAAAGCCCATTGAAAGATGTCAAATAATCAATACTTCGTAACCAAAAGCCAATCTGAAGATTTCACAGTAGAAGCCAAAACCCCCTTATATAACAGCATAACATCAGAGGACTCAGAGATATAGTAAACAGGAAAATGTTTTTAAAAACAATGGTCAACAAACAGAAGTCCAATCATTCCCTTCAAGGAAAATGATTTTACCTTCCCCATAAATGTACTGACCAAAATTGACTGTGCTTCATCTGTATTCAAAAGTAATATCTTTGGGGATTTTTCTTTTATTTTCCTTTCTTTTTAATGCATTATATCTCAATTGCTAGTCCCCTAATTAGGACACTGAGTAATACTGTTAGTTTATGGGGGACTTGAAGTACACAGCACTCAGATTTCCATCTGAGTAGTAGAGATCCAGGTAGCATCTGCAGCCACAGATAACAGCCTGTGAGGTATGGTATCATTTAGTCACACAAATACTTAATGAAGAAGGGACTCTGCTGGTGCTGCAGAATAAGCACTGTGCTGCTAACTGCAAGGTTGGTAGTTCAAATCTACCAACCACTAGTTGGGAGAAAGATGAGGCTGTCTGCGCCTGTAAAGATTTATAGCCTCAGAAACCCTATAGAAAGAAGGTAGCAATGAGTCACAACTGACTGGATGACAGTGGGTTTGGATGGGTTTTGGGACCTTAATGAAGACGTGGAGCTCCACACTGAGAATGCCTGGATTCAATACTGGATCAGCCAGCCACTCCTTGGGTGATTTCCAAGGCTCAGACTCCTCACCTGCAAAATGAGGATAATAATGAAACCTAATTCTCTTTGTTTTGAGGATTAGATGAGAGAGAGTCCATCAATGCTTAGCAGAGACATAACAGAGCAATTCATTTGCTAAATAATATTTATTATATTACCATTATGCATATTGTCCCTCAATCTTCTAATTCAAAAGGTTTTATGGGGAGTCATTTGGAACTAATACCTTGACAGCTAACTTTCAGAAATGGACAGCAACCTCAGCAGGTGAGTGTTTGCTCCTGTGGGTTGGTATTCTTTAGCATTTCATATGTTTAGTTGAAAACTCATAGAGCAGGGCCAGATTGTGTGGGCCAGGTGCCCTCCTGATAGCTTAGTGTCAGAGATCAGGGAGTGAAGGGGACTGCTGATTATCTTATCCCCTCCTAGAGGGTCAGCTCCTCCCTACAGATTTACATTTAACAAAGCCACCATTGTTCTAGTCTTGTGAGACCAGGGATTATAGCAGTCACCTTAAAACTTAAGTTTTAAACCATTTTCAGGTGCTCACATGCTCTGAAAAGAATCATATTAAGAAGTCAGGATCAAGTGGGAGAAAAATGGGGAACAAAACTCAAAATCATTTTAAAAGACCAGGCTTATTTGTCAGATAGAGACTGGTGGAACCCCAGAAAAGATGGCCCACAGTCACTCTTCAGGTCTAGAAACAAACTTACCACCATGACTCAATTTTCAGCCAAACATTACACAAGTCTAAAGGGGAAGAAGAACATTAGGGAGATGCTCACACCTTAGAATCATCAAGCATTGGAGATCAACAGGGCAGCCATTCACTCAAGGGCAAAGCCTCAGAAGAGTGAGGAAAGAAGGAAGAATGGAAACAAGAACCACAGGGAGAACACGGGAACAGTGATGTTCTACTGTGGTGGCTACAGTCAGTGAGATGAACCATGAATTGTTGAATGAAAAACTGATAACGCATCATAAACCTTCACCCAATTCACAATAAAAAGCTCAAGAAAAAAAAAAAAAAGACTTGGATGTTCACAGTGAACAACCTAGTCTATAAGCCACTTGGTCTCCATGATGCCCATGTGATAATGACTGTTACTGGCTAGTACATGAATCTCAGAACTCCTTAGCACTTGTTGCCACCATGGAAGCCCATGTTAGTGGCCTGGACAACTGATATCATTTTAGGCTTAGGCATTTGCATAGTGTTAGTCTCAAAGAGATGCCCACATCTATCATCTCGTTCTGTCTTCTTCCACTTAAACGTGAAACATATTACTTAAAAAGGTGCCAAGTCCAAGAAAAAGATCACTTGAGTTGATGCAGATCCCAGGAAATAGGTCCCACACCCTATTGATTGCAATAGTGTCTACTGCAGGAACCTTTGTGATGGATTATTTTGTCAATACATATTTCAAGTCTTAGAAATTTTGACACATTTTAACCGAGAACATTTTCTTCTAAGAATTTATCTTATGAGACACCAAAGATTTATTCAATAATTTATGGCAAGGATGTTCAACCCAAGAAAAATATGTGAAACAACCCACTAAATGGGATTAGTTAGATTAATTATGGTTTGAATATTATGATAGATTGCTATGTAGCTATTAAGTGGAAATGGTAGGTTAAGAAACAACCTGTAATATATGGTCCCAGGCTTGTAATATGAGATACTAGATGTATGCCATGTGCTTTTCTGTATTTCCTAAATGCATTTACTGCTGATTTACATTAATTTGCAATCTAAAGAGAAGCTAGTGTTATTATAAAGAAGGAGAAAGAGAAAGCTGGTAGGTAAGACATTGGGTTTCTGCCCTGACTGTCAATGCCAGACCTGTGATCTTGGATAAGCCAACTGAAACTTTCATTCTCCTTCAGTTACCTCATCTGCAAAATGGGAATAAAACAGGAGCCTCTCTATTGTTTTAGCGTGGTGCCTAGGCTCCAAAGAGAAAATAAAAGCAAAAGTGTTTATAAACATTATAGTATGATCCATATGTATACATTTTCCGTTATTATGAAAAAGAAGCATATTGTGGAACCATAGTGGTGAAATTAAAATTAATGGACCAAAGTGTGTCTGCTATGTTAAGGCATTAGCCTAAGAAAGTCTCTGTAAAGATGTGGAGTATCTTATTGATACATAACGTCTCTTCTCAAAGATGAAATACAAATTTGTTTTGACTCACAGACAAAAACAAAATCCACTTACTTCAAATGAAGTGGATGCCACTCTTTTCAGCATAAACTTTATCTCTGATGTAAGTATTTTATCTTCTACTGAGAAAAGAGTGTGTATAAAAAAAAGAATGTCACTTCTCTTTGTCTTCAGCAGAACATTCAACCAACAGGATGAATGGGACTTGAAATGCTGCAAATTTTCACTTTTGCCGTTGCCCATGTTTAGTGGGTAATTTGGATACAGTCTTAGAACATAAGGAAGCATAAATTATAACCAAAATGGGACCACTGGTGACAATGAAGGAAACTGCTATTTAAAAAAAAAAGAAAGAAAATAGCTGAGAGGGAGAAGCATTTGGGAAATGGAAATTAGGGCAGGTTTTGAAATATTTTCAAACCTGTTTATTACCATCTGTTAGGAGTCTGTGTTGCTAGGGATTTCTCATTTTCTATCTATAAAATACTCTGGCTGACTATGGAAGACAAATTTGGTAAAAGATGGTTCAATTTCTTCCTTAATGACAAAGAAGTAGAGAAGTAGTAGCTGTGTAGCAGGCATGGAACCAGAGCTGTAAGGACAGCCTCCCTCCACTCCCTGTTGACTTGTTTAATGTGTTCTCAGGGCTTTTTGAAGCTCATTATCATGATAGTAAAAGCTACTCCCCCTCTGCACCCCTTCACCTGAGGATCAAGAAGAGGATCTAGGATCGGACAACAGAGAGCAGAGTTCTGCTGTGCAGCCCTTTACAGAGGACATCCTGTAAGGTCAGCTGGTTGCTAGTTATTCCACGAGATTCCTGAAAAGGGAGTCAGTTTAGCAGTTGGATCCATTTCTCAGATTGTACAGTTCAAAAAGAAAATAAACAACAACCCTGTAAACAGAATAGATTAACTTCATTGTGATAATGGAAATCAAACAGAAAACAAGCACTGTTCTTTCAGTAAAACTATGTTTTGATTTGGGTCTTAAAGATTGAAACCATTTGCTGTCCAGATGATAGTGAGTCATGGTCACCCCATGTACAGCTGCTCCCTAGGGTTTTCTTGGCTGTAATCTTTGTGGAAACAGATCACCAGGGCTTTCTTTCAAGGTGCCACTTGGTAAGTTTGAACTACCAACCTTTAAGTTAGTATTGTTATTTGTTATTAAGTGCCATTGAGTTGGTTCCGACTCATAGCAACTTTCTATAGGGTTTCCAAGGAGTGACTAGTGAGTTTGAACTGCTGACCTTGTGGTTAGCAGTCCAGTGCTTATCCTACAGTGCCACACCAGACTCCTTAGGTTAGTTGCTGTTGTTAAATGCTGTTGAGTTGGTTCCCTCTCATAGTGACCGCTGTGTAGTTTCTGAAAAGCAGGTGGTGGGTTTGAACTGTTGGCCTTTAGTTTGTAGTCCGGTGCTGATCCTAGAGCACTGCACTAGGAGTCCAGCTTAACTTAGTTGTTGTTGTTGTTGTTAAGTGCTGTCGAGTCTGTTTCAGACCACAGCTACCCTGTGGTTTCTGAGGAGCGGCTAGTAAGTTTGAACCATTGACCTTGTTGTTCAAACCGACCTCACAGTCCAGTGCATTAGCCTGCAGTACTACACCAGAATTCCCCTTAGGTTACTGCTGGTGGTGGTGGTGCGCCGTGGAGTCGGTTCAGTGGAGTCAGTACAGTGACCCTGTACAGGGTTTCTGAGGCTGTAATCTTTACGGGAGCAGAAAGCCTCATCTTTCTCTTGCGGAACAGCTGGTAGTTTTGAACTCCTGACCTTGAAGTTAGCAACCCAATTCGTAATCACTAAACTACCAGAGCTCTTTACTGGATTACTGGTAGAGTATAAATAGCTTGTGCTGCCCAGGGAACTTCACTTATAGATTAGTTGTACATTTATAATACAAATACAACTTGCCTGACATAATCATGGACTACTGTCAAGCCATTTCTGTCTCATGGCTATCTCTAATGTGTCAGAGAACTTTGCCCTGCAGCTTGTTTGTTTTTGAAATACTATGCTATTATGTTTTCTATGAAGGTTTACATAGCAGTTTACGTTCTCATTCAACAATTTCTACATAAGCTGTTCAGTGACATTGGTAACATTCTTCACAATGTCTGAATATGTTTATTATTTCTATTCTGATTGTTCTGTTTCTAACAGTCTAGTTTCCTTGCCACCTTACATTCTCATCTTTGTTTTAAAGCAATTGTTCATCTAATTTTAAAATAAGTGATTTTGAAAAATGTTTTTTATTGTTCTTGAGAACACACACAGCAAACCATATACCGATTCAATTGTTTCTGCAGGCACCATTTAATGACATTAAACACATTCTTCAAATTGTGCATGCATTCTTAATCCTCTTCTTCTGAGTTATTCCTCCTATATTAACATAAATTCACTGTCTGCTAGGGCTGCTGTCTGATCTCTCAAGGTACTGTTATCTATTTGACCCCATAGTGATAGATAGCTCTTAAAAGAGCATAATGCTCAAGACAGTCATAATTTACTAGTTAAACTAGATTATTGTTTGGTCTTAAACAGATTTCAAGGAATACTTTTTGGCTTAAGGTTTAAAGGTTATTTTGCAGGGCAATAGTTTCAGGGATTCATCTAGTCTCCACGACTCCAGAAGTTTAAAATACTGTTTTGCATTTTACCACTTTTGATCAGGATTCTGCTATAGACTCTTTGATCAAAATGCTCAGTTATGATAGCCAGGCACTATCTAATTCTGGTATCACAGCAAAGGAGGAAGTTGTTCATGGAGACAATTAGCCACGATTTCCTTACCCTCCTCCTATTCATGACTCTCCTTCCTCTGCTATTCTAGGCAAATAGGGACCAATTGTTGTGCCTTGGATGGCCTCTTGCAAGCTTAAGACCCTAGGAATCACACAACGAACTAGGAGGTAGACTAGAAGAACTAAATAACCATAAATCTGATGAGGTTGCTGGTTATATATAAGCAGCCTCAGTTGCTACTCTTTCTTTCTTCTTGTTGTTATAAATCTAACTATCAAAAAACTTTGCCAATCAACTTTTTACAGGTGTATGACTTATTGCAGCTCCTTATGTGGCACCGTAGCCTAAGCACTGGACTACTAATCAAAAGGTCTGTGGTTCAAACCCATCAGATGCTCCTTGGAAACCCTATACAGGGTTGCTATAAGTTGGAACCAACTCAACAGCAGTTAATCACCACCAACAACAACACAATAATCAATACTGTGATGTGCAGACCTACCCTTATTCAATTAGATGTTTACATCACTGCTAGTCCCCTTCTTCTCCCACCCCTCCATCTCCTGGTAACCACTAATAAACTTAATATTTATACATTTGCCTTTACTCATGTTTTTTTTTTTTAAGTGAGGCCCTGCAATATCTGTCCTTTTATGATGCAATTATTTCACTCAACAGTGTTTCACAGCTCTATTCACATTGTGGCATGCATCAAGACTTCATTCCTGCTACTGGCTGAGTTGTACTCCATTGTATATATGTACCACAGTTTGTTTTGTACATGCATTCATCTGTTGATGGACATTTATGTTGTTTCCACTTTTGGGTAATGTGAATAGTGCTACAGTGCACACTGTTGTATGAGCCCCTGCCTTCATGTTTTGTGAATCTATTCCTAGGAGTGGAATTAATGGGTGTTTTGAGGAACTGTCACCTAATTTCCACAATGCTATACAGTTTTGCATTGCCACCAGCAACTGGTAAATTTTCCACTTTTCCCACATCCTTATCAACATTTGCTATTTTCTTTCTTTTTTCCCCCCTTAGCAACCCTAGTGGGAATGAAATGATAGCTATGGTTTTTATTTGCATTTGTGGGTAAAGACATTGAACATCTTTTCATGTGATTGGTGGCTATTTGAGGGTCCTTTTTGGAAAAATATCTATCTAGTCCTTTGCTCATTTTATGACTGGGTTATTTGTCTTTTTGTTAATTGTCAAAGTTTTATATATACATTTGGGTTAATGGACTCTAGTTGGATATATGGTTTATGATGATATTGTCCTACTTGGTAGCTTGTATTTTCACTTTTTTGGTAAAGTCTTTTGATGAACAAATACTTTTAATTTTTATGATGTTCCATTTATTTATGGAGTCCTGGAGTGGCACTGAAGGATAAGCACTGGAATGAAAGGTCATTTGTACCACAAGGTTGGTGGTTTCAAACTCACTAACTGCTCCTCAGAAACCATATCCAGGGTTGCTATGAGTCAGAACTGACTTGACTGCACTTAACAACAGCAATTGATTCATTTATTTTTATTGATTCATTTTGTTGTTTTGAAGTGCCATTGAGTCGGTTCTGACCCATAGCAAAGCTAATGCTTAACAGAATGAAGCACTGACCAGTCCTGCACCATTGTCTTCATGTTTGAGCCCACTGCTCTGTCACTGAGTCAATACATCTCATTGGGGTCTTCATCTTTTTTGCTGACACTCCACTTTACCAAGCATGATGTCCTTCTCCAGGGACTGGTTCTTCCTGATAACAAGTCTGAATTATGAGAGATGAAGTCTCACAATCCTGGCTTCTAAGGAGCATTCTGGCTGTATTATTTCTAACACAGATACTTTTAATATTCTCTCTCCTCCAATGCCATAATTTAAATGCATCTATTCTCCTATGATCTTCCTTATTAATTTCTCAGTTTGCATTTGAAAATACCATGTCTTGGGTCAGGTGCACCTTAGTCCTCAAATTGATATCTTTGCTCTTGAATATTTTAAAAAGATCTTGTGTAACAGATTTGCCTAATGCAATATGTCATTTGATTTCTTGACTGTTGTTTTCCATGAGTATTAATTGTGGGTCTAATCAAAATGAAATCTTTGACAATTTCAACCTTTTCTCCATTTATCATGATATAATTTATTAGGTGAGCATTGTTGTTTTCTTTACATTGAGGGGCAATCCACACTGAAGGCTGCAGATTTTTATTTTCATCAGTAAGTATTTTAAATCTTTTTTGCTTTCAGCCATCAAGATTGTATTATCTGCATATTAGAGGTTGCTAATACACCTTCCTCCAATCCTGATGCCATGTTTTTCTTCATATAATTCAGCTTCTCAGATTATTTGTTCAGCATACAAATTGAATAATTATGGTGAAAGGATACAACCCAGGCATACACCACTCTTGATTTTAAACCCATCATTATCTCCTTGTTTGGTTCTAACAACTGTCTCTTGGTCTATGTACAGGTTCCTCCTGAGCACAGTGAAGTGTTCTGGAATACCTACCTATTCTTCGAAATCTTATGCATACATAGTTTGTCATGTTGTACACAGTCAATAGCCTTTGCTTAGTCAATAAAGCACAGGTAAACATCATTCTGGTATTCTCTGTTTTCAGCCAAGATCCATGTGACATCACCAATGAAATCTCTAGTTACGTGTCTTCTTCTGAATCTGGCTTAAATTTCTGGAAGTTCTCTATCGACTGCTTTTGGATTATCTTCAGAAAATTTTACTTGCATGTGAAATTTAGGATTCAATGATTTCCACACTCTGATAGATCACCTCTCTTTGGAATGTGCACAAATATGGATCTCTTCCAATCTGGTAACCACGTAACTGTATTCTAAATTTCTTGGCATGGATGAATGAATACCTCTAGTACTGTATTAGTTTGTTGAAATAATTCAATTGGTCTTCCATAAATTCTTGGAGCCTTTTTTGACATAATCTTCAGTGCAACTTGGACTTCTTTCTTTGGTATGATTAGCTCTCAGTTATATGCTACCTCTTAAAATGGATGAACATTGGCCGCTTCTTTTTAGTACAGTGACTATGTATTCCTTCAATCTTCTTTTGATGTTTTTTTTCATTATTTAATATTCTGTCCATAGAATCTTTCAATATTGCAAACTGAAGCTTGAAGTTTTTCTTCAGTTCTTTCTGCTTGAGAAATACTGGCTGTGTTGTTCCTTTTTGGTTTTCTAACTTCAGATATTTTGAACATTTGATTGCAGTACTTTACTTTATCTTCTCACATTGCCATTTAAAAATTTTTGTTTAGCTCTTTTAGCGCCTCATTTCTTTCATTCCCTTTAGTTTCCCTAAGCACAAGAGCAAGTTTCAGAATCTCTACTGAAATCCATTTTGATCTTTTCTTTACTTTCCTGCCTTTTTAATTACTTCTTTTTTTCCTTCCTATAAAGTTCTTGATGTCATCTCACAACTCTTCTGGTTTTCGATCATAAGTATCTAATGCATCCAAAGTGTTCTTGAGATGGTCTCTAAATTCAGGTGGGAAATATTCAAGGTCATATTTTGGTTTGTGTGGACTTGTTTTAATTTTCTTCAGCTTCAGCCTGAACTTGCATATGAGCAATTGATGGTCTGTTCTACAGTCTGCTCCTGGCTTATTTTGGCTGATGACATGTAGTCAATTTGATTTCTGTGTACTCCATCTCATGATGTCAAAGTGTATAGTTGCTGTTTATGTTGATTGAAATATATTTGCAATGAATAAGTTGTTGGTCTTGCAAAATTCTATCATGGAAGCCATTACTGCAGGACAATGTCCCCAGAGTGGAGTAGTCAAGATGTGTGACTTCACCAAGGACCAGACGGCAGAGTTTAAGGAGGTCTTCCAGCTGTTTGACAGAACAAGTGATGGCAAGATACTATATAGCCAGTGTGGGGGACGTGATGAGGGCCCTGGGCCAGAACCCCACCAACGCCAAGGTGCTCAAGTCCTGGGGAAGCCCAAGAGTGATGAGATGAACATGAAGGTGCTGGGTTTTGAGCATTTCCTGCCCATGCTGCAGACTGTGGCCAAGAACAAGGACCAGGGCACCTATGAGGACTACGTTGAAGGACTTTGTGCGTTTGACAAGGAAGGGAACGGCACTGTCATGGGTGCTTAAATCCAGCATGTCCTTGTCACGCTGGGTGAGAAGATGACAGAGGAAGAAGCAGAGATGCTGGTGGCTGGACATGAAGACAGCAATGGTTGTATCAACTATGAAGAGCTTGTTCAGATGGTGCTGAATGGCTGAGGGCAGCCTTTCCTGTGTCCCCAGAGCCCTGTGTGTGAGACCGTTATCTAGCCTAATTGGCTATCACAGCACCTTTCCCATTATCTCTTGGATAATGCTTGCAAGCACCATTCACTAAATAAACTTGCTGTCTCTGTCCACCCAACCCTTCTAGTCCCCAAAAAACCATCTATCATGGGATCTTCAGCATCATTTCTATCACCAACACCATATTTTTTCAACTATTGATCCTTCTTCTTTGTATCCAGACTTCGCATTCCAATCACCAGTAATTATCACTACTACTTGATTGTATGCTTGGTCAATTTTAGACTGAAGAAGTTGGTAGAATTCTTCAGTTTCATTATAACTGACTTTAGTTGTTGGTGCATAAATTTGAACAATAGTGGTAGTAATTGATCTTCCTTGTAGATGTTATAGTATCACAGACAACATTGTACTTTAAGATAGATCTTGAAATTTTCTTTTTGACTATGAAGGTGACACCGTTCCTCTTCAATTTGTCATTCCCAGTGCAGTAAACTATTATTGTCTGATTCAAAGTGGCCAATACCAGTCCATTTCAGTTCAGTTCACTAATGCCTAGGATTTCAGTATTTATGCATGCCATTTCATTTTTGACAACTTCCAATTTTCCTAGATTCACACTTTTTATATATTTTATGTTCCAATTATTAATGGATATTTGCAGTTGTTTCTCCATTTTTTGAGTTATACCCCATCAGCAAATAAAGGTTCCCAAACCATTCTTGTCATTATGGTCAACTCTGCTTTGAGAAGGCAACTCTTCCCGGTCGTGTTTTGAATGCCTTACAACCTGAGGGATTCATCTTCCGGCATTGTGTCTGATAATATTCTTTTTCTATTCATAATGTTTTCATTGCCTGATATCATATCTGACAGTGGTCCACTGCTATTTATAAGCTTTGCAGTAACTAAACATTCAGAAGTAGACTACCTCTCCTTCTTCCTAGCCTGTCTTAGTCTGGAAGCTCTGCTGAGACCTGTTCACCACGGGTGACCCTGCTGGTATTTCAAATACTGGTGGCATAGCTTTCAACATCACAGCAATACACAACTTTTTTTTTCTTATTATACTAAGAATCCATTGTTAAAAACAATAGGCCCAACATTTCCTCTGTATTTTTGGTTCAAACCCACCAGCTAGCTACTCCTTGAAAACCCTACACAGGGTCACTATGAGTTGGAACAAACTCACCCACTCTATGGCACTTAACACCATCAACAACAGATTGCACATTTAGTTCCATAACTCACTTAGAATTTGTGTGTATATATAGTCTGAGATATGTACCCTGTTTTACTTTTCTGCATGTGGAAATTCAGTTTTACTATCACCATTTATTCAACAGACTATTCTTTCCCTATTGAATGGGGTTAGTACGCTAGTTAAAATTTGGCCATAGGTGTATATGTTTATTTCTCTTTCATTGTTCTTTGTGTCTGTTGTTATACCAGTACCAAGCTGTTTTTATTACTGTAGCTGTATAACATATTTTAATAGCAGGAAGTATCAATTTTCTCTTTCAAGACTGTCTTAGCTATTAGGGATGTCCTTGCCATTCCATATAATGTTGAAGACTGGTTTTTACATTTTTATAAAGAAGACTATTGGAATTCTTATCAGGACTGCATAGAATCTATAGATTGCTTTAGCAACCTGCCCTTTTCATTTTGCACAATGTGAATATCTACCATTGTTGTTGTTGTTAGGTGCCATAGAGTAGGTACCAACCCATAGCAACCTTATGCACAGCTGTATTGTGGTGGCTTGTGATTTGTTGTGATTCTGAAAGCTATGCCACTGGTATTTTAAATACCAGCAGGGTCACCCGTGGTGGACAGGATTCAGACAAGCTTCCATATGAAGTCAGACTAGGAAGAAGGAGTGACGAACTACTTCCGAATATTTAGTCACTGAAAGCCTTATGAAAAGCAGAGAAACACTGTCAGATATAGTGCAGGAAAATGAGTCCATCAGGTTGGAAGTCACTCAAAATGCGACTGGGGAAGAGCTGCCTCCTCAAAGTAGAGTTGACCATGATGACACGAATAGAGTAAAAACCAGGGGAGAAATGCCCGTGAGACCTTCACTTGCTGATGGGGCACAATTCAAAATGAAGAGAAACAGCTCTAAACATCCACTGAAAATCGCAAAATGAAATGTATGAAGTATGAATCTGGGAAAATTAGAAGTTATCAATAATGCAATGGAGTGCATAAACATCGATATCTTAGGCATTAGTGAGCAGAAATGGACAGGTATTGCCCATTTTGAATCTGATGACCATTAGATAAAAAAATCCTTTAGTAGATATATGCATTCTATTACATTGAAATAGACTGGTTTATTTGACCAATATTCTGTTGTCAGGCATTTAGGTGGCTCTTAGTTTTTTGCCATGCTTTACAGAGTTGAAATAAACAGTTTTGAACTATCTTCTTTGGTGGAACAATGCTTTAATCACTGAGCATCCTCAATTACACTAAGTTTGAAAAGTCAAAGAAGACAATAAAGAATTGCATTCTAAGAGGTATTTTTGTTTAACTTGAACCAAAGTGCTTAAAAACAAAAATGATGAGAGATTTCCTTAGAATTCAGGGAATTTGTTTGTCTTATTAGCACCAAGACCATCATTAAACCGAAACAACACATTGTCATTGAATAGATTCTGACACATAATGACCCGTACGTACAGGGCAGAGCAGAACTGCCACATGGGCTTCCAAAGCTGTGACTTTTTACAGCAGCAGACTGCTGCTTATCTTCCCCACAGAACTGCTGGTGGGTTTCAACTGCTGAGTTTTTGGTTAACAGTCAAGTGTTTAATCACAGCACCAACAGGCTTCTTAAGCTTATCATTTTTATTGTGTTGTTGTTAAGTGCCATCAAGTCAGGTGTGACTCATAGAAACCCTGTATGAGTCTGGTGGGTTTGAACCAATGACCTTGCAGTTCAAACTGATTTTTGGGTCCAGTGCTTTATTCTGCAGCATCACATCAGAACTCCATGATCATCATGTTATTGTTGTTGTTAGGTGTCATCGAGTTGGTACCGACTCATAGCGACCCTATGCACAACAGAATGAAACACTGCCCGATCCTGGGCCAACCTCACAACTGTTGCCATGCTTGAGCCCACTGATGCTGCCACTTGGCCAATCCATCTCGTTGGGGGGGGTCTTCCTCTTTTTCTCTGACCCTCCACCTTACCAAACATGATATCCTTCTCCAGTGACTGGTTCCTCCTGATAACATGTCCGAAGTATGAGAGACGAAGTTTGGCCATCCTGGCCTCCAAGGAGCACTCTGGCTGCACTTCTTCCAACACAGATCTGTTGGTTCTTTTGGCAGCCAATGGCATGTTCAATATTCTCCAACACTATAACTCAAAAACATCAATTCTTCTACGGTCTTCCTTTTTCACTGTCCAGCTTTTACATACATATGAGGTTATTGAAAGTAGCATGGCTTGAGTCAGGCGCACCTTAGTCCTCAAGCTGACATCTTTGCTCTTCAACACTTTAAAAAGGTCTTGTGCAGCAGGTTGCCTAATGCAATACATCATCTGATTTCTTGACTGCTGCTTCCATGAGTGTTGATGGTTCATTATCATCATAGTATCCCAGAAAAACACATTGAACTCGGAAAGCAATTTATTCCAACTACTCGTAAGGTCAGCTTTAGCAGAAGAAATACATCTTTGGAGGAAATGACATTTGAAAAATATAATGATCTAAGAGAGGCAGTGCAGAAGTTGTTCTTTCTCCACATCCTTGGCAATAAAGCCAAATTCTAGCGGCTGCCATCAGTTAAATCACACCTGATATTTTTTCTATGTACAATCCTCTGTAAACATCTGTCAGGATGTTCCTTTTTACACACTTGAGGATGTTATGTCATAGCTGAGTATATACCCATATGTTTCGTATTTAAAATGTAAATCTGTAATTAGGTCAAAATTCTTAAATCTTTCTGAACCAAACAAAACACATTTATCTGATTATCATAATGGCAAAATTATGTTATGTTTGCAGAAATGTTGATGAATCTGGTCAAGTGGGTTTGAGTTTTTTTCTACATTGATGATATCTTTGTAAGGAAAAATGTTCAAGAAAGTAGAACGCAAATTTGGCAAATTCACATTACTTCTTCCATCAGAAACTGAGTCCATTCTAGGATGCTCCAACATTTATGGGTTTTCAAAAACTGTCACTGACAGTGTGTCATTCTCAGAATCATTGTCTGATTCTTGTCTCTGTTGGTACAATCGTAGCAGTTTTGGATAATAACGGGATAGATTTCACAATTGACAAACCCCAGCCATTTGTAAGCACCTCCAAAAGGTCATTAACTGTAAAACCTTCAAGCTCAGACTTTCCTAACCTTCTGAATCTCTCCAGGAATTTGATTGTTAGTAAAAAGGCAGAACCATTTGGACAATATATGGATTATATCTGAATTCAAAATTCTTTTTAAGGAACAGTGCTTCCTTCTTTCTGGCTACTCTCTCTCTTTTTAAGGTCAATAAAAATGAAAGCACTGAAAAATATTACAGTTTTTAAGAATATCTGTGTGAACAGTGTTTTAAAGAAGTTTCAATAGCACAATTTTCAAAATTCTTTTAAAAACATCTAAAGATGGTGTTCTCTCTGATTTAAGAAACACTTCTTAATGGAAAATTGATAGTATGAACTATTTGAGTGTTTAAAAATTTGCTATTGCATCTACTAAAAAGGTAAAATGTGTACCTATGTAAAGCAGCTCTGGTGACACTGTGGGTTAGGCCTGGGACTATTAACCTTAAGGTTAGAAGTTCAAACCGTCCAGTCACTCTTCAAGAGAAAGATGAGGCTATTTGCCCTGGTAAAGATACAAGTTTGTTGTGAGTCAGAATTGATTTGTGATAGCAGTGGAACACTGTGTAAAGTATTCACCACTATCTAAACTACATCAGTATAAGTCAGTATCTCTGTCAATACCAATATCATGATTTAAAACAGGAGTCCTGGTGTAGCACTGTGGGTTAATGCGCTGGACTGCAAAGTTGTTTGAGCTGTTCCTTGGAAACCCTATACAGGGTTGCTATGGGTCAGAACCAACACGATGGCACTTAACAACAACAACTCTAGTTAGATGTACACGTGCTATTAAAAAGTCATTATTCAAATTGGATACTTCTTGCTTCCTATATTCCATTACCTGCTGTAGTCCACTGCCGTCTTTACACACACACACACACACACATATATACACACACACACACACACACACACCACAAAACATACTAATGCATCCTTCCAATGTTCAGAAGAAGAAAATGTGAATACCAGGATAGGGTTACTCCATATTATTTCCTTTCCTGAAACCTGATAAATTTGACTGAAAAGATAATCTGTGCTGTTGAACACTCATCCCAGGGTAAAGAAAGTTTCTTCTTTTGTATTCTTTATGTGAGGGAAAGTCTGAATCCATATCACATTCCTCATCTTGGATAGTTAATTTAACATCATATATATTTGTAATAGATACAATAGTTTATAAGACATTAATAGTATAGCCATTTCTTAAATACTAAAAACTGACTTATCACTCACTCAATAAAAATATTGGGCTTTCTATATATGTCAGTTTTTACTGTGTAGCAAACAATCAAATCTTTATGGCAGACAACCAAAGAAGCATTTATTTCTCACTCACATATCTGTGGTGAGCAAGGACACAGCTGATTTAGGACAGAGGTGGCGAGGTCATTTCCACATGTTTCTCATCCTCTGCTGTTAGCATCGTCTTGAGTCACATTCCTGTCAAATCAATGCCAGACATGTAAGAGGTCAAGCATGTCTTCAGCCTCTATTCACTTGTGTCCACTACCATTCCATTGGCCCAAGTAATCCTCATGGCTAAAAGCAAAGTCACGGGGCAAGGAAAATATACCATGCACCGTGAGGACAAAGCCAAATAAATATCAGCATGACAGTGTAGTTTATCCTAGGTGAAAGGAATGTATATTTGTTGTATAGTAAATAATCCAATCTTTTGTAGCCCTGCTCATACACTAGGAATACAACAGTGAACAAAACTTACTCTGCCCTCATGGAGCTTATATTGTAGAGAGGGAATGAGTAATACACAAATAAACACAAAGTCAAAAAGTAATCACTCTAAAGGAAATAGACAGTTCTCATTTAATAGGGTGACCAGGAAAATATGCTAATGGTAAGATCTAAATGATTGGAGGGAATAGCCAGGAAAGTAGCACTGAGATGGGAATCAGTTTGGCAGTGGTGCTGTTGGATAAGCACTTGACTACAAGGTCAGCTTGAACTGCAAGGTTGATAGTTCAAAGCCACCAGCTACTTTTCGGAAACCCTAAACAGGGTCACTATGAGTTGAGACCGACTCAACGGTACTTCACAACAGCAACAGCAAAGGTGTCAGGTGAACTTGGAAAAGTGAGTTCATAGAGTGCCTTAGAAGAAACAAGAGAGACTTGCCATGTGATTCTGGGTACAATGGGAGCCCAAAGGAGGGGTGAGATCAGATGAATTGGGAGTGGGGACAGCTACAGAATTTGGGGGCCTATGTAGACATTTCCATCTTAATTTATCTGGACTTTTAGGAATATGGGAGCACTAGTAGGAGTCCTGGTGTGGTCCTTTAGGATAGGCACAGGACGTTAACCACAAGGTCGCTGGTACAAACCCACCAGATGGTTTGTATATATATATATATGTATAAATGGTCACTATGAGTTGGATCCGACCTTGACGACACTTAAAAACATGTTATACTATGTGATATATGTTATACCTATGTTGTTGTTGTTAAGTGCTGTTGAGTTGGTTCTGACCCATAGCGACCCTGCATAGGGTTTCCAAGGAGTGACCGGTGAGCTTGAACCACCAACCTTGTAGTTCAAACGGTTTTGCAGTTTGGTGCATCTGACTTGATAACACTTAAAAACATGTTATACTATGTTATATATGTTATACCTATAGATATGAACGTGTAGCACAAGCAAGCATGCATGTGCATGTACATGTGTACCTTCCTATACACATATATGCATGTATCTATCTATGTAACAACTCACCTATATTTTGGTTATTACTGCTATTGTTGTTGAAAACTTGTATATGTTATAATATTTACTAATAAGATACAGCCAGAATGCTTCTTAGAAGCAAGGATAGCGGGAGCTCATCTCACATGCTTTGTACGTTATTAGAGGGAACTAATTCCTGGGGAGGGACAGCTTAGGAGTCAGCAAAAAAGAGGAAGATCCTCAATGAGACAGAACAATACAGTGACAATTGTAATGGTCTCAAACATAGCAACAATTGTGACGCTAGCTCAGGACCAGGCAGTGTTTCATTGGGTTGTATATAGGGTCACTATGAGTTAGAAACTAATTCAAAGCCACCTAACGACAATTCTAGTGTACTTCTTAGGGCTATCATTAACTTGGTCAAGTTGTTCACACTTTAAGCACATGGCTATTGCCATTCCCATCACCCAAAATAACAAGTGTTTATAATGTCTACTGTTGTTGTTAAGTGCCTTTGAGTTGGTTCCGACCCATAGCAACCCTGCATAAGGTTTCCGAGGAGCGGCTGGTGGGTTTGAACCACTGACGTGGCAGTTCAAACTGACTTTGTGGCCTAGCACATTATTCTGCAGGGCTCTTTCTACTGCTGTCCCAGATCGTCATCAAAGAATGCTGATTCCTGTATGTGTGCCTATATCTGTCTTTTTTTAAAAGTGTGATCAATATCTGGTTTTGATTGACTTATTTCACTCAGCATACTGTCCTCCAGACTCACCCACGTTACAAAATGTTTCACATACTCATCATTTTTATTTACAGCTGCATAATATGCCATTGAATTTGTGAGGGTAGGTCAACAAATATTGCTACTAGAGTTCGACATGCATTCCAAACAAAATATGCTTAAATATATCTTTGCAATCAGTAGATTGTTGAAGACACATTCTTTCAGTAATACACGTGTCTTCACATAGACAGGATGCTTTCCAAACAGATGCAATAAAAACTGTAACTTCTGAGACTATCTTCTGGGCCACTTAAATGCAAGGCACAGAGGTCAACTCAGATGCTTATGGCGACTGTTTTTTTTTTTTTTTTTTTGGTGGGGGCTGGGGGGGTGTTTCCAAATAGATTATCTTGATATATTTTCTCAAAGGACACAAGGTGATCACAGAAGCTTTTTATGAAGAAGTTTTAAGAAACTGAAAACTGATTTGGTGAGAAAAAGGCCAGGAAAGCTGCAACGAACATTTTTTTTTTTTGGCATCATGAACATGCAAAGGACTGTGAGAAACCTTACTCCATCCCTACTACAAGCCTTGATCTTGCCCCTTCAGACTTCTAGTTCCCATTACTGAAAGAACATTGAAAAATGGCATGAATTGAGTTCTTCAGACATGCCCAAACTACCATTTCGATATGATGTAAAAGAAAAAGCACAGAATTCTTCAGGAAATTTGGTTAAAGAGACGGAAACACTGCCTTCAGACGTGTATAGACCTAGATGGAGGATATGTCAAGAAACAATAGCTTCACATTTTGATGTATTTGTTTTAAAAAAAGTTTCTATGATCTTGTAGCAATACTTTTTTACTAAACGTAGTATATACCACATTTAATTTACCATTCATCCATCCATGGTCACTTAGGTTTTTTCCATCCTTATGCTGTTGTAAATAATACTGCAATGAGCATACGTGTGCATTTGTCTAGTCACATCACAGCTATTAGATTTCTAGGAGTAGGGTTGTTAGATCATTAACATTTATTTTTATATATAAAAAAAAATCATGTTTGAAGATTGAATTTAAATTTCTGAGATCAGGATTCTTTCGTGTATGTGCATGGAGGAAGATATTATCTGGAAGTCAGGAATAAAAGACACAATTACCGCTGCTTGCATGGGTTGCAGGATGGGAGCTGGGACCAGCTGATTTGGGAACATTGAAAGCAGGTTTGCTTACTTCATGGTTCTGCTTGGGGTCACCTTTCATTGACATTCATCACCCCTCAGGAAATAATGCTGTAGCTCAGAACAGAAATCTTGACACTCTGTAGTTATGTCTTCCATAGCATTTAACTCTTTAGAATGAAACTTACAGAAATATCTCAATAACCATACAGAAGACATGAAGAGTGATTATGAACTCTTTCTTCCTAAAGCAAGTTCTTCATACCCTTCTTCATCTTTCCCTACATTATTATATCCATTAGGCAACTGTTGTTGTTGTTAACTGCTGACAAGTCAGTTCCAACTCATATCAACCCTCTATAGGATCTCTGAGGAGCCGCTGTTGGGATTGAACTGCTAACCTTGCAGTCCAGTGCTTATCCTACATCGCCACACAATAAAGAGATTTTTTTTT
>NW_006408568.1:15072769-15091714 GCF_000296735.1 Chrysochloris asiatica
TACACACTGTCTTTGTTGTTGTTTTTAAGTGCTGTTGAGTTGGTTCCATTTCATAACAACCCTGTATAGAGTTCCTAGACTGTAAATCTTTGTAGGAGCAAAAAGCCTCATCTTCCACCCCTTACCCCACACTCCCCCCTATATATTGCCTTTAGGCACTTAAAAAGAGAAAAGTCTAATTTACAAGTCTAATCTTTGTTATTTCTTTCACACAGATGCCTTTCTACCTTGTAAAATGTTAGTTAATTTAATATAGCTGACATCAATGAGAATCCAAACTATGTTTATAAAATATACATAATTTATATACTCAAAGCTATCAAATCTTTTAAGAAAACAAAACCATCACTTCCAAAATAAGCCTAAAGGGTTTTAAACAAAATCAGAGTGTTTATTCCAGATGTTAATTTAGAAATTGGTGAGGGTGGTCTGGTGTGGTTGGTATAGGGTTTGTGAGGCTGTAAATCTTTACAAGAGCAGAAAGCCTCATCTTTGTCCCATGGAGCACCTGGTGGACTTGAAGTGCAGTACTGACCTTGTAGTTAACAGCCCAACACAAAATCTGCTATGTTACCAGGGCTCCTTATTCAGAAGTGATTCCCCCCATAAAAGTAATTAAAAAAAAAGCATCACCATTTCAAAAGTCAGTGAATTATAGGTCATAATTTACTGTTCTGCTTCTCAGACGACAACGGATAAGGTTTTTGCATCATATGAATGTGGTTTTGTATTTGCTTCTGCTTGACTAAGAAATTAATTGTAGAATCTTTGGCAGTTATTTTAATTTACACAGAAAAGATTAATATAAGTCTCAATTGTTTAGAAAAATGGGGACATTGTAAAAGGTGTTAGGGTAAAGAAAATGGAAATTTAGGAAAAGTTTAAGCACATTCAGTAGTTCTTATGCAGTAAGCTTTTATTGAAACTCATTTTGCTTTATTTGAAGCATGCAACTGTTGTAGAAAACTGTCTTGCTCATAAAATTTTCATGTTTGGTGTGTTTAGAGATGAAAAGAAAACCTTCAGGAAAATATTTTTTGTTTACTAATTTTGAGAGAGAAAAATGTCCTAAAGGAAATGCATTTTATGAATTAATTCTCCACATCTGCCCCCTGCCTAACCCTCCACCCACCCATCTACCTACACACACACAACCAGCTTCCATCTTTTCCAAACTATATTCAGATACAAAGGGCATGAGCATGCCTCAGTTATTTTGTTAATTGGGATGGAATTATCCCAGACAATCACAGTAATCTCAGTACACCTTTTACTTACTGATGAAAAAAGTAGCACATGAGTGAGAAAGGAGAGTTATTTAGATGCATGAAGCAGATGTGGCAGCTTTGACACTCCTCTTACGGAGAAGATGGGATCAAATTTCTCCCTCCCTGCACCATAAATCCAGGCTGAATTTAGCAATCCTCTTGTAACCATTAGATTGTGACAGAAAGGATGTTGTGTGGCTTCCAAGACTAGATCAGAAGAGGATGTACATCTTCCAACTTGTTGGCTGGAATATTTGCTCTTAGAGTCCTGAGCCATTGTGATGTGGGGAAGCCCAACTCACACAGAGAGGCCATGTTGAGGATCTCCTGTCAACAGTCTAGCTGAGTCCAACCTTTAAGTCATCCCAGCCCAGGTGCAGACATGTTAATGAAGATACCTCCAGATGATTCTGGCCGCCAGATATCTGTATAACCCCTATGATTTGAGTCTTCCTAGCTGATGTTTTAAACATTGTTGTTGTTGAGTGCCATCAAGTTGGTTCCAACTTATAGCGACCCCTATAGGTTTTCCAAGGAGGCTGGTGAATTTGAACCACTGACCTTCCAGTTCAAACTGAATTGATTTACAGTGCTTATTTTACAGTGCCATACCTACACATGGTGGAACAGAAATTCCTCATCCCTGCTGGCACATTTTTTATCCCATTGTGGGCAATCCACGGGCAAAAACAAATTGTATCACCAAGTGTGGCATTTATATTTGGGTTTGTTTTGTTCTTTTAATACACCAATAGACAACTGGTGCATCATATAACTTCGACACATGAGGAAATAAAATACATATTTGAGGAAATGAGATGGAAATATGTTATCCTGAAACTCTATTTTATTTCTGAGACAAACTATTTAGGTTACATATTCTCTGTGTTTTAGTAAAAAAAATAAAATGATGTACTTTCAGGATATTATTTAGCCTTCAGTATAACTGAATGGTGAGGTATCTTTATTTCAAGGAAGAATTTCTTCTAAGGAATATGGCAACATGCTGTGCCATTGGACTCTATTTGCAGGCTTTGGCCATTTCTGGTTTCAGTTCATCAATAAATGCTCATTTGCTTGCTTTGGGTTGATGCAGTGACATGTGCTAATCACATCTTGCAACAAAAACATCACTCAGGCAATTTCACTGACTGCTCATTATACCAAGGTCATCATGGGGCAATGACAGGACTGAACCATTCACTGCCTGTGTGTTTTGTTTCATAGCAATTTTTTTTTTTTTTTTTACAAAGTTTCATCCAAATAATTCTGTCTAATAAATAACATTGCAAAATACAAGTAGAACAAAACAAAACAAAACAAAACAAAACAAAAACACCCATAAATAAGTGAGCTGATTGTGATACATTGTTGTTGTTAAGTGCCATCGAGTCGGTTCCAACCCATAGCGACCCTGTACAGGGTTTCTGAGGGTGTAAATCTTTACAGGAGTAGAAAGCCTCATCTTTCTCCCACGGAGCAGCTGGTAGTTTCGAACCGCTGACCTTAAGGTTTGCAGCCCGATTCGTAACCACTACGCTACCAGAGGTACATAGAGAGCCCATAAAATAGATTTGTCCCACAGGGTTCCCAAGCTATAAGTCTTCATCAAAGTAGACTCCTACATAATGACTGGTGGGTTTGAACCCAGGACCGTTAGGTTGAGCTCTTAATCTTTACCAGCAGTACGCCATTCAAAATAAAAAAAAAATAATGTGAAAAACCTAAAATTCAGTTTATAGACTTAAACAGTTTTATTTTTTTATACTTCCCTTTTATTACACTAGCACTTCAAAGAAATAGGATGACCTATATTTTTCTTTGTTGGGTGATGCAAATAGTTAACTCATATGTTCCACTTGACTCCTGACTAAAAGGCTGGAGATTTAAGTCCACCTGAAATGCCTCAGAAGAAAGATTGCAGATCTACTTTCAAAACAAAATCAGCCGTTTGAACCCTTGTGGAGCACAGCTTGTCTCCAAAACACATGGGGTCACCACGAGCTGGACAGAAGCCACTCTATTTGTCAGGACAAATAAGGACCTTGTTTGATTTGGGTATTCATTTGTTTTTTAACAATTCAAGAAGATCCATATTTGTCTTTATAAACATAGAACTCAAACCATTGGTAGTGGTGGTGGTGGTTATGTGTTATGGAGTTGTTTCCGAATCATAGCAAGCGACCCTGTATAGGGTTTCTGAGGCTGTAAATCTTTATGGGAGCAGAAAGTCTCATCTTTCTCCTGCTGGATGGCCGGTGGTTTGGAACTAGCAACCCAACTCAAAACAACTGTTCTACCAGAGCTCCAATGAGTGCCTACTTTTGAGGAATGTTTCCTGAACTAATCATTATCTAGTATTCATAAATAAAATTTTAGTTTTAATTTGAGAAAGTATGAATCATTTCCCAGAATCCTCAGAAAATATATATACATTAGTCCTATATTTAATTAACTTGCACCTGTAATGTGAATTATAAGGTGTGAAATACCTCACATGTACATAGAGATTCTGTTAGCGGTTGGCTGTGTTACTGGGACTGTCCTATAAACAAGGAGACAATGAGTTGTGGAGCCAAAGCAGAGTTCCACCAAAAGAAACCAGCGAGGGTGGAAAATGAATTTCAACACAAGACAGTGGTTTCTAAGGCATTCTTCTCCATAATTGACTGGATTCTAATTTAATATGGCAGTTACTAATGCTCTTTATTTTTCAACTTGAGAGTTTATAGAAGGTGAGATAATTACCCAGTGGATTTTCAATCTATCTAGACAAATGGAGAGGATTATGAAACTCTCAATTCATCTAGACAGCTCTCTCATAAAAAATGAAAGATAACTCTTGCCTCAGTTTGCATGAATAACATATGGTTTTAAGACTCTACTGAACATTTTCAAAATTGACTTTTAAAATTTAAATAATAGTGCAAATTGTTGTTGTTGTTAAGCGCCGTAGAGTTGACTCCAACTCATAACAACCCTGTAAAAGGGTTTTGAGAAGCAGCTGGAATAAGTGCAGTGTTTCGTATTTTAGGATTTTCCAAGTTACTGAATGAAGTCTACCCATTAGACCCACACTACTTTTGGAATTTCCATCATGATTCTGAGGTTTTGTTTTCTTTTCTTTTCTTAAGAATGATGCTGGAGCTCACGTAGTCCTTTGTAAAGACTCAGGATCAACTGAATACTTAAATATGGGCCATTAGTTTATAACTTTTCCTCCATTCCCTTTTGTTGTGAGGCTAAGAGCACTTGATGGGGTTATGACAAGGAGCAGAGGAACACCAACATTCTCTGATGCTCTTACATCAACTTTACGTATCAGGATTTTTGGAAAATGGTTGAACAAAGACTTCTGCTGCTCAATATTTTCTTTCATGCATTAACCTTCAAAATGAGTTCCTTACGTATGTCAAGAATTTATTGCTTTCTCTAGTTTACAAGAAGATAAATTGATTCAGAAAGGGTAAATATACTTGTCAAGAAATCACATAGTGTAATCAAATGTTTATTAAGCACTTGTTTTGTTTCAGATTCTGTTTTAGGAACTTTATATCATAATTTCATTATTGTTATTATTATTATTTGTTTAACATCAGCGACCACACTATGCAAGTTCATGGCAAAATGGAATAAGAGCCAGGTCATGTTCCTCCAAATGCAGGGTTCTTTATGCTGTTTCACATTACTTCTTCATAATAATACCCCTAAAGAACTTGACAAAGCTCATTTACATACACTACCACATTTTTGTCCTTGTGCTGTGATACAATGATGTCCCTGAGTCTAGAGGATGTACCCACTATGAGTCGCAACAATGAATGGCTTCAATGATTGCCCACTGAATTTCTAGTTTTGTCTCTTATCTCTGTAGTTGATGGTCCTGGACCTATTAAGGGCTTGTATTCCTACCTGCACCTTCCCTAAGGCCAGATTCAGTATTGTTTTATGGCCCTGTGAAAAACAAAGGTATTGAGAAGCAGTCATATCTGACTGATAATTTCTTAAAAAGTCAAAGTAGAAAGTTACATCATACCTAAAGGTAGCACTGCCTTGAAATCACCTTCAAATATTTCTCTTCTTTCCTACAATTTTAGTTCTGGAAATAACTACCAATTTCTCTCTTGCAGAGGCCTGCAAGCGTCAAGCTCTCCCAAATGTTGTTAGTTGCCCTAAACGATTCCCTCTGATTGTTCTAATGTCTTTGAAGTTGTATTTGTGTGTGTTTTGTGCAGAACTGTGAGAGAGTGCTGGATCTGGCCTTAAGGTAGGTGAAGGGAAAGACTGTAAACCCTTAAATGAGTCCAAATCCTAGAGAATCACTGTTGTCTGAGTGTATTTCAGAATAAATTTGATGCATGACAAATTCTTCCAGACTCAGCAAAGGAAATATCAGTATTGAGTAGGGGCCCAAACCACAGAGGCCAAGAATGTCTTCCACACTCAGTGAAGCCAGAAGGAGCTGTTGTTTTTAGTGTTAAAGTCCTTCTCTGACCCTGAAGGGTGGTGTGGTTGTATTGTCACTGAATAGCCTCCACCAGCCATCACTGCCTTATATCTTTTCCACTTTTATAATACACTGAATGCTAGCTAAGAAGTTTGAGGTAGGGATTAAGCTAGCAAGTATTCTAAACAGTACTTTTCTCAAACTCGTCAGTCACTGACACAAAGAGAAGATCACAGGTAAATAAGAGAAAGAAGGTATCATCTAAATGCTGACTAATATTTATTCATCTCTTCATAATGCAAATTACTTCTTAGTACAAGAATGAAGGAACGGTCATTGTTTTAACCATTTCTTCCCTTAATTCTGTGGTGAAAATCATGCCTTTGGGAAGACTTTTGATCATCAGAGAAAATCAGGATCTTCCTCACCAAGGCAGGATGTGTCTACTTCACTTTACAAATTGATGTTGGAAGTATATGGGGAACATTAGTTGGAATTGCCAGTTTGTTTAGGCTTATCTTACTTTAAGTAGGGCAATACATTGACTGTGCTTAAAGTGAACAGTACAGAATGATCAATGATTCAATAGCTTTAAATTATAAGAAACTTTATTGGAAAATAGGCAGTGTTGCAACTGATTTTAGACTTCTGTTAAACAATAGACTGAGACTCTATTTATGCCCAATGTTGAGGCAAATGAAGAAGATAGCCCATGGAAAGAAGGTTCCTCTTTCCTGGATGTGCTTTAAGGTTAGAGATCTCTGAACCCATGAAGAAGCTTGAAAGGCCATTCAGGGAGGAAAGGTAGAAAAGAGAGCTAAACTATCCATTGCCTGTAATATATAAGAAATAAAAACATGACATGTCTTTTTTAAAGGACTATATACATCTTTATATACAGATATCTCTGGTAAAGAGCAGCCTCCTCAAAGTTAAATTAACCTTAATGACACGAAGATCCTTCGGGATCTTCATTTGCTGATGAGCACAACTCAAAATGGGAAGACACAGCTGTAAACATCCCTTAATAATTTGAACATAGAATGTACCAAGTATGAATGCAGGAAAATTTGA
This sequence comes from Chrysochloris asiatica, assembly GCF_000296735.1. NCBI lineage: Eukaryota > Metazoa > Chordata > Mammalia > Afrosoricida > Chrysochloridae > Chrysochloris > Chrysochloris asiatica. The sequence goes on from NW_006408568.1 coordinate 15,079,559, forward strand.
AGCTGTCAAAAATGAAATGTAACCCATATTCTAGGCATTCATTAACTGAAACAGACATGCACTGTTCATTATGATTTAGATAATCATATGGTTTACTTTGCCAGGAAGAACAATTGAAGAGGAAAGACATCACAGTCCTTGCCAAAAAGATCATTTCAAGATCTATCTTGAAGTATGATTCTGTCTGTGATAGAATGATACCCATAGATCTACAAGGAAGACTAGTTAATATCACTATTATTCACACCAAAAATTTACACACCAAAAACTAAAGGCAGTGATGGTGAAATTGAAAAATCCTATCAACTTCTTCAGTCTGTAATGGATCAAATATGCAATTGTGATGCATTAATCATTACTGGTGATTAGAATGCAAAAAAAAGAGAAACAAGAAGAAAGATCAGTAGTTGGAAAATATGACCTTGGTGATAAATTTTGCAATATCTATGATTTATTCATATAAATACCTTTTTTTAAGCAAGACAAAAGTAACTATACATGTTGTTGTTATTGCTGTTGTTGTTAGGTACTATTGAGTTGGATCCGACTCATAGCAACGTGTGCACAACAGAATGAATCCTTGTCCTGTCCTGCATCACCCTTACAATCATTGTTAAACTTGAACCCATTGCTGCTGCCACTGTGCCAACCCATCTTGTTGGGGGTCTTCCTCTTTTTCCCAGACACTCCATTTATGAAGCATGATGAACTTCTCCAAGAATTGGTCCCTCCTGATAATATGCCCCAAGTATGAGTGATGAAGTCTCACCATCTCAGCTTCTAAGGAATACTCTAGATGTATTTCCTTCAATACAGATTTATTTGTTCTTCTGGAAGTCCATGGTACTTTTAATATTCTTCTCTAACATTTTATTTAACTCAATGCATCAATTTTTATACAGTCTTCCTTATTCATTGTCCAACTTTAACATGCATATGAGGTTATTATAAATACCATGGCTTGGGTCAGGTCACCTTAGTACTCAAACTAACATCTTTGCTCTTGTACACTTTAAAGAGGTCTTGTGCAACAGGTTTGCCTAAGGCAATATGTTGTTTGATTTCTTGACTGTTAATTTCATAAGCATTGGTAGTGGCTCAAGGAAAATGAAGTCTTTGACAACTTCAAATTTTTCTCTATTTATCATGATGTTATTTATTGGTCCAGTTGTGAATATTTTTGTTATCTTGACACTGAGGTGCAACACATACTGAAGATGGTGGTCTTTGATCTTCATCAGTAAGTATTTTAAGTCCTCTTTGCTTGCAGCAAGCAAGGTTGTATCATCTGCACATAGCAGGATTTTAATGAGTACAACCATGGTGCATACCATTCCTGATTTTAAACCATTCAGTGTCCCCTTTTTCTGTTTGAATGACTGCCTCTTTGTCTGTGTACAAGTTTCTAATAAATACAATTAAGTGTTCAATACTCATTGTCCGCAATGCTGTTCATAGCTTATCATTATCCACACAGTTGAAAGACATTGTGTAGTAAATAACACTTAGGTAAACATCTTTCTGGTATTCTCTACTTTCAGCCATGATCCATCTGATGTCATCAATGATATCCCTTATTCCACGTCCTTATCTGAATCTGGACTGAGCCCCTGGCAGTTCCTGTCAGTGTACTGTTACAGTTGTTTTTGAATTATCTTTAGCAAAATCTTACTTGCATGTGATATTAGTAATATCGTCCAATGATTTCTGCATTCCATTGGGTCATCTGTCTTTGGAAGGAGTACAAATGTATATGTCTTCCAATCAGTTGCCCAGGTAGTTGTCTATATTTCTTGGCACAGATGAATGGGTACTTCCAGTGTTACATCAGTTTGTTGAAAGATTTCAATTTGTATTCCATCAATTCCCAGAACCTTGTTCTTTGCTAATGCCTTCATGTTCCTTGGACTCCTTCCTTCAGTGCTGCTGCCTCTTAATGATATGCTATCTCTTGAAATGGTTGAATATCATCCATTTCATTTTGGTACAGTGACTCTGTGTACTCCTTCCATCTTCTTGTTATGCTTTCTGCATAATTCAATATTTTGCCCATGTTGCTGTTGATGTAAAGTGCCACAGAGTTGGTTCTAACTCATAATGATCCTGTATAAGATTTCCAAGGAGCAGCTGGGGATTTGAACGACTGACCTCGTGGTTCACCATCCAGTGCTGATCCTACAGCACCACACTAAGTATGTATTTTGCTTATAGGATTCCTCAATATTGCAAGTCAAGGCTTGATTTTTTCCTTCAGTTCTTTCAGCTCAAGAAATAGTGCGCTCTTCCTTTTTGGTTTTCTAACTATAGGTCTTTGAACATTTCATCATAATATTTGACTTTGTCTTCTCAAGCTACCCTTTGAAATGTTCTCTTCAGCTTTTTTACATCTGAACCTCACCAAATGGAATGCTTAGGAATTAAATTGACTACATCTGTTGGAAGGGATGTGTAGATGCTCAATTTCAACAGCCACAACAGAGTCAAGAGTTGACTGTGGAACAGACCATCAATTGCTCATATGCAAGTTCAGGCTGAAGCTGAGGAAACTTAAAACAAGTCCATGATAGCTAAAATATGACATTCAGCATATTCCATCTGAATTTAGAGACCATCTCAAGAACAGATTTGATGCATTAGACATTAAGAACATTGTACAGAAAGAAAGCTAAAGGTCATTAAAAAAGAATGAAAAGACTAAAATGGATTTCAAAGAGACTCTGAAACTTGCTCTCCATAGTAGAGATGCGAATGGAAGAAGTGAGGAGCTAAAAGAGTTGAACAGAAAATTTCAAAGAGCAGCGCAAGAAGACAGAGTCAAGTATTATAATGAACTGTGAAGAGACCTGGAATTAGAAGACCAAATGGGAAGAACTAAGCATTTCTCAAGCTAAAGAATAGAAGAAAATTTTCATGCCTTGAGGTGCAATATTGAAGGATTTGGGGAGCAAAACTTATCTAGTTTATATGCTGAACAAGTAATCTGAGAAGATGGGTTATATGCAGAAGAATGTGGCATCAGGATTGGAGGAAGACTCTTTAACAACCTGTATATGCAGATGATACAATCTTACTTTCTGGAAGGGAAAGACTGATACAGATCAAAGACTGTCTCCTTCAGTATGGATTGCACCTCAATGTAAATAAAACAAAAATCCTCACCAATGTACCAATAAGTAATAGCATGATAAATGTAGAAAATATTGAAATAGTGAAAGATTTCATTTTGTTTGGTCCACAAACACTCATGGAAACAGCAGTCAAGAAATCAAACAATTTATTAGGCAAATCTACTGCAAAACACCTCTTTAAAGTGTTTAAGAGCAAAGATAACACATTAAGGATTAAGATGCATCATATGAATGTGAAAGTTGGATAGTGAATAAGGAATCCCAGAGAACAAATGTATTTTCATTATTATTTGGCAAAGAATATTGAAAGTACCATAGACTTTCAGAAGAATAAATAATCTATCTTGGAAGAAGTAAAATCGGTATCAAAAGTGGAGGTGGGTCTACAAAGGCATGAAGTGGCTGGTTTACAAGCTTTCATGAGTGTGCTTAGTTGCAGAATGAGGGGAGAAAAAGAGAGAGAGAGAGAGCAGAGGGATAAGAAAACAAGGTCCTTAAGTATGCTGTCTACAAGATACATGTCAAGAACATAGAGACAGCATAAATACCCATCAACAAAAGAATTGCTAGACAAACTCTGGTACATTCAGACTATGGAATACTACAAAACGTTGAAGAATAGTGATTAATCTGTGAAACACCTCACAACATTATGAGAACATTATGCTGAGTGAAGTTAGTCAATCATAAAAGGTCAAATATTATATGAGACCAATGTTGTAAAAAGTTTTAAAAAAGAAAAAATTTTCTTGATAAAAGAAATAATCTGTACTGGTTATGAGGGAAGGGAGAATTATTCATGGGCTAGAGGATAGACACATGTTAATGTGGGTTACAGGGCAGGCAATATACAACAAGAGGGAGGTTATGAGAGGAGAGATGAAGGTAGCAGGAAACATAGGGAGGAATACAATAGATAAAATGAATAGAGGTAAATATTGTTAATTTTTGGTGCACAGAAGGAATTGCAACCATGCAATGAAGCTATATAAAGAAATGTAAAGAAAACAAAAATCCTCACCACTGTACCAATAAACAACATGCTTATCAACAGAGAAAAGATTGAAGTTGTCAAGGACTTCATTCCTCTTGGATCAACTATCAACACTCACAGAAGCAGCAGTCAAGAGATCAAATGACGTATTGCATTAGGCAAATCTGCTGCACAAGACCTTTTTAAAGTGTTGAAGAGCAAAGATGTCAGCTTGAGGACTAAGGTTCGCCTGACACAAGCCATGGTATTTTCAATAATCTCATATGCATGTGAAAACTGGACAGTGAATAAGGAAGACTGTAGAACACGGTATTGGAGGAGAATATTGAAAGTGCCATGGGCTGCCAAAAGAACCAGTAGATCCATTTTGGAAGAAGTGCAGCCAGAGTGCTCCTTAGAGGCCAAGATGGCCAAACTTTGTCTCTCATACTTCAGACATATTGTCAGGAGGGACCAGTCGCTGGAGAAGGATATCATATTTGGTAAGGTGGAGGGTCAGAGAAAAAGAGGAAGACCCCCAACGAGATGGATTGGCCAGGTGGCAGCATCGATGGACTCATGCGTGGCAATAGTAGTGAAGTTGGCCCAGGATCAGGCAGTGTTTTGTTCTGCTGTGCATAAGGTCACTATGTACTGGTACCAACTAGGTGGCACCTAACAACAACAAAATGAAGCTACGGATATGATTTGTTGACTGTAAAACTGATACTCTATTCTACAAACCTTCCCTCAATTCACAATAAAAAGTTAAAAAAAAAAAAAATTACAGCCAGAATGTTTCTTAGAAGTGAATATGACAAGACATCATCTCTCCTACTTTGGACATATCAGGAGACATCAGTCCTTGAGAAAGACATCATACCCGTTAAAGTGGAGGGTCAGCAGGAAATTTCAAGACCCCCCAAAAGAGGAACTGACACAGTGGAAGTGGTAATGTACTGAAATGTATCAACAATTGTGAAGATGGCAGTATTTCATTCTCCTGTACATTGGGTTGCCATGAGTTGGAACCACCTTGAAGGCACTTAAGAACACAGATATCATTAGAATCCCTGGTCATGCAAACATTAATTTGGTTGGCTACTAATAGAGATGTTGGAGGTGTAGATCCACCCAGAGGGCCTATGAAGAAAGAGCTGGTGAAAACCAACCACTGGAAACACTAGAGAGCACACTTTTACTCTGATACACATGGGATCACCATGAATTGGAGTCACCTCAGTGACAACTGGTTAGGTTTGGTTAAGAATGTCTTCATTTCACTTTTGTTTCTGTTCTTTAAGTTTGAAATGAATCATCATTTCAATGAAGGTGTGGTACTATATAAATCTAGATTTTTAAGTTCTATTGCTGGTATGTTAAAGCTGAGTGTTCAGATTTCTGGTTGATGCATCTGGGAAATGGGGCATTATTCTAAAGGATTCTGGGTTATGAATACTCCTGAATATCTTAACAGCTGCATCTTGAACTTTGGGACTACACAGGCTGACTCAGGAATTCAACATGATCTGTTAATTTTGAACTTTACTTTAGAATCAATATATAAAGATGTATGATTTTCATTTACAAGTGTTGGTTTGCTTGTTGGAAGAAAAGTTTCTAATAAACAGCTGTCTAAAAGAGCAGTTATTGTAAATGACATTTCAGACAGTCCAAGAATAATTCTGAAGTTTTGTTTTTGTTTATTTACTTTTAAGTTTATCTTAGATGTATTCCTAAAATACTGATTACTCCACTACCAGAACTTGCTGTAGTTAGTGGAAATCAAGTTGTGTCTGAATCATGGTGACTTTTTGAAAAACACAACGAAAAATTATCCAGGCCTGTTCTACCTTCATGATCATCTTAAGCTTGAGTTCACTGCTGTAATTATTATGCCAATCTAGTAATACAATCTTTGTTATTGTTGTTAAGTGCTGTCAAGTCAGCTCCAACTCATAGTGACCCTATATAGAGTTTCCAAGGAGTAGCTGGTGAATTAGAACTGCTGACCTTATGGTTTGACCTTGGGGTCCAACAACCTTGTTTACCTAAAATAAAGACAAGTTGAAACACTTACTGATGAAGTTCAAAGATGACTAAGGCAAACAGATGGAAAACCCATACTTGGATCTCTGAATATTGCCAAAATGTCCCCACTTCCAGAAAAAAAGAAGTCAAATGTAACAGTGCAGTGACTCAAATGTAGTGGAATTTGTGTCAGCTTTACTCTGAACCTTGACTTTTTTCTATAGAAAGGAAAGAAAAGGAGAAAGCTCAAAACAATGCCCCTAACATAATCCTCCTAGAGCTCAGGAATAGCCAATAGTTGTTTGTTATTACTAAATTGTTTTGTTTTACATTTCCTTTACTGATTTAGATTGATTCATAGTGGCTACTTGGAGCAATGTTTGAGGAAGAATTCTGAGTCATGGAATATTTGTTGAATGAACAGGTACCATTGTCAGGAGAAATAAGAGGTATCACCTGTGTCACAGGGTTTTGCCTAAGGAAAAAGTCCTAAAGGGATAAAGTTAAGAATTATATATAACAGTATATTTTTGTGGGTGCCAGTTAGTGGGAGGAGAGATGTGGATCATCTTAGGTAAGCCAGTATTTCTGTTTCTTTTTATTCTCAAGACAAAGGTGTATGTTATAGCTAGCGAGATATTATCCTATCAGATAGTCTTACCAGAGCTCTCAGATTACTGTAGATCTGAGGAGCTTCTTAAAGAATTCTACATTAATTTGAAATGTGCATCTAACTTTTTAATAATATGCATGTTCTTTGACGCTTTCCCCATCCAAACACCAATAGCTAGTTGTAGTAATTTGTTGTAAGGAAATAATTACGGATGTGTTCCAGGAATTAGCCACAGCAGTGTTTCACAGCAGACTTCCTTGCCCTAAAGAGTAGAAACTCAAGCAACTAATTCAGATCCATAGAGAGGTTGGTATAAGGTGGAGTTTCCTAGCCTTCACATAGTGATCTTTTGGGCTGGGTCATTCTTTGTTATGAGAGCTGTCCTGTGCTTTGTAGGAGGTCTGACAGCATTCTTGGCTTCTGTTCACTAGATGTCAATAGCACAATATTCACCTCACATGTAACAACCCAAAATACCTCCCAACACTGTTGAATGTCCCTGGATGAGAACCACTGGATAAATTTCTAAAGATTCATGGGAATTCAGAAGAAGCTGAAGAGCCAGGACTCAGGAGCTCAGGAAACTTGAGGGCAACCAACTCTCTCATTCCCATCTCTCTTTCCTGACCTTCTTGCATTGCTCTGGGGATCTCCTCCATCCTCTCTCTGAGTCTTTGCTCCTTCATACCTGAAACAGCTATGTAGGGTTGACAGATCCCACACTGAACTTTATATAACTTTTCAGCTCAATCATCCACAACTGACTTTCTTTCTGTTTCTCAGTTCAAATTAAGAAAAGAAGTATATGGTTGACTAGCTTATTGTGAGAAATCAGGTCACTAAAGCCTTAAGTGACTGGCAGCTACAGGTAAAGCCTTTTCCCTGCTCCCAGTCAGGTTCTATCCGTTGTGAATGGTGAATACAGATATCCCCCAAAATGGCAGTTACAATGTTGTTCCAGCTTTTTTACATGCTTGGTAAATTTTGATTGAATGCTAGACATTGTGATCTTGTTTGGTGTGAGATATTTTTATATTCCTCTGAATTTTCTTGAGTTTTGTTCTTTGATGCAATGAAATCACTGGGAAATAGTTTGATCCTGTCAAGTTTTCCTTGTAAGATTTGCTAGGCAGAACTAGAGCAGCATTTAGACCAGGGCTAATTATTTCCTGGAGTCCTGTGTGGCACCAAGGCTTAAAGTGCTGGACTGCAAGCTTGTTTGAACTGTAACGTCCACAGTTCAAGCTCACCAACCACTCCTTGGAAAGCCTATACAGAGTAGCTATGGGTCGGAATCGACTCAACGGCACTTAACGACAAACAACAATATTACCCACTGCTGAGACAAGACCTCTTTGATTACTTTACCCAATGCCCTCTGTATTATGAGATTTTTCCAGTGTAGCTGGAGGGAACAGGTGTTATTATTTCTGGTCTTATGTGAGTGCTAGCTATTGTTTCCTCTAAATCTTTTATGTGTTCTTTCTTTAGACTTGGGTAGTTTCCTCACATGTATGCCGAATACTCTGTGAAAGCTCAAGGGAAATCTACAGAACTGCAGAGTTTCCTATCAATTCTATTTTTTTCTTTTTCAGTACTCTGCCTTGGGATTTTGAGCCATATGGTTTCCTTGGATTCTCAGTTTTGTTTCTTCAGCTCAGGCTCTGCTGGACTTCACCTGAGTCCCCCACTCTCCACATGTGGTCTTTGAACCCTCTCACAACACTCATAAGGGTTACATTGCTTGTTTCCCATCTCTAAGAAATTAATTTTCTCAATTATCTAATGTCCAATGTCTTCAAAACCATTATTGAATCTATTAATCTATTTTATCTGGTTTTTCAGTTGTTTCAGGTTGGAGGATGAATCTGGATCCCTATGATTTGATCTTATCTGAAACAGAAATACCACAGTGTGTGTGTGTGTGTGTGTGTGTGTGTATAAATATATAGATTTTTGTTGTTAAGAGCCATCAAGTGAGTTCTGATTCTCTGGAGTGGCTGGTGGGTTTGAATCACAATTAACAGTTATATCCAAGAGCACTGTGTATACATAGGACATTGCACAAAATTCCATTCTGTAATTAACAGTGATCTAATATGTATTGATTGGCAATTGTATTTATAATATATTGCTATGTGTAAAAACAGAAAATAAATATAGGTTTAATTTGTTTTACATTTCTATATTTTTAAACATAATTGCTGTGAGTGACTCAAACTCAAGACAGCTCCATATGTGTCAGAGTGTGGAAGTGTCCTCAATCAGTTTTTTAATGGCTAATTTTTCAGAAGTACATAACCAGGACATTTTTACCAGATGTCTTTGGGTGGTTGAACCTCCTACATTTAGTCAGGAGCTCAGCTAAATGCATTAACCATTCCACCATACATGACTATCATCTATTACATATACAGGTAGTACAAAGGCTCTGTAGAATAAGCACTGGACTAAGAACCAGTGGACAAAGACTCATTCACAACCTGCAATATGCAGATGATACAGCTTTGCTTGCTAAAAATGAAGAGGACTTAAAACACTGATGAAGATCAAAGACCACAGTCTTTGGTATGGGTTGCATCGTAATGTAAAGAAAACAAAACTCCTCACTACAGGACCAATAAACAACAACCATATAAATGGAGAAAAGATTGAAGTTGTTAAAGACTTCATTTTGCTCAAATCAATGATCAACCATCAACACCCATGGAAGCAGCAGTTAACAAATCATCCATATAAGAACACTGAAAATAACTGCTCCCAGCAGGTCTTAGGTCAGGTGCACCTTTGTCCTCAAGCTAATATCTTTGCTCTTTAACACCTTAAAGAGGTCTTTGGTAGCAGATTTGTGCAATACAATAGTCAGCTGATTTCGTGACTGCTGCTCTATTAGCATTAATTGTGAATTCAAGTAAAATTAAATCCTTGACAATTTCAGGCTTTTCTCTATCATGACGTTGTTTATTGATCTGATTATAAGAACTTTTGTCTTCTTTACATTAAATTGTAATCCATACTAAGAATTGTATTCTTTGATCTTCATCAGCAAATGCTTCAAGTTATTTTGTCCTTCAGCAACCAAGGTGTATCATTTGCATACTGCTGGTTGCTTATGATCTTTCTTCCAATCCTGATGTCACTTTCCTCTTCATATTGTCCAACTTCTTGCATGTCTTTGCTCAGCATACAGATTGAATAAGTATGGTGAAAGGATACAACCTTGTGGCACATCCTTCCTGATTATAAACCATTCAGTATCTCTTTGTTGTTTTAACTACTGTTTCTTGGTCTATGTACAGGTTCCTCAGAAGCACAATTAGGAGTTCTGGAATTGACATTCTTCACAATATTATCCATAGTTTGTTATGATCTACACAGTTGAATGCCTTTTCATAGTCAATAAGGCATAAATAAACATCTTTCTTGTCTTCTTAGCTTTCAGCCAATATCCATGACATCAGCAATAATAACTCTTATTGCTCATCCTTTTCTGAAGTTAGCTTAAATTTCTGACAGCTCCCTGTTGATGTGTTGTTGCAACTGTTTTAAAAGTATATATTTTCAACAAAATTCTACTTGTGTGTAAAGTTAAAGATGTTGTTTAATAATTTCCACAGTCTACTGGATCACTTTTCTTTGGAATGGGCACAAATGTGGATCTCTTCAAGTCAGTTGGCCAGTTCCAAATTTCTCAGCATGTGCTTTCAGTGCTCCAAATCACAGATTTCTAATATTTAAAAAATAACACACAGCTACATATTTTAGCTATTCATTGCCATAAACTAAAGATATTTATTAAATGTTTTATATTGAAATATTTTAGGTTTTCTTCTGTGTGCCTTAATTATTATCAAAGATGTGAATAAAGAACAACTATAAAGAATTATATAATGATTGGCCCAGGCTCTCTAAGACAACATTTTTTATCTGCTTATAAATGTTCATAAGAAGAAAACAACTGATTGAAAAATAAAATGCAAAGACATGGAAGCATGACCATTCCAAGGAGTTTAGAGAACTGTTAAAGCTCCTTGAATGAATAAGTCTTCCAATTATGGAAATTTTCCAACCAAAGCTGATATTTATCATCATAAGCTGTACAAAACCATACAGTTATTCTTATTTTTTAATCCTAGCAATCTTTTTAAAAATCACTCCACTCAGTGCAGTAGAATAATCCATGGGAGCATGTGCACGCACGTGCACACACACACACACACACACACACACAGAGTATCTAGGGACTAGAAGCCCCTATCTAGGCTTTGACAATGGACTAAGTCTCTACTTACATCCCACTGAGAGAACATCATCTGAATGGTGATTTTACAGATGTCCCCAAATAGCACACTTCTGCTGTGCAAAGGGAATACTTAGGATATGCATAGTGAAGCTGATCTTATCAGAACCATGTTCTTAACTGGAAAGGAAAAGATATACAACAAAAAAAAAATCAGAGTCAACACATTTCATAATTAACTGTGCCTCTGGTAGCATAGTGGTTACGAATCGGGCTGCTAATCTCATGGTCAGCAGTTCAAAACTATCAGCTGTTTCGCAGGAGAAAGATGAGGATTTCTGCTCTGGTAAAGATTTACAGCCTCAGAAACCCTGTACAGGGTCACTATGAGTCTGAACTGACTCCATGGCACAGAACAACAACAATGGGCCCAGGAAGTACCAGACTGGGTGTTGCAGAACTGGCTTTAATTTAGAAAAGTCCATCTACCTCTCTTGGCTTTTGTTTTTTTCTTTCTATAAAATGAACTATGTCTTAAGAAAATGGCCAACACTAACATAAATAATCATCACAAAATACAAATTTGTTAAATATGTCCTTATGGCCAACATTATATTTGACACTCTGAGAAGTGATGAAGAAATAAAAATAAAAGTACCAAGACGTAGTGAGTTAAAATGGGGGAGTAGTTAATGTTACAGTCCAGAAACAGAGGACCCTAGGACCATCAAGGGAGATGAGCACAAGCAGAATGTGGGACCTTATCCAGAGAAGCAGAAACATCAGAGATGAAGGCAGAGATGGGGGCCTGGAGAGAGGGAGCAGCTGAGGACTCTAGATTCATGGGAAGAGAGGGACTGAGAGCTGGCAGCCAGGAGGCAGACTTACAGAATGTGCCCTTTGGTAGTGTAAATTATTTTATATGCCTGAGTGTTTGAAAAAGAGAAAGAGAGCTAAAATGAATAGAGAGAAATACTGTGCACTGATGGTACATGGAGGGGATTATAATCATTGTAATGAAACAAGGTGTATGATTTGTTGAATGTAAAACTGATGATCTGCTCTGTAAACTTTCACTAAATTCACAAAAAATCTTGAAAGAAAGAAAAAGAAAGAAAGGAAGGAAGGAAGGAAGGAAGGAAGGAAGGAAGGAAGGAAGGAAGGAAGGAAG
>NW_006408568.1:15091814-15094220 GCF_000296735.1 Chrysochloris asiatica
AGGGAGTTAAGCCTGATTCACAAATAAATGGAAACCTTAAAGTGGGGTCCAAAGACAAGCCATGTGATGGCCTGTGTGAACCCTTGTGTCTGTGCTTGGGCACTGCTTAAGCAGTTCACAAAAGAGAAAGGCTGGAATGTGGGTAGAGACTGGATTCGTTGTAAATGCAGGAATACTTGAGCAGAGTTTGTGATTAATTTTTAAAGTTCTAATTTTGTAGAAAACATAATTGCATGACAAAAAAATCTTTAAAGGCTCAGACACTTCCCTATGTTGACTGCAGTTTCGTTCATAATAGAAAACAAGGAGACACCCAAACATTCATCTACAGAAAAATGAATAAACAAATTGCAGTATATTCTCACAAAGGAATGCAAACTTCTTTGCGTTAAAAATGAATGAGTTATTGCTATATGCAACAACAGGGATTAATCTCAAATACATTATGCTGCTGAAGGAAGCCAAATATGAAAGATCACATGCATATGATTCCATTTATGTGAAGTTTGAGAACAGGCAAAAGTAATCTAAGGGGATAGGAATCAAAATAAGAGTTGCCACTGGCCAAGGTGGGCAACTGATTAGAAACAGGCAGGAGAAAATGTTCTAGGATAGATGTTATGTGTCTTGATTAAGGCATTGGATGCACAAAAACTCATAAAACTGCACAGTTTGGATAGCAGTGCTTTTCAAAGCATATAATTATATCACAACAATTTTAATTTTCTGAATTTCCTTCCCTAAAATTCTAGCACCCATTCTTTCTAGTGTTTAACTTGGAATGTATATATCCTTACATGCTACTATCCATCAGTCAGTAGCCTGTGTGTTGCTGTGAAGCTTAAAACTATGCAACCAATTATTTAAATACCAGCAGAGTCATTCATGGTGGCCAAGTGTCAGTTAAGCTTTCAGACTAAGATAAACTAGGAAGGTGAAGCAGACCACTTCTGAATGATCACCCAGTGAAAGTCTTATGAATCACAGGAGCATATTGTCAGATACACTGCCAAAAGATAAGCCTTTCAGGCTGGAAGGCACTCAAAATACAACTGGGCAAGAGTTGCCTCCTCAAAGTAGAGTTAATCATAATTACATGAATGGAACAAAGCTTTTGGGACCTGCACTTGATGCACAACTCAAAATGGCAATAAACAGCTGCAAACATTTATTAATAACTGGAATATGGAATGTATGAAGTATAAATCTGGGAAAATTGGAAGTCCTCACAAATGAAATTGAATGTATAGAGATCAATATCCTAGGCATTGTTACTGTTGGTAGTGTTGTTAAGTGCCGTCGAGTCAGTTTTGACTCATAGTGACATTGTATACGGTTTCCAAAGAATGATTGGTGAGTTTAAAACATTGACCTTGCAGTTCAAACTGACCTTGCTGTCCAGCACATTAACCTACGGCACCACACGAGGATTCCTAAGCATTAGTGAGCCAAAATAAACTAATATAGGCTATTTTTAATCAGACAATTATATGGTTTTCTATACAGGGAATGACAAATTGAAGAGGAATGGAGCTGCAATAATTGCGAAAAAGGAACATTTCAAGACCTATCTTGAAATGCAATGCTGTATGTGATAGAAGAACATCTATGTGCTTACAAGGAAGACTTGATGTCATCCCACAATGAATGTATGAAATCTGTCTTTAGATGGTCTCTACATTCAGGTGGGATATGTTCAAGGTAATATTTTGGTTCTCAGGGACTTTTCAAATTTTTCTTCAGCTTCAGCCTGAACTTGCATATGAGAGATTGATGGTCTGTTCCACAGTCTGCCCCTAGCCTTGTTTTGACTGAGGATAATGAGCTTTTCGACCATCTCTTTCCACAGATGAAGGCAGTTTTATTTCTGTGTATCCCACCTGATGAGGTTTAGGTGTATAATTGTCTTTTATGTTGTTTAAAAAGGTATTTGCAATGAAGAACTCATTGGTCTTGCAAAATCTCCAGCATCATTTCTTGCGATCTCCAGCATCATTTCTATCACTGAGACCATATTTTCCAACTACTGATCCTTCTTTGTTTCCAACTTTTGCATTCCAATCACCAGTAATAATCAACACATCTTGATTGCAAGTTTGTTCAAGTTCAGATTGAAGAAGTTGGTAGAATTCTTCAATTTCATCATCATTGACTTTAGTGGTTGGTGCATGAATTAGAATAATAGTGGTATTAACTGTTCTTCCTTGTAGGTATATAGATATTATCCTATCACAGACAGGACTACACTTCAATATAGATATTGAAATGTTCCTTTTTATTAAATTAAAGATTTTTATTATGTATTGAGAGAAAGTTTACAGGGAAAATCATCAGTTTTACATTCAACAAATCATAGACCTTGTTTCATTACATTGATTATAATCCCTTCCTTGCACCATCAGTTAA
>NW_006408568.1:15106386-15107272 GCF_000296735.1 Chrysochloris asiatica
GAGACTTCATTTTGTTTTAATCCATAATTAACACTCCTGTAAGTAGCAGTCAAGAAATTAAAGGATGTGTTGGAGTACTGGTGTGGTACTGTGGGTTAATATGCTGGAATGCAAAGTCGGTTTGATCCACAAGGTCGGCAGTTCAAGCTCACCAGTCACTCTTTGGAAACCCTCCATAGCACTTAACAATAATAACATTGCATTAAGCAAATCTATTGCAAAAGACCTCTTTGAAGTGTTAAAGGGCAAAGCTGCCAGTTTCAGAAATAGGGTATGTCTGACCCAAGTCACGGTACTTTCTTTCAGTCATTTCATATTCAAGTGAATGCTGGACAATGAATAAGGTAGACCTTAGAAGAATCAATGCATTTGGATTACGGTGTCGGTGAAAAATATTAATGGTACCATGAACTATCAGAAATCTGGTAGCACAGTGGTCATGAGTTGAGTTGTTAATATCAAGGTCAGCAGTTTGAAACTATCAGCCATTCCACAGGAGAAAGTTGAGGCTTTCTGTTCTCATAAAGATTTACAGCCCTTGAAACCCTATTCAGGCTCACTATGGGTCAGAACCAACTCCATGACAACCACCACCACCATGAACTGTCAGAAGGACAAACAAATCTACCTAGAAAGAAGTACAGCTAGAATGCACTGTATAAGTGAGGACAGTGAGCCTTTGTCTCTCATTCTTTGGTATGCTGTCAAAAGGAATCAATCCCTGGAGAAGGAAATCATGCTTGGAAAAGTTGAGGGTCAATATAAAAGAGGAAGACCCTCAACAAGATGGATTGATGCAGTTGCAGCAACAATTGGCTCAAACATAACAATAATTGTGAGTATAGAGCAGGATCAGGCAGTGTTTCATTCTATTGTGAATAAGGTT
>NW_006408568.1:15107828-15114043 GCF_000296735.1 Chrysochloris asiatica
AGTGTGACAGTCACAATTAGTCATGATAACAATTACTCACAATTGAATCATAAGACTCTTATCCCCACCTTTTTTCACCAGACCCATTTAGACAAGATGAAAACTATTCAGTAGGGACTCTATCTCCGCCCCACCCCCTCCACAATCTTAAACTAAACTCCCTTTTGAAAACTTGTAAGCCAGTCACTTTGGACATTTATCACACACACCCCTCACCATTTTAGGTAGCCAAAGTCTAAGTTGCCCATCCCTATCTACCCTGTATATAGAGGGGCTAGAATTGATATTTGATATGAAGACTCCTTCCCTCTCTGTTGGTATTTTAGTGTAGTGGTTACAAATTGGGCTGCGAACCACAAGGTTAGCAGTTCAAAACTACCAGCTGTTCTGCCGGAGAAAGATGAGGCTTTCTGCTCCCATAAAGATTTACAGTCTTGGAAACCCTGTACAGGGTCGCTATGAGTCGGAACCAACTCCACGGCACATAACTACCACAACCACCACATCATGAGTATAGGTCAAGTTTATCAAATTGAAGGAGCTCTGGTAGTGTAGTGGTTATGAATCGGTCTGCAAACCTTACAGTCAGCAGTTCAAAACCACCAGCTGCTCTGCAGGAGAAAGATGAGATTTTTTGCTCCCGTAAATTTTTTTTTTTTTTCCTCCAGTAAAGATTTACAGCCTCAGAAACTCTGTGCAGGGTCACTATGAGTCGGAACCGACTCTATGGCACATAACTACGATCACCATCACCACCACCTTCGTTTGCTTTACTAATTATCAAGCCATCGAGGCTAGGTCAAATGGGTACTATCTGCAAGTTTGGGTGTTCTTGTGCATCTCCCTTCACTTCATATCAGCTGGATGCTTCACTCTCTGCTTTAGCCCTCTGTGGCTATGTCCTTGTCCATGGGCTCAGGAGTTCCTAGATCAAGCAGCCCTTCCTCTTCTCTCTTCATCTCCAGGTCAACGGGAGTTCCACAAACTTTTTGAAGACCCCTCATGTCTTTTTGGAGTCTTGGTGTGGTGCTGGATTAATGTGTCAGACTGCAAAACCGTTTGAATTGCAAAGTCGGTGGTTCAAGCTCACTAGCTGCTCCTCAGAAACTCTATACAGGGTCACTATGGGTCAGAACCGAGTAGACAGCACATAACAACAACAACATGTCTTTTTTAATGTGTGTGTGCCTCCCTCTGATTACAGTTGAATGCTGACAATGCCAATCCTTAGTGTTGGCAGAGTCTTTGATTTGAGATCAGCCCTTTATGACACACTCTTTTCACAAAGGAGGGTGGAGAGAGATAGTTGAGTTTAGGTGATTTCATAGAATCCTCCAGAAAACAGTAAGTAACTGGGCAAGAGAAAATGAAGACATTATTCAACAGATTTTTTTGGTTTTCTTTGCAGTAAATGTAAGCCACTCTTAATAAGAATATCTTCAAATCTATCTGTGTTATCCAGAAAAACCAAGTGCATTAACTATACTCTTGAGTAAATAAAATTCATTGTCGAAATAATGAATATTGGTTATTTGTTTATTGTGCTGAGCAAAGTGTTTTATATATAGTAATCATTTCATTCTTGAAACTACTCTATGAAGCAAGCAATATCATCATCCTCTATTTCAGGGGTGAGACCTCTAGCATAGAATAGTTAAATAACTTACCTGTCTCATGGTGTAGCTGTGAGTCAAAAATCGACTTGACGTCATCTGAAAAAAAGAAAACAAAGGTCATACAGCTAGCCAGAGAAAAGCTGGGATCAAGGAATTAATTAGAATGAAGACTAGGAAATGAAAAAGAAGTATGGAGGAGAGAGGAAAATGGAAAAGAAAATATTAAGGACTTTATTAAGTGTGGTAGGGGTATTCTAGAGGGGGAGTTGGGTATTATCAAGTGAGTTTAACACCCTCATTTACAGGTAATGAAATGGAGGCCAGAAAGGTTAAATGACTTCCCAAAGTCACATACCTAATTAGGGGCAGAGCTGGGACAAGAAGTCATATTTTTAAAATCCCAGCTCAGGGCTTTTCTACTATATTGAGAAAAAAAATTAATTGAATTTTTTTTCACAGCATGTCCAATTTTGAAATGTATCCCCAAGGAGATTGTTGGTTAGATATTCATAGTATTATAAAATCCAAGTATTTAAATGGCCTGGAGAAGTCCTACAGCCCTTGGCCTCAAATTCAAGCAGCATCACACTTACACCATTCCATCCAGATGAGAATCTTTCTCAGTTTTTAAAGCTTCCAGATGTATCACAACTGCACTTCTTAATTTATTTACCAGAGAGCAAAAGAGCAGAATTTGGAAAATAGCTTAATATGCATAAACCATTAGTGGCATCCCTGGAGACAGAGGAGCCCAAACTGAATGTCCTAAGCATTTAAATTCAGGATACAGTGCGCTAAGGCCCTAGGGATTATTTTCATCAGAGTCGATTCTATGATGATATGGATAATTTTTCATGATGGCCCTTTTTTTACTGAGAGGAAAATCTTAAACAAGATTTAATGTGGGGACTAGTAGAAGAGTTTGTTGTTGTTAAGCACCGCAGAGTCGGTTCCAACTCATAGTGACCATGTATAGGGTTTCCAAGGAGTGGCTGGTGAGCTTGAACCACTGACTTTGAGGTTCAAACTGACCCTGCATCCAGCGCATTAGCTTGCAGCGCCACACCAGGACTCCCAGAAGGATTTAGGGAACTCTAAACCGCAAGGTCAGCAGTTCAAAACTACCAGCGGTTCTGCGGGAGAAAGATGAGGCTTTCTGCTCCCGTAAAGATTTACAGCCTCGGAAACCCTGTAGAGGGTCACTATGAGTCGGGACCAACTCCATGGCACACAACAACAAGAACAACAAAGGAGTCCTGGTGTGGCACTGTGGGCTAATGTGTCAGACTGCAAAGTCATTTGAACTACAAGGTGGGTGGTTCAAGCTCACCAGTTGCTCCTTGAAAACCCTATACAGGGTCGCTATGGGTCAGAATCAACTGTACGGCATTTAACAGCACCAACGGAGCACTAGAGTGAAGATGAAGATGGATTTCTTCCTTACTCCACAAAACTTGAATAAGAAATTCAGCATTCCTCCTTTTCTTCCCACATCCTTCATTTCCTTCTTTTCCTTTCCATCTTCATCCAAAATGTCCCCGCCACAATCTGATATCCTTTCAGTGTCCCTTCAAATTAAATCTCAGACGAGCGATCAGTCCTGAGTCTCCACAGCTGTGTTTGAGACGGCTCATCCAAGGGACAAGGATGTAAGCAACTGATGCTCAATTGTCCAGAAAGCCTGACTTGCATCCATTTCTCACCGCCAGTAGAAAACACTAAATGGGCTACAGTAGAGTTACATTCTAAGACGAATCATTTTATCACCTATGCAGAGGCTCATCCTTTGACTGAAAAGCCTTGATATATATATATATATATATATGAAGAAGGAGCTCTGGTAGCGTAGTGGTTACGAATCGGACTGCGAACCTTAAGGTCAGGGGTTGGAAACTATCAGCTGCTCCACGGGAGAAAGATGAGGCTTTCTACTCCCGTAAAGATTTACACCCTCGGAAACCATGCACAGGGTCGCTATGGGTCGGAACCGACTCGACGGCACTTAACAACAACAACACAACATATATATAAAGAGTTATGATGCTATATGGAGTGATATATTGCTGGTGGCAAATAGCTCAAAATAGATATTTGCAATTTAAAGTCAGGTAATTTGTTTTCTTTGGATAGAAATGTTCCAGTCACTTGTATATACCAATCAAGGAACAACAATAATGAAAACATTGTCATCTGATCCACTACGACTCAGCAATTTCATAGGCAGCATAGGGGCCATAGAGTTTCCAAGACTGCAGTGTTTATGGACAACTGTAATGGGTTGGGCTGTTTGGTTTTGGGTGTTTATAACAGCAGAGTAGATAGTATACTTGAACTGCTGACCTTTCAGTTTGCAGCCAAGTACTTTAACCACCACACCACCAGGGCTCCTCAATCTATTTGGGAAGATTTGAAGACTCAGAATGAAATACATGACATTTTGAGAGTGGAATCTTGCCTGTCTATCAGATCAGAAAAATGACTTATAGTAATGATTGTAGTAGAAGAATACCTTCACACTCGCTTTGACAGATCTCTGGATGTCTTTGCCAAGCTCAGATGGCTTGCCCATGTTATAGTCCATAACAAGTAGCCAATAGTTTGCAATTTCCAGAGGTGCTGATCTCTTTTTAGCTGCTCAGATTGACTCTGTGTATGTCTTGGTCAGACAAGAGAAGTGGTCAAAAGGGTATTCAAGGACAATATTTGTTTCATCAACAACTCAAACAAAGTCCAGGGTATCCCAGCCTGTTCTCTCCCTTTAGATCTACCCATAGTTAATCAGAATCCCTCAGCCAGTCTTCTGTTTTAGTTATAGAAATAACCCTAGGATTGTTCTCCAGGTAGAGAAAAGAGAAGACCTCCTGAGTCTGCTTCATAATTGGTATTCTGTTTCCAAAGTTAAAAGGTAATTTGAAAAGTATCTACCTAATTCATGGAAGACCAAGCCTTCCATTTAGAAAAACAATCAGTTTACATTTCAAAAACTGAAGGAATAAAACAAAACTAAATGATGAAATCCTAAAATCATCTTTTAACTGTAAAGTCCAAAATGGGTGGTTCATGCCAGCCAGCTGCTCCATGGGAAAAAGATAAGATTTTCTGCTTCCACCAAGAATTACAGAAACTCTATACAGGGTTGCTATGAGTAGGAACCAACTCGACGATAGTTAACAACAACAACAACAACAAAGGCATCAGAAAGCTGTTTCTGCAATGTGGAACAGGTGGTGGCTAAGGTTCTAGAACAGGCAGGAAGATCTCAGAGAGTTCAGTCTCTTTTTATCCTGTGCAGATTCTGGAAGGGGACAATCTGCTCAGAATCCGGGCTGTGCGTGAGAAGATGGCTGCCTCTAGGGGAAAGAGAGCCCTGAAAAGTTTTGAGCAGCTTAGTGGGGCATCTTAACCTAATAAAAGACTTGAAGGACTTTAGTCACAGGACCTTTTTCACCTTCTAGACATTCGCTGAAATCTTAAACTACATAGGGGAGGAAATGGAAAAGCTAAAATAAAGCTCCTGAAAAGTTGAGTGGAGTTTCTGTGGTCTTACAATGCTGTGAGAGAAAGATTTGATTACAAATCCACCAGAGTCAAAGTTCTGGATAACACACCAGCTTCTCAGTTGAAAATCTGGAAGGCTATGCCCTAGGAATAAGGGCAGATCAAAGGGGCTTGCCCAAACTGCAAATTAAAGATAAACAGTGAAAGCTTTCCTCTTGAAGGGTGTAAAGAAACAAAGATACCTGCTGTCAGCACTTCTATCCAACATTGTTCTTGAAAATCTCAGCCAGGGGTTTCCAAAAGATTGAAAAGAACAAAATAAAATAATCATTATACTTAGATGAAGTGATTTTATACAAACTTAAAATTAATAAGACCAACCACCATCTCTAGAAATAAGGTCAATATATTATAGCAAATTAGCAGTTTTTCCTGTACCTGCAACCAAGAGAAAATGAAACTTGCCCATTATTTACAATAGCATTAAGAAAATGTAAATAAGTAGCAATACAATTTTGTGTGTGTGTGTTTTAAATCTGATTGTGTGTGTTTTAAATCTGATTGCAAAACATTTTTAA
This sequence comes from Chrysochloris asiatica, assembly GCF_000296735.1. NCBI lineage: Eukaryota > Metazoa > Chordata > Mammalia > Afrosoricida > Chrysochloridae > Chrysochloris > Chrysochloris asiatica. The sequence continues at coordinate 15,113,521 of NW_006408568.1, forward strand.
AGAAATTAAATAAGACCAAAATATGGAGAGAGATATGATTTTATAAATTGAATGGATCACATTGTAAAATATCAACTCTCTCTAAATCCATTTATAAATCATACAATTCATGCAGACTCCCTATGTATGTATTTGTAAACTGGCTGATTATCAAAGTGATATGAAAGACAAAGGGCCTTAAACAGACAAAGAAATATTGAGAAAAAAAGATGGAGGGTGGGGAAGGCTTCATGTACAGAGATATCTAGCGTAGGCAGTTGGTTAGGTAGAATTCTGTAGAGTCTGGAATTATAGGTACTTTGTTGGGATATTCTTAACATCTATCACAAAGTTGCCTGATTCATGTTGTTATTGTTGTTAGATGCCCTCAAGATAGTTCCAATTCATAGCAACACTATGTACAAAAGAACAAAATATCGCCCAGCCCTGTGCCATCCTCAAAAGTGTTATGTTGAGCCCCTTGCTTTTGCCACTGTGTCAATCCATATAATTGAGAGACTTCCTCTTTTTGCTGACTCTTCAC
>NW_006408568.1:15115537-15117700 GCF_000296735.1 Chrysochloris asiatica
GTAAAGATTTACAGCCTCGGAAACCCTGTTCAGGGTCACTATGAGTCAGAATCGACTCCACGGCACTTAACAACAACAATATATATATATTACATTATGACCAAGTAGGATTCATACCAGGAATGCAAGGAAGTTTCAATATTAGAAAAACACTCAACATAATACACCACATGAATAAAACAAACGAAAAGAAACACATGACCGTATTGATTAAAGCAAAAAGGCACTTGACATCCATTCCTGATGAAAAACACTCAACAAAGTAGGTACTGAAGGGAATTTCTGCAACATAATTAACAGCATATATTCAAATCCAACAGCCAACATTATTCTCAATGAGAGAAGTTGAAAACAGTCCCTTTGCTAACAGTAGCCAGTGTTGGAAGACTTAGAGCTATTAGACAAGAAGGGAAATTGAAGGCACTCAAATTGTCAGAGAAGAAGTAAAACTCTCAGTTTCCAGATAATATGATCCTCAACATAGAATATCCCAAAGAATCACTAAGAATATATTGGAATTCATTGAAAGATTCAGCAAAGTAGCAGGATACAAGATCAATATACAAACATCAGTTGGATTCCTCTATACTAATAAAGACAGCTTTGAAAAGGAAATTAGGAAATCAATACCATTTATAATAGCCATTCCAAAGATAAAATACTTAGGAATAAATCTAACCAGAGAAACAAAAGACCTATACAAAGAAAACTACAAAACACTACTACAAAAAAAAACAAAATAAAGTTACAAAAATGGAAAAATATACCTTGCTCATGGATAGAACCACCACTCATCTGTCAGTCTGTCATACTGTGGTGATTTGTGAGTTGCCACCAGTATTTCAAATACCAGCAGGATTACCCATGGTGAGAAGGTTCTGAATTCTGCAAAATCAATGACTTGTTGATTTCAAAAACCTTCTTTAGACAGCATAACAACTGTATACATGGACCTCACCAGATGGAATACACAGAAATCAAATTGACTACATCTGCAGTAAGAGACGATGGTAAAGCCCCCCTTATCATCAGTCAAAACAATGACAGGGGAAGATTGTGGAATAGACCATCAATTGCTCATATGCAAATTCAAACTGAAGCTGAAGAAAATGAAAACAAGTCCATGAGAGCAAAAATATGACCTTGAATATATCCCACCTGAATTTTGAGATCATCTGAAGAACAGATTTGATACATTAAACACTAAATACTGAAGACCAGAAGAGTTGTGGGATGACATCAAGAAGAAAGCAAAAAGTCATTAAGAAGACAAGAAAGAAGGAAAAGGTCAAAATGGATGTCAGAAAAGACACTGATACTTGATCTCCGGAGTAGAGATGCTAAAGCAAATGGAAGAAATGAGGAGATCCAAGAGCTGAACAGAAAATTTCAAAGATCAGCTCTAGAACATAAAGCCAAAAATTACAACTAAATGTGCAAAGATCTAAAGTCAGAAAGCCAAAAGGGAAGAACATACTCAGCATTACTCAAGCTAGGGGAACTGAAAAAAAAATTCAAGCCTCGACTTTTGTTCTTGAAGGACCCTCTGGGCAAATTACTGAATGATACAGAAAGCATCGAAAGAAGATGGAAAGAACATACAGAGTCACTGTACCAAAAGGCAATGGTTCATATTCAGCCATTTGAAGAGGTAGCATATACGATCAAGAGCCAATGATACTGAAGGAAGAAGTCCAAGGTGCACTGAAGGAATTGGCAAAGAACAAGGCACCAGGAACTGAAGGAATAAAAATTGAAATCTTTCAAGAAAGTGAGGTGGCTCTGGAGGCACTCACTCATCGCTGCCAAGAAATTTGGAAGACAACTTTCTGGCCCATTGATTGGAAGAGATCTGTATTTGTGCCCATTCCAAAGAAAGGTGACCCAATGGAATGCGGAAATCATCAGACAATCTCTTTGCTATCTCATGTGAGTAAATTTTTGCTAAATGTAATACAGAAATGGCTACAAGCATACATTGACAGAGAACTTCCAGAGGTTCAAGCCGGATTCAGAAGAGGCTGTGGAACAAGGGATATCATTGCTGATATCTGATGGATCTTGGTTGAAAGCAGAGAATAGCAGAAAGATGTTTACCTGTGCTTTATTGACTATGTTAAGGCTTTCGATTGTGCGGATCATGTCAAGCTATGGACAACATTG
>NW_006408568.1:15119635-15124054 GCF_000296735.1 Chrysochloris asiatica
TATGAAGAAATGTTCATGATTGTTAGCCATTAGAGAGATGGCAATCAAAACAGTAATAAGATACCATTTCACCTGATAATTAATAGTAAAGTTAAAAACAAACAACCCCTCCCCCCCCCAGAAAACAACTAATGTTGGCAGGGGTGTAGAGAGTGTAGAGAGACTAGAACACTCTTACATTGCTGGTGGGACTGTAAAACTGTTCAATCACTGTGGGAAATGGTATGGTGCTTCCCCATAAAGTCGGAAATAGAAATACCATATTGTTGTTGCTAAGTGCTGTCGAGTCGGTTCCGACCCATGGTGACTCTATGTTGGGTTTCTGAGGAGCAATGGTGAGCTGGAACCTCCAGCTTTGCAGTTCAGACTGACTTTGCAGTCCAGAATGTTAAATCACAGGGCCATTCCATATGGTCCAGCAATCCCTCTACTTGGTATATGTCCTCAAGAAATATGAACCAGGACACGAGTACGTACATGCACATCCATGTTCATAGCAGCACTATTCACAATAGCAAAAAGATGGAGACAGTCTAAATGCCCATCAGTGGAAGAGCATATAAACAAACTTTGGTATATTCACACAATGGAATATTATGCAACACTGAAGAATAATGAGGGGTCTGTGAAACTCCTCACAGCATGGATGAACCTGGAAGACATGATGCTTAGTGAAATTAGTCAATCACAAAAGGGCAAATATTGTATAAGACCATTATTATTTTTTGTTTTTTTGTTTTTATAGTGAATTGAATGATAGTTTACATGGGAAAGCATCAACTTTACATTAATCCTATCGTATTTCGTTTCATTGCAAAGATTACAATCCCCTCCATGCACCATCATTCGATAACACTTGCTTCCAATCCCTCTGCTTTTTTGTTTTGTTTGTTTGTTTTGATGTACACCGAAGCATTTAGGAATATACAACCATTCAAACAACCAAAGGGTATACCCTGCAAGCCAGGCCCCCAGCTGCCAGTACATAGCCCTTCTCCATCCTTGAGTTCAGAGTCCCCAGCCACTCCATCTTTCCAAGTCATCATCTCTGCCTCCATCTCTGGTGTCACTGCTTCTCTGGATAGGGTCCCACATTCCACTCTTCTCTCTTGATGGTCCCAGGGTTCTCTGCTCTTGGACTGCAAGATCAACCACTCCCCTCTTTTGCTACAAAACATCTACCTTTACATTTCCAACCCTCACAGTCAGTCCTGATAGTAATTATTCACTGTTGTACCACAAGAGTCTTATCCCCATCTCCTTTCACCAGCCCTGTCTAGATAGGTTGGAAACCAGTCAGTAGAGAGTCTACCGTCCCCCGCACCCTCTGAAACTAGGCTCCCTATTGAAAACTTGTAAACCAGTCACGTCGTGCCTTTGTTGTTGTTGTTAAGTGCCATTGAGTTGATCCCCACCCATAGCGGCTCGGTATAGGGTTTCCAAGGAGCTGCTGGTGAGCTTGAACTGCCAACCTTGCAGTTCAAATGGCTTTGCAGTTTGGCGCATTAACCCACAGCACCACACCAGGACTCCTTGTGCCTTTGTACCCCACCCCCACATTTTGGGTATCCAATGTCTAAGTTGCCCATCTTGTCAACTCTGTGTACCAAGGGGGTGGGAACAATCCTTGCTGTAAAGATTCGTTCCCTCATTTAAGATACTACATCCATAAGTATAAGTCAAGTTCATCAAATTGTAACTCAAAATTACTTAAAAAAAAACAAAAAAAAAAACAGGCTTACTAGGTCTTTGAAAGAGACTGGAGGAACCTGAGACTATGGCCCTCGACAATGCTTCAGGTTTGGAAAGGAACTCACCCTCACAGCTCAATTTCCAGCCAAGTTGTAGATAGGCATATTGGAGGGACATCAACATAAGCAAGGTATACTCACCATGGAATGGCCAATCATTCAAAATCAAAAGGGTACCATTTTTTCTAAGGACAAAGGTGAGATGGGATGGGAAGGTGAGTGGAATGGAAATAGGAACCAAAGGGAGGAAAAGGGATAATTGTTATTGCAGGAAGGGGATTGCACACATTGAGATGAAACAAAGTGCATGATGTGTTGAATGTAAAATTGATGACCTGCCCTGTAAACCTTCACTGAATTAACAGTCAAATTAAATATATATTATAATGGAAAAACTCCCTATGGGGCAGTTCTACTCTGTCACTTGGGTTGCTATGAGTTGAAATGGACTCAATGGGACCCATAAAAATATCCATAGATCTTGCCTTGGTAATCAGCAATAATTGGTAAGAACTTTGAGAATTCCTTTTCTGAGAGCACCAAAATGTTGTTGTTGTTAGTCTTGCTGCTGTTGCTTTATAATTCTCCTATCTCTCTTAATGAGGGTTCATCAAGGGGACTGGATGGTCTTTGTGTTTTGTATCTGGTTGAAGATGTGGCTTCTGGTTGAACAGTACAAAATAATTATTTAATGTAAGAATATAAGAAAAGAAAGGAAACCTGGTGGGCATGCTAAGGATTATCTGTAGGATGCAGCCATTCGTGTGTGAGGGAAGGAATCCCTGTGAGAAGGATAGAGAAGAAGTGAGTCTGGCAATTCTGCAGATCACGGGATGGACTGCAAGAAAGAAATTCCCAATGCAATGTTAGCTAAGGGATGAAAACACCCTCTCTAGTAACTTAGTGGTTACAAATCGGGATGCTAACCTCAGGGACAGCAGTTCGAAACTACCAGCTGTCCAGGGGAGAAGGATAAGGCTTTCTGCTCCCATAAAGATTTACAGCCTCAGAAACTATGTATAGGGTGGCAACGAATCGGAACCGCTCCACAGCACATAACCACCACCACCACCACCCCAATATAGGACTCCTGGTGTGGCGCTGTAGAATAGGCACTGGAATGCAAACCACAAGCTCAGCAATTCAATTCAAATACACGAATTGCTATGTATTTGAACTATGAGCTGGAACTGACTCAACAGCACTTAACAAAAACCACAATATAAGGAGTGCTGATGTGGTGCTGTAGGATAAGCCCTGGACCACAAGGTCAGTTTGAACCTAAAGGTAAGAGGTTTAGACTCACCAGCCACACCTCAGAAACCCTATGTTGTTGTTAAATGTCATTGGAACAGACTTGGCAACACTTAACAACAATCCCAATATGAAACCTTTAGTTGCATCTCAAAACAACTCTAATGTTTATTGAACAAGTGATTTTATTTTTATTTTAATTCATGGTCATGACTGACAGGCAATGAAAACAGACCTTATCAAGAATGACCAAGAAAAAATTTAAATGGTGAATATTGAAGAAGAATTTGCTCAAATACATAAATCCTGATGACTTAGAGCAGGGTGATATGGGTTTGGAAAAAAATGAAACAGATCAATGGTCTGCAATAGATAACACTAAAACAGAATTTAATATATGCATGTAATTAGCAATGAAGGGTAAAATGGCTAATATCTGTCTTTCCCAAAAGTCTATTACCCAAAATTGAAGTCAGGTCCTCCCGTATTCTATATCTACCTTAATTCTTTGTTTTCACAGCCCAAATGATAATTCACAAACATATATTAATTTGTTTGATTTTTACCTCCACTATCAGGCTATAAGCTTCAGGAAGGAAAGTATTAAGTGTGTTGTTTTCATTACATTGTAATCTGAGTCTAGAATAGTGCTTTGCACATTACCACCTGCAAAATAGCTGAGTTAGGGAATTAGTCAACAAATATACTCAGCAAAATTACATGTTTGAAAGCTAATAGTTCCCACCTTCCTCTACAGGATACATCAAAATAAATTCTAGATGCATTAAATAGCATTAAAAATTATAGACTATTAAAAACTGAAATGACAGAAAATAATAAAATATGGGCAAGACTATAGTAAATACAAAGCTAATGGAAGCAATGACAAAGTCAGAGAAACATATTTGACTATTCAGGACCATTAAAATTGATTATATAAAATGACTCCATAACAAAAATTCAGATGCCAACACCAAATTGGGGGAAATATTTGTAACAAATATGACAGAAAAAGTTCATATATCTTTAGAGAAAGACTAAAACACCCTTAAGATAAAATGAGCATAGTATGTGAATATAAAATGTACTGAAGAAATACAAATGGCTTCAAATAGTGGTAAGGTAGCTCCCAAGAAATTCAAGTAAAACTTATTTCCACTAATTTTTATATCAAATTAGAAAACATTTAAATAATTATATCTGTACTAGTAAACGTGTGTGTGTGTGTATGGGAAACATTTTATACTCTGTGCTTAGGAGAATAACTAACAAAGTTTTTCTGGAAAAAAAGTCATAATTATATACCTAGTGTTAATAAAATTTCTACCATCTGCTTCAGAGTTGACATCTAAAGAACTTTATTAAGTACATGATCTTTTCACTGGTCACAAAATTGAAGGATGCCAAAAAACCC
>NW_006408568.1:15126723-15137508 GCF_000296735.1 Chrysochloris asiatica
CCCCAGCTGCTCCTCCAAAATCCTATACAGGGTCTCTATGAGTTGGAACTGACTTGATAGCACTTAATGGCATCCTCCAATGAATGGCTGAAATATTCTGTCCATTCAATTCTTCCAACAGTCTCTCTCTCCTTAGTGTCATCAGCTGAGCTGTAACAGCACCCTGTCCTGGTCCCTGATGGACAGGCGTCTATAAAACATCTTTTGCTGTTTTTCTTTGTGTGGAATAGTCGTACACATCTCTGGCTCAGACCCATTCAGTGGTTCTGTGTCTCATGATGGCAGAGGGAGATTCAGAGACACTTCCATCCTGCTAGAGTGTCAGGACTTTGTGAAACCCATCTGCTTTGACTTTGTAGCCTATAGCTCAGGCATATGCTGGTGGTAGCTTTTCTCCAAGTTTCATGCCACCTGAACTACATCCTTTAAAATTAAGCAAATATTTCCTCTATTCTAAAGGAACTCAGAAGTTTCCTGGGATAGTGGTATGGGGTAGTTTTCACATGTGAGGGCAAGTTAACCACTCCCGCCCTCGCTACAAAACGTCTACCTTTACATTTCCAACCCTCACAATCAGTCCTGATAACAATTATTCACTATTGTATCACAAGAGACCTAGCTGTATTTCCTTTCATCAGCCCTGCCTACTCAGTGGAGATTCTACCTTCCTCCATGTCCTCTGGATCTAGGTTCCCTCTTAAAAGCGTGTAAGCCAGTCGCTTCTTACCTTTGTAGCCACTCCACCCACTCCATTTTGGGTAGCCAATGTCCAAGTTGCCCATCCCTGTCTACTCTGTGTATGGAGGGGGTGGGAATGATCCTTGCTGTAAAGATTTGTTCCCTCTTTTGAGCTACTGCATCCATAGGTATAGGTCAAGTTCATCAAATTGTATCAGATTACTCTTTTTATTCCTCTACTTTCTTCTTTTAGTTGAGCTCTGATTATTTCAGTCATTGAAGCCAGGTCAAGTGGGTATTATCTGTAAGTATGGGTGTTCTTGTGTAGGCCTATACACTTTTGAAGACGGTATTTCCATCTCTCCAACTCTTCCTCAAATAATTCTTCACTCTTTAATTTACATCGCATCAAATCAGCAGTTTTGGCATTTTCAAGGGATTCAAATCATCTCTCTTTTAAATGTTCTGTGAGTTTGGGGCACAAAAAGAAGTCTGAAGGGGTCTGATCAGGGCTGTAGGTTGAATGGGATAAGGTTTCCCAATGAAACTCTTGTAGAACAGCCATTTCTACCCTTAAAGAATGAATAGGTGCATTACCATAATAGGTGGAAAAATTATTCTGCAAAACTTTCTTGGCCTTGTTCTTACCAATGCAGTTTTCAGTTTTCTTAAAACTTCTTTCTAAAAAGCCTCTGTGAACATCTTGCATCCTTTGAGAAAGGATACAAGTTAGAACATGATCCATCAAGATGACCCCTTTGAAACTGCAAAACACAGTTGCTATAACCTTCTGAGCTGACCTCTCTGCCTTGGATTTAACTGGCCCAGTAGATCCACTTGAAAACCACTGTTTTGATTGGACCTTTTTTTTTTTTAAGACATCTAAGGAGACTAAGGCAAGTATATTACAGAGAGAATTTGTCTGCAGTCATACACTGACTGAAGAAACACTTTTTTATCATGTTTATTTGAAATAAACCCTTGCATATATGAACTGGAGTCCTGGTGTGGCACTGCAAGTTAATTCACTAGATTGCAAGGTTGGTTTGAACTGCAATGTCAGCTGTTCAAGTTCAGCTTTGGCTCCGAGGAAACCCTATACAGGTTCAGTATGAGTTGGAACGGACTCAACAGCATTTAATAACAACATATATGAACTAGAACCTTAAAAGCAATACATTTTGACTTGTTCATGTACACGCACACATGCATGCACACAAACCACAGAAGTTCCTCTTTTCAAATACCCACCACCAGTGCCTGCCTATATTGTTTGTGGGTCTGATGCCTTCCTCAGCCAAGTAATCTTCATAGACTTTTGAAAGGAAAGCCACCAAGCTCTTGGTCAAGAAGGGATTCTTAGCTTCTTCTGTGCCATGTTGTTGTTGTTGTTGTGCTGTCAAGTCAGTTTTGAACCAACTTATATGACTAGGTTTGCGTGTCCCTTCTCAGAAAAGGAAACAACTAGGTGCATACTGTAAAGTACATAGAATTACAATAGGAAACAGGTTAGGCTAAAATTTTATTCTATTCATAAACATCAAGTGATGAATGCCTGTTTATAAACTTTTGTTTATAGCATAAAGGCTATTCATTGAGCGCCTTAAAGTTTTACTCTTCAAATACAAAACAGAAATACCAAGCAAAGACTCTTCTGTCTCAAAAAAGTTTGCTCCAGATAACCAAGATAATAGATCTTGATTTTTAAAGTTTTTATGCTATGAGCTTCAAAACTTAAAAAATCAAGACATTGACTCTGGTTTTTGTTTCTTGTTCTGGTCTTTCTCTGTGATAATGCATGCTGTTGACAAAAAAAGAGAAGGAACATTGAGTACTTTGAAGAATAAAATATGTTTGTTAATATTTCACTCCAGGTTATAAGAAAACAGTCTACAGTGTGCACTGAAATTTATGTATAAGGATATTCATTGCATTATCATTTTTAATTAATAAGGAATTTAAACAAATACAGCAAGAGCAGAAAACGGTTAAGTAAATTGGGTACATGGTAGAAAATAATAGTTTTTTAAAAGCCATTTAAAATGATGCTATAGTGACATTTTTCCATATAAAAAGTATTGCAGTTTAAAGTTAAATGAAGAAAGAAGGACACAGGATTATAGGTAGAACATGATCCAAAAACCGAGGGGAAAGAAGAAGAGTGATGGAGGGCAAGAGGGAGATTGAATAAGAATAAACACTAAGGAAAATGACACTGAAAGTTTGTAGTAACTGAGTCAGAATTGTAGAACTATGAATGGTTTGTAGGTTTCTTTAGACTTCTCTGAAGTTTCCGTATGTAATGCAATTTCTTCAAAATGAAAATGTATTTGTCTTTCAGTCTTCATTTAGAAAAAAAAAAAAATTCCTAAATAAAGAAAATGTGTTGGCCAATTGACTCTTTTTTTTTAAACTTTTAAATGCCCCCAAAGATAGTTTAAAGCAGGCAGCTATTAATATGGAAAATAACTGACAAAAGTTGCCACAGATTAATATACTTCAAAAAAAGAAAAGAAAAAAAAAAGGCTACAACATTCACTCTGATTTGCTTCCACGCTCTGGGGCACATCTTATTGTGTCATGCAGAGTCTGGGGCACAGGGAACGCCACCATACTAGTCCCATGATCACTACAAACCACAGAAACGATATTTTGTTTTTGTTATTTTTCTTCCAACTCAAAATGTGTATATACCACAGGTTATTTTACTGCTATTTTAATACTAGCAGCTTGGAAAATTCAGATAAGAATCAAATCTTACAAAGGAGACTTGAAGGCACAATGATTTAAGCTCTTGGCTGCTAACTGAAACGTTGGTGGTCTAAACCCACCCTACGGCTCCAAGGGAGAAAAACCTGATGATTTGCCCCTGTAAAGAATACAATTTAGGAAACTATATGAGGCAGTTCTACTCTGTCATATGGGGTCTCTGTGAGTGGAAATTTGACTAGACTGCACCTAACAACAACATGACAATACAAGGTTTGGCTAGAGTTTATACCAGTTAGTGTGTGTGCTGTTGTGTATGCTGGTGTGGGAGTATAGGAGTAAGTATATTCAGCATCTGGGCTCCTCTATTCCCATAAGACATCTGCATCAACAAGTCATGAAAACTAGAGGTTTCCCATAACAATGATTTGGAAAAGAGGCTGGGAGCCACAACTTTTCTCTTATTTGAGTGGAAAACAATTTTCCTTTCTAAAAATACTTTTTAAATTAAAGTGGGCTCTGTGAGAAATGGTATGGCCCTTTCTCAAAAAGTTGGAACTAGAAATACCATGGTGGTGGTGGTAGTTATGTGCTGCATAGTTAGTTCCTACTTATAGCAACCACGCACAGGGTTTCTGAGGCTGGAAATATTTATGGAAACATCTTTTTCTCTCAGAATGGCTGGTAGTTTCGAACTGCTGACCTTGAAGTTAGTAGCCCAACTCGTAACCACTACGCTACAAGAGCATGGTGGTGGTGATGCTGGTTATGTGCAGTGGAGTTGGTTCCAACTCGTAGCGACCCTGCATAGGGTTTCTAAGGCTGTAAATCTTTATGGAAGCAGATAGCCTCACAGTTCTCCTTGTAGTTTTGAACTGCTGACCTTGAATTTAGTAGTCTGATTTGTAACCACTACATTACCAGAGCATATGCTCCAGAAATTTCTCTACTTAGTAAGTTGTTGCTGTTGTTGTTAAGTGCTGTCGAGTCAATGCCAACCCATAACAACCCTGTATAGGGTTTCTGAGGAGCAGCTGGTGATCTTGAACCACCGACCTTGCAGTTCAGACAGCTTTGCAGTCTGGCACATTAACCCACAGCGCCACACCAGGACTCCACACCAGGACTCCCCTACTTGGTATGTTGTTGTTGTTAAGTGCCATCGAGTCGGTTCCGACCCATAGCGACCCTGTACAGGGTTTTCGAGGGTGTAAATCTTTACGGGAGTAGAAAGCCTCATCTTTCTCCCGCGGAGCAGCTGGTAGTTTCGAACCGCTGACCTTAAGGTTCGCAGCCCTATTCGTAACCACTACGCTATCAGAGCTTGGTATATATCCCCACAAATAAGAACCAATACATGATTAGACACATGTGCATCCATGTTCACTGCAGCACTAGTCACAGTAGCAGAAAGATGGAGACAGCCTAAATGTCCATCAGTGGAAGAAAGGATAAACGTACACACAGTGGAACACTATACAATACTGAAGAATAACGATGAATCTGCAAAACACTTTATAACATGGATGCACTTGGAGGACATAATGTTGAGTGACATTAGTCAATTACAAAAAAAAAAAAAAAAAGACAAATAAAAGTATGAGTTTGCTAGTTTCAAAATTCAAGAAAAGACTTTCATGCTAAAAGAAAGATTATTTGATGGTTACCAGGGGTGAGAGGGAAGGAAGAATAGTTCACTGTCTAGAGGGTAGCCACATATTAACAGGTGACAGGGAAGGCAATATACAACAAGAGAGGGTTGCCTGAATAATAATGAAAAGAGGTGAATACACAGGGAGGAATGTAAATGTTAAAGGGGATAGAGGTAAATCGTGTTATATACACAACCCTGCAACAACAGTGTTCTATGGGTAGATACATGGACAGATCTAGAGGCTGAATGGGTATGGGAGGGAGATTGGGAGCATGTTTGACCGAGGATATTTATACATGCTGCAAACACATCTATGAATCTGATAGAACATACAGGGGCAAAATGATAAAAACTTCTTAGACATTGCAAACACCTTGAAGCAATGAGTTAATAGGTATGGTTGCTCAGGACCATAATCTTAGGAACACCCTGGTAAATTGGCATAACATAGTTCCCAAAGACAATGTTCTCTATCCTATTTTGGTGAGTAGTGACTGGAATCTTAGAAGTTCATGAGCAGCCACCTAAGGTCTCTCCACATGGAGAAGGAAGAAGAGTGATGAAATTTGAAGATGCTTGGAGTCAATTAGCCCAATGGACTAAAGGAACATGTGAACATCAATCTTCATGACGCTGAGACTAGAAGAATTAGATGATGCCCAGTTAACACTACCAAATGCTCTGAAAGGGGTCACATTAGAAGGTCCTGGATAGAGGGAGAGAAAACACAGAACAAAATTCAAAATTATGTAAAAAAAATACCAAGCTTACTAATCAGAAAGATACTGGAGGAACCCGAGACTATGGCCCTCAGGTATCCTTCAGTTCTGGAACTGAACCCACCCTCATGGCCCAATTTTCAGCCAAATGGTATACAGCTATATAAAGGGAGCAACAATATTAGTAAGGTCTGCTCACCATGGAATGGTCAACCATTCAAGATCAAAAGGGCAACATTTACTTAAGGACAACATTCTGAAGGGTTGGGAAGGAAAATGGAATGGAAATAAGAACCACAGGAAGGAAGTGGAATAAGTGTGTTGCATGATGGAGATAGCAATCATTCAGATGAAACAAAGTGTATTTCACTGAATGTAAAACTGATGATTTGTTCTGTATACCTGCACTCAATTCACAATAAAAAGTTTCAAAACAAATTAAAGTGGTCTGATTTTATCTCAAAAAGCCAATGTCATCCAATGAAAAATTAGTAGCACTGACAAACTACCACTCCTACCACCTACCTTCATGAAAGTGGGGAGGGGGAAAAAAAAATCTTAATTTACAAGCTTCACAAGCCATTAAGGAGATATTCAGAGCAAAGTTGCCTTCCTTTTGCTGGAAGTACAAGCAAAGGAAGTGTTCAGTACAAATCAATGGCAGCATTTTCAAAGCATGTCTTGGGTGGATTGTGTAGCTCTCTTAAAATACATTGTGTGGTATGAAGGTGGATTCTAATCTATGGCAGTTTTTTGTATTAAGTTACAATTCTTTTTTAATTTAATGGTTTCATAAAAGTCCTGGTGGCATGGTGGTTAAAGGGCTCAGCTGCTGATCAAAGGGTTGAGGTTCGAACTCACCACCAGTCCAAAGGAAAAAAACGTGGCATTCTCCTTCGATAAAGCTTTACAGCCTTGGGAATCCTCTGAGGACAATTCTTCTCTATCCTACAGGGTTGCTATAATTCAGAAGCAACTTGATGGCAGTAGGTAGGTTTTTATTAGTTCTATGGTATGAATGATAGTCCGAAGCTGGCTCTTTATTTTCCTTTTTAATTATATGGAGGTCCTTCCAGCAAAAAGGATTAAACTCATTTTATGGATGAAAATATTTCCTTATCACAAACCAGTAGAAAAATATTTGTATACGTGTCTTCATGTTTTAAATAAAGTAACCTATGCCAAGTGCCTAGTATGTTTCCCAGTCAGTTGTTGTTAAGTGCCATTGAGCGATCATACTGAATACATGGTACTTCTTAAATTTTTCTCATAGAATTTGTGTAAAGAGTATTAGCAATGTTTATAAGCACACCTATATGAATTCTGTAAGTTCTATATAACTCTGGATTCTGTGCCCAAGTCACCATTAGAAATAGGAAACATGCAGCTTACTTCTAAAACATTAAGCTCGCCACCTGGAAACATACCAGAAGTCACTTCCATACTTCAAAGTCCCTTTGAATACTTTAGACCTGGGACTGGTCCTACAGCCATTTGTTAACTTAATCCTTAATTTGATTTGGTTGGCATCTAACCAAAGTTTGTATATTTCAGAAAAGGGGGCTGATAAAGAAAGACACTTGGGGAAGGGTAGAGCAGTACAGGAGACATGACATTGTGAAGGCAGCCTGGAATCTGCCAAAAACAAGACGAATCCATTTTAAAGTTTTGCACACTCAGAATGAGGTCATGAACCCCACCTGGCACAGAAAAAGAGAGAGACTGCCAATGAGATGGACTGACACAATTGTAGCAACAATGGGCTCAAGCACAGCAGCAATTGTGAGGATGGCACAGGATCGGGCAGTGTTTCGTTCTTTTGTGTAAAGGTGTTTCATTCTATGAGATGGAACCAACTTGATGGTATCTAGCAACAACGACAGCTGTTGTTGAGAACTGAGAACCACGGGTCCATGGATTCATTCAACAAGCATTGGCCCATCACTACTCTAGGAAATTGGGATACAGCAATGAACAAAACAGATAGGGTCCCCTCCCATTAAGAAACGTTCAGTCTTGAAGGAAAAAGATACACAAAAGAACAGAAGATTAAAACAAGCATTAAAAAATACATAAATTTTATAGTGTTACATAAGGTGTCAGGGGAGCATGGGGGATCCATATGATAAGCACTGGACTGCGAAACAAAAGATCAGTGGTTCAAGATCACCAGCTGCTCTGCAGAAGAAAGCTGAGGCTTTCTGCTCCCACAAATATTTTAAAAGCCTCTGAAACCCTATACAAGTTCACTATGAGTCAGAACTGACTTGATGACACTTAACAATACAACAAATAAGGTGTTAAGAAAAATGGAACAAAACAAAACAAAACAAAAAAGAGCTAGGTAGGAGGGATTGTGTGTATGTGTGTGGCTTTGCGTGAGGTTAGAGGTTAGGGAGGAGAGACTATAATGTTTCAAAAGTTGGTCAGAGTAGACCTTTGAAAAGTTGATCTCTGAATTTGAAAGAGAGCCATTGAGACTAAAGTACTGACTCACAAACACTAAATCACTGGGTTCCCAACCTATGCACAGGGACTAGCCTCTCTACCTGTCTGTCCTTCATATCCAATCACTGTTTATTCTTAGACTATAATGCAAATATTATCTGACAAGACTTTTCAGTATGATTTGAAACTTACTGGTGATTGGAATGTGAAAGTTGTAAACAAAGAGGAAGGATCAGTAGTTGGAAAATATGGCCTCGGTGCTAGAAACAAAGCTGAAGAACACATGATAGCAATTTGAAAGGCTAACAGCTTCTTCACTGCAAATACCTCTTTTTCAGCAATATAAATGGTGACTACCATACACATGGACCTCACCAGATGGAATACGTGGGAATCAAATGGACTCTTCCTAAGGGAAAAGATAATGTAGAAATTACATACTATCATCCCAAACAAGACCAGGTACCAACTGTCTAACAGATCATCAATTGATTGAAGCTGAAGAAAATTAAAACAAGTCACGAGAACCAAAATTTTGACCTTGAGTAGATCACACCTGAATATAGAAACCATCTAAAGAACAGATTTCACACAATGACCATTAAATTAATGACCATGAGGAAAACAAAAGACAGAAAGAAACAAACAACCAAATGTATATCAGAAGAGACTCCAAAATTGCCCTTGAACTTAGAGTAGCTAAAGGTAAAAGAAAAAATGATGAAATGAAAGAGCTGAACAGAAGATTTCAAAGGGTAGATCAAGAAAACAAAGTCAAGTGTTATAATGAAGTGTGCAAAGACCTGGAATTATAAAACCAAAAGGCAAGAACACACTCAGAATTTCTCAAGCTGAAAGAACTGATGAAAAATTTCAAGCCTCAGCATGAAATGCTAAAGGATTCTATGAGGGAATAAGACTTTTTTAATGTTAAAGCATTTCAAAAGGCAGCAAATGATCAAGAACTGATGGTACTGAAGGAAGAAACCCAAGCAGTACTGAAGATATTGGTGAAAAACAAGGATCCAGGCAATGACCCTATTCAGGGTCTCTATGAGTTGAAATCACCGCTCGTCTATCAGTTTGTGGTAGTGTGGTGGTTTGCGTATTGCTGTGATTCTGGAAGCTATGTCACGTTAAATACCAGAAGGGCCACCCACATTGCACAGGTTCCAGCTGAGTTTCCAGATGAAGACAGACTAAGAAGGAGAGACAGACTACTTCCAAATACTTAGTCACGGAAGAACTTATGAATAGCAGTGAAACACTGTCAGTACCAGATTATTGCATATTGAAACATAATGAAGAACACCAGAATATTACCAGCTATAGTGCCGGGAGATGAGTCCCTCAGATTGGAAGGCACTCAAAACGCAACTGAGGAAGAGCTGCCTCCTCAAATTAGAGTTGACTGTGATGACGCAAATGGAGTAAATTCCTTGAGACCTTCATTTGCTGATGGGGTACAACTCAAAGTGAAGAAAAACTGCTGTAAACATTCATTAATAATGACAACATGGAGTGTATGACGTATCAATCTAGGAAAATTTGAAATTGTCAAAAGTGAAGTGGAACACATAAACATCGATATCCTAGACATGAGTGAGTTTAAATAGATTGGTATTGCCATTTTGAATCTGACAATCACATGTTTTATTATTCCAGAAATAACAAATTGAAGAGGAATGGCATCATACTCATCATCAAAAAGAACATTACAAGATCTGTCTTCAAATACAATGCTGTCTGTGATAGGATAATATCCATGTGCCTACAAGGAAGACTAATTAATACCATTATTCAAATTTACACATCAATTACTAAAGCCAGTGATGATAAAATTGAAGAATTCTACCAATTTCTTCAGTCTGAAATTGATCAAGCATGCAATCGAGATATAATGATAATTACTGATGATTGTAACCCACTAAGCCACCAGTACATTATTGTTGCTAAGTGCCATTGAGTTAGTTCCAACTCATAGGGTTTCTGAGGTGATAGCTGTGGATTTGAATCATCGATTTTTTGGTTAGCAGTCCAGTGCTTATTCTACAGCACCACACCAGGACTCATCTGTGAAAGCCATAATCTGTACAAGACAGAAAACTGTCAGAGAAGGGAAATGCAAGTATTTTACATTAATATGAATAATAGAAAAGTGGGAAGACTGCACCCTATCAAAAGTGGAACATTGTTGAGATCTGGAAAAACAAGATCATTCTGTTGAGATTTGGCTCTTGCAGATTTCTTCGTATGTTAACTGTTGCTTTCTTAGCTACTGTTGAGTAGGTCCTGATTCATGGCCACCCATGCACAATAGGACCAGACCCTTATAATCCATAGGGTTTTCACTTTCAAATCAGGCTGATTTTCCTAAGTAGATCACCAGGCCTTTCTTCCTATAATATATTGATTAATTAGAACTCTATGGTTTTGTTAATTTCTTTAGTCTTCTACACAATAAACTGTTTTGCTTTCATTATAAGAAGTTACTTCTTTCCGTTTTATCTGATGGGATTTCCCTGTGATATTTAGTAAATGATGAAGAAAAGGTCTTGGTAGATTCCATCTCTCTAT
>NW_006408568.1:15137608-15139480 GCF_000296735.1 Chrysochloris asiatica
AAAAGAATATTAATAAAATGAAACTCTAATAATGTAGCTTCATTTTACATGCTATTGGAATCTTAAATCAAGTTAAGTTATTTGGAAAGTTCCCTTTGAGACTTACAAATTGTTGTACCCTGTACAAAGTGGAGACATTAGATATTTAATCAATACAACTATACAAATTGAATAATTTAGGTACAAAGTGAATGAGGATAGAAGTAATGTGGAGAGGCGTAATTATCTGTTTTAGCAGACTAGGTTGATTAAATCAATTAAATCATCTTCTATTCTTCCCTTTACATTAGAATATAAAGAAATGGATCTAGATTCTTTACACTTGGAAATCTATCTGCTCCCAGCAGCATCATTGGAACAGGGGAAGGGAAAGAGTGAGTGTTGCTTCTTGTCATCTATCATAGAAATGGCTCTTTACAAGGGCCCTAGAGGTGCACTGGCTTAAGCATGGGACTGCTAACCAAAAAATCAGTTGTTCATATCTACAATCCACTCCAGGGAAGAAAGATGAGGCATTCTGATTCCATAAACTGTTTACAGTTGCAGAAAAAAAAAAAAGAAAAAAAAAAACTACAACAACTATTGTGCAATTCTTCTCTGTCCTCTGGGGTAGCTGTGAGGCTGAATCGACCAGATGCCAGTGGGTTTTGGTTTGGGGAGCTTTGACTAAGGATGCCTGCCTAGCATAAATAGTTTGCCCTCAGGACTAAATATTTGCAATTTGAACATACCAGCATCTCTTTAGAAGAACGGCAGGGTTTTGTACTTCTGTAGTGATTGAAGCCAAGATAACCCTATGAACCAGTTCTACTTTGTAACACATGGGATTGTTAGCAGCCAGACTTGCTAGATGACAACCAGTTTGATTTTTCCCTTGGTAGCTATGAACATAATTTTAATGGTGTATCTCCCAAGTCTTTACACCCAGCTCTGGTTCTTCCCTTGAGCTCTCTAATTCCATATTTCTATTGAATTTTTCTACTTTTCCCCATCTACCATCACTTCAAACTAAACATGTCTGAACTGAATACCGCCCCAACTTCTTGATTCTCTTAATGGCACCCAATCTGAAAAACCTGGTACCATCCTGGATTACTCACCACTGTGACACCTACAAAGTCTTCTTCTAAAAGTGGCATCACATTCATCTTTTCTTTCCAATTCCTGTTGTCAACACATTCATGGGGCCTCTTACCTCTGTCTCTCCTGGATGATAAGCAAAGCATCAGGGGAGTAAAATAGTCATATTTGTTCTACTTCAGTGTCAAAATTAAAATTGCACTGGGGAACTGACCACAGCTACATTCTAGTTGTCTTTTCCTTACTACCCATGCATTTTAGTTAAATTATAGTAAATGATACCTACCACCTGAACTACTTTAAGCACCTCCCATTTTCCTCTAAGTGCAGTCTCTTCATAATTCATCTACTACACTTTTCTGTCAGCTTTATCTTTTTTATGAAGAACTTTGATGACTCATATCACTACTCAGAAGTAGAGACTCATCCTAGCAATCAATGCTCTTTGGAAAAGGACCCTAGCCTACTTTCATAGATTATAAATGGCTGCACAGATATGTGTCACCATTGCCATTACTGTAATCAGGTTTCAATCCTCTTTCATCCTTATTCCTGAACTCCAAGCAAAACTCATCACTGTTTACACATCTTCCCTGCCCAGCAATCAGTACCTACCACCAATTTCACCTCCATCACCCAGGTACCTTGTATACACTACAGGTTGTTCATTCTAAGACTAAAGGTTGCTAATGCTCTTCTTACCTTCTCAACCACCACGCTTTCAACTCACTTACATCTTATGTAATTCCACATTAATAATTTTCAAACACTGTTGTTGTTAGGTGCCATTGA
>NW_006408568.1:15139940-15141642 GCF_000296735.1 Chrysochloris asiatica
TTGGCTCAGGCACACCTTAGTCCTTTCATATACAATCTTCATAATGACCCAGCAGTGCATGCATCTTTACTATACCCTTATATCACTGAGGAAGCTGAATAATATAATTATGTAATTTGGTAGAATTCAAACACAGGCATCTAACTTAATAATCAATCCTCTTTCTTCAATTTTTCTCTTATTATATATATATTTTATAGTCATTTATGGAGAAGGACATTTTGTTTGGTAAAGTGGAAGGTCAGTGAAAAAGAGGAAGATCCCCAACAAGATGGATTGGCACAGTGGCAGCAACAATGGACCCAAACACAACAATCATGAGGATGGCACAGGACCAGGCTGTGTTTGATTCTGTTGTACATAGGGCCACTGTAAGTCAGAACCACTCGATGGTGCTTAACCATGTATCTCCTAATTATCCTTTCAAGGCATCACCTATTTGAGGTAAAGGGCAACATGTCAAATACAAGAGAACCTGACACAGTGCACATAGTATTCGCCAAGCCCAATAAGTGCTTGTTGATTTGAATCCAATTTATTGATTTGATCTAAATTCTGGAGTCTGCCCATGACTGATGATATGTTTTCTAATTTCCTATGATCTTCTGCTGTTTGTATACTTGCCAGAAACATTTCTGCTAAATATTCTTACCCCCTAGTGTAGATTCACCAAATGTCTTTCTATACTCGGTAACTTGCTTGGCATCTCTTTGAGATTCTTTCTCTTTCTCTCTAAACAGGCTGCTTTTTTTGTGCTTAATTAATATGCACACGTTGCTATCCATCAACATTGCATCTTCTTGAAAGCATTGACTAAGTAATTCCTAATGTGGTATATGGTATAAATAACAGCAGGAAAACTACTACCACTTAGTTGAGATTCTAAGATTTCTAGGACCCTGAATTAGAAATGGGGTTGGTAGAAACAGAAATCTCTCTCAGGGGAAGTTTATAATAGAATCGACACCAGAAACTCTTAGTTGTGTTTAAGAGAAGCACATTTTTGAAACACACATCTATTAGTATAGATATTTTGCTAGCTAATTCCATGACTTCTAATGGGTCTAGTTTCAGAGATGCATTTAAGTCTTCATAAGATGCATAGTAAATCAGATTCACCTAAATTTCGTCTTTATTGTGAAAAAGCATTGTTGGTAAGTGCTGTCCAGTTGGTTCTGACTCACAGCAGCCTAGCTTAGGGTTTCCAAGGAACAGCTGGTGGGTTTGATCCGCAGTCCTGTGGTTAGCAGTTCAGTACTTATCCTATAATATTACACTAGCACTCCATGAAAGAGCATGTCATTTTAAAATTCTGTTCAATTGACAATACTTCCAAGACAGTAACTGAGGGTATATGGAAAGAGTTGCTGAAAAAGGAGGTTATAACTTTGGCTACATAGCATTGTTGATGTTGTTAAGTGCCGTTGAGTCAGTTTCGACTCATAGCAATCCTGTATAGGGTTTCCAAGAAACAATTGGTAGGTTTGAACACTGCATCAGGATTGAAGGAAGGCTCATTAACAACCTGTGGTATGCAGATGATACAACCTTGCCTGCTGTAAGTCAAGAGGACTTAAAACATTTACTGATGAAGATCAAAGAGCACACCCTTCAGTATGGATTACATCTCAATGTCAAGAAAACAAAAATCCTCACCACTGGACCAATAAACAACATTCTTATCAACGGAGAAAAGATTGAA
>NW_006408568.1:15151902-15169678 GCF_000296735.1 Chrysochloris asiatica
GATAAGATTCATATGATTCAATAGTGAATAATTGTTATCATGACTAATTGAAACCATCACAATTGTAAAAGTAGAAATTTGTAACAAAAACAGGGGAGTAGTTAATCTTACAGTTCAGAAACAGGATCCTAGGACCATCAAGGGAGAAGAGCACAAGCAGAATATGGGACCTTATCCAGAGAAGCAATGACGCCAGAGACAGAGGCAAAGATGACCATGGAAAGGGTGAGTGGCTGAGGACTCTAGAATCATGGAAAGAGAGGGACTCAGAGCTGGTGGCCAGGAGGCAGACTTGCAGAATGTACCCTTTAGAGGTGTAAACTATTATATATGCCTGAGTGTTTGTTTGTTTTAAAAAAGTTAAAGATTGCAGCCAAGAAAATCCTAAGGAGCAGTTCTACTCTGTAACACACAGGATCTCCTAAGTGACAAATCAAAATCAAAGCTTACACCCAAAATTACAATATTCTGAGTACGCGCTTTGTGGTGAATGTATGTGATGAGAAACTTGTTATGACTGTGTAGGTAGATGGGAGGAGGCAGATAACCTCAGCCGCGATAGTTTCTGAGAGAGGAGACCGGAGAGAGAGGCAACTTAAAAGAGAGCATTGTTAGCTCTATGCCTTGACATTGTAATCCCAAACAGACAGTCTTCTTACTGAAATGAATGGGAAATGTGACCGGTTAGAGAGTGTGGAATTTAGTCTTTGATTTGTTTTCCCTTTGATATATAATCATCATTGCCCACAGGAGGTATGAATTTTATTAACTTAATTTGCCATTAGTTCAAGAAGTCATACATTTCCTCAAAATAAACTCATTTTCAAAACTGAAAGAACACTTCAAGCCTTAAAAATGCAAATGTGTCAGTTTGGCTGCATTCAGCAAATTCCTAGAATCAATCAGCGGAGAACAGAATAATTCTATTACTGAAGAGGGAACTGAGAGCATGCAAATTGAAGCCAGGGTTTTAAAAAACACAATACAATGTACATGAAAGTTTACACTATCCATGGGAGCATCTGACTTGTGTGGTGTTGTTGTCATTGTTAAATGCCATCGAGTCTGTTCTAACTCATAGCAACTTGATACAGGGTTTCCAAGGAGCAGCTGGTGAGTTTGAACCACCAACCTTACAGTCAGCAGTATCATGTTTATCCTTGTGTGTCATACCAGGACTCCCTGACTTGTGTGTTGTTGTTGTTAGGTGCCATTGAGTTGGTACCGACCCTATGCACAACAGAACGAAACACTGCCCAGTTCTGGGCCAACCTCACAATTGTTGCCATGCTTGAGTCCATTGATGCTGCTGGTTTCCCAATCCATTGTGCTGAGGGTCTTCCTCTTTTTCTCTGACCCTCCACCTTATCAAACATGAGATCCTTCTCCAGCAACTGGTCCCTCCTGACAATATATCTGAAGTATGAGAGACGAAGTTTGTCCATCCTGGCCTCCAAGGAACACTCTGGCTGCACTTCTTCCAACACAGATCTGTTGGTTCTTTTGGCAGCCCATGGCACTTTCAATATCCTCCTCCAACACCATAACTCAAAAGCATCAATTCTACTACAGTCTTCCTTATTCACTGTCCAGCTTTCACATGCATATGAGGTTATTGAAAATACCAGCACATTAGTCCTCAAGCTGACATCTTTGCTCTTCAACACTTTAAAAAGGTCTTGTGCAGCAGATTTGCCTAATAAAATGCATCATTTGATTTCTTGAGGGCTGCTTCCATGAGTGTTGATGGTTGACTAGTATTAGTATGATATAATTAGTGAAATATTTAGCATATATAATATTTATTTGTCAAATAAATGCATTCTTTGATAAGATGTATGATATTTTAACTGCTCCAGGAATGCACTAGTTTTTTAAGCAAAGCATATCTTGGATCTGGTTAAGTCATAATAATAATTTACATTTGACAGCATTTCCCATTTCAAAAAGTGCTTTTACATATCTTCTCATTTTATGCTCACAAACTCTAAGATGTAAGTGCCATAGAGACAAGTATTCTCATCTTATAGTAAATGGAATAAAGTCCCTACATTAAATAACCAGTGAGAGGTACATGGAGAACTCAGGTCTGCTCTTAGCACCACACTTTTCCCACCATCCTGTCTGAGACTGGAAAAGACAATACTGTCTGCTTATACTTCCATGGATTCTTTGGTTTAACAACTTTAGGTCACAGAGCTCTTGGGAGACATGGTCTTTCCCAACTAAAACCAGGGCTATTCAGATTTTATAGGAGCCTGATAGTGGAGTGTGTTACAAGTTGGACTACTAATTGCAAGGCCAGCAGTTCGAATCTACCAGTTGCTCCACAGGAGAAAGATGAGGTTTTCTGCTCCCATAAAGATGTACAGCCTCAGAAACCCTTTCCAGGATCTTTATGAGTTAGAAACCACCACGGTACACAACCACTCCCAACCACCATTAGACTACTTGGAGTTTCCAGGTGGACCAAACATTTAATGTATTCATCTGCTAACCAAAAGGTTGGAGGTTCAAGTCCATCCAGAGTCACTTCAGAAGAAACACCTGGTGATTGACAACTGATGGTGATGATAAACTCAGGCATTCGCAAGTATATGGAGCAGTTTTGCTTTGACACACATGGAGTCACCATGAGCAGGTGAACTTGAGGGCAGCTGTGTTGGTACTGGCTCAACTACTTACCTTATGCTGTATCAGATACCTTGAAGATGTTATCGATATACAGGGAAAAGTGAAACAGAAACAATGTTCTATGCTCTGTAACAATAGAATGGATAGGCATCATGCGTGCTTGTTTGGATTAATATATTATTAAGCAGGTCACACAGTGGTTAAGAAGTTAGGAGTTAGGAAAGTCAGGATTGCATATTTACTCTGCTATTTCTTAGCTGAGTCCCCTTGGGCAAATCTCTAAAATGGGGATTATTGGGCAAATTCAGTGATGAGTTCTGGTATGGTGATGTAGGATAAGCACTGGACTTCAAGGTCGATTTGAACTGCAAGGTTAGCGGTTCAAATCCACCAGTTGCTTCTCAGAAACCATCTACAAGACTGCTGTGGGTTGGAACTGACTCGATGGTGCTAATCAACAGCAACAACAATACATCTAAATCACACAGCACCGTGTTAAACACTCAATGGCCATTAGTTACTATCAGGGATCCATCTGTTGGAAATTATGGGACAGATCACAGTCATATCATTTTTGGTGGGAAATTGGGTTGTTCTCGGATATAATATGAAACTTTCCATAATGTGAATCTTTCCATATACAGAGCCCTGTGGGTTTACATCATGTGTCGATTATTAAGGGAACTACAGTAGAATGGGGGCTTTAAGAGCAGCACTGCCCTGCAGTCTGCCTTATTAATACTTTGAAAAGGCCGCAGGTACTGTGGAGGAAGAAGAGAAGATCAGAAGCATGTTTATGGAGAACAGCATCTATAGCAACCATTGAAATGGCGTCCCTTTCTAAATAAACACCTGACATCCATGTTTTTCATAACTTTACCATGACATAATATCAGCTAAAAAATACAAGTCAAGCTTGTTAACCTTTTTTTTTCTCATTAATATCACAAATAATTTTGCTAAAGATAATACAAAATCAGGCTGCAACAGTACATGGACAGGTTCAAGCTGGATTCATACAAGGATGTGGAATGAGAGATATCATTGCTGACATCAGATGGATCTTGGCTAAAAGCAGAGAATACCAGAAAGATGTTTACCTGTGCTTTATTGACTATGCAAAGGCTTTCGACTATGTGGATCATGACAAGCTATGCACAAAATTGTGGAGAAGGAACATTCTGGAACACCCAATTGTGCTAATGAAGAATCAGTACATAGACCAACAGGCACTTAGTAACAACTTAATATTTGCTAAGCAAATATACTGAGAAGCTGGATTATATGAAGAAGAAACTGGCATCAGGATTGCAGGAAAACTCATTAACAACCTGTGATATGCAGATGATACATTCTTGCTTGCTGAAAGTAAAAAGCATTTTAAAAGTTTACTGATGAAGATCAAAGACCACAGACTTTGGTAGGGGTTGCACCTCAATGTAAAGAAAACAAAAGTCTTCACCACTGGGCCTATAAATAACATCATGATAAATTGAGAAAAGATCGAAGTTGTCAAAGACTTCATTTTGCTGGGATCCACCATTAACACTCACACAAGCAGCAGTCAAGAAGTCAAATTATGTGTTTCATTAGGCAAAACTGATGCACAAGACCTCTTTAAAGTGCTTACGAGCAAAGCTGTCAGTTTGAGGACTTAGGGGCAACTGACCAAAGACATGGCATTTTTAAGAGCATCATATGCATGTGAAACTTGGCCAATAAATAAGGAAGACAGTAGACAAAGTGATGTATTTGAATTATGGTATTGGAGAAGAATACTAAAGGTACCATGAGCAGCCAAAAGAACAAACAAATCTGTGTTGGAAATAGTACAACCAGAGAGCTCCTTATAAACCAAAATGGCCAAACTTCATCTCTTTCAAGTTCATTCTTGTTATGAGGTGTTTTGTAGATCCATCATTATTTTTCAGTTTTGAAGAGCATTCCAATGTGTGTATGTACATATTTTATTCATTAATCTGTTTACAGGTCCTTATTTTCTTTCCAAAAGGAGTTCTGGTTATGAATCGGGCTGCTAACCTCAAGGTTGGCAGTTCAAAACTACCAGCTGCTCCTTGGGAGAAAGATGAGGCTTTCTGCTCCAGTAAAGATTTGCAGCCTCAGAAACCCTGTGCAGGGTTACTATGAGTCAGAACCGACTCCACAGTACTTAACAACAACAACAATTATCTTTCCAGATTCTTGGTGTAGCGCTATAGGATAATCACAATCACAAGGTCAGCAGTTCATACTCACCAGCTGTTCCTCCGAAACTCTATACAGGGTTGCTATAAGCCACAATCTACTAGAAGGCACTTAACAACAGTGTTCTATCTTTTCACTATTGTGAATAGTGCTGTAATAAACATGGCTGTGCATGTATCTATTAATTCTTTCAAACAATCAACTACTGGTCTTGTTAACTCTTGCTTTTGCTTTTTGGTTTCATTTATTTCTGTTCAAATCTTTATTATTTCCTTTCTTCTGATGATTGTAGGCCTTTTTGTATTTGTTTTTTTCTTGCTCTTCTTTTCTTGTTGTTGGAGATTTTGGGTCAAGGTGTAGATTTTTGGTTCTTTCTTCTTTTTTGATGTGTGTGTTCATTGTTATAAATTGTCCTCTGAGCACTGCTTTTACTTTGTCCCAAAGATTTTCGTATGTTATGTTGATTCAAGGGATTTGCTAATTTAAAATTGCTTGTATTACCCAGTAGTTTTCTGTAGGGTATGATTTAGTTGCCTCCTCATTGACATTTACCCCTTGCTCTTCCTGTTGTTGGTTTCTACTGTTATAGTATCATGATCTGAGATGTTGTGTTATAAAAAAAGGTATTACAATACCTTTTAAGTTCATCGAGGCTTGGTTTGTGGCCCAATATTTCCTCTAGTGTGAAGAACGTTTCCTGTGTGCTGGAGGAGAATGTTTCATGTGCTCTGAAAAAGAATATATACTGTGCCATTGTTGGGGGAGCCTCTGTATGTCTTATGAGGTCAAGTTATTTGATATTGTTCTTTAGATCATCTGTATCTTTGTTTCTAGTTGTTTTGCCATTCATTGAACATACATTACATTTCTACTATTATTGTGGAGTAATTTATATTATTATTTTTTATTCTGTTAAAGCTTAACTTATGCATTTTTGAGCCCTTTCATTAGGTTTGCGGATATTTACTATGGTTATGTTCTCTCATCAGGTTGACCCTTTAATCTTTTTTTTTTTTTAAGTTTTTATTGTGAAGCCCGTTAACCTTTTAACACATCATGACACCACTATAGGCAAATTACAACAGTCCCTTCTGTGTTTTCACTGATGAAAACTGTGTTAGGATGTGATCAAAGTCATTCTTTTTTTCAGCATCTTCTCTTTCTGCACTCAGCAGAGAGAGTAAGATCGCACAATCTGCCTTGACCCATGTTGTTGATATTGTTAAGTGCCGTCGAGTCAGTTCCAACTCATAGGGTCTCCGAGGAGCAGCTGATGAGTTTGAACCACTGACCTTGTAGTTCAAACTGACCTTGCAGTCGAGTGCTTATCCTACAGTACCACACCAAGTCTCCTTGACCCATGAAGGCTCTCAAATATGAAATAATTCGTTTTTAACTTGCTGACTGATATCTCATAGCTGGTGATGGAAACTTGGATGGTTAACAGGTACTTCTCAGTGGCATCCTGCTTCAAGTGGCACCCAGGGCCTATGCCAAGCCTGTCATATCCTAGATATGCCTCTGGGGAAGATGAACAGGTTGCATAATGAAACGCAAAACTGAGCACTAAAACACATAGCATTAGGGAGACAAGGATTCATGTAGCATTTGCTGGATTAAAGAAGACTCCATGGAGGAGATGAAATGAAAAATTGAACTAAAGGTCTTCATGATTTACCCGTGTTCTCTGGCAGATGTCATAGGAGGAACCTGAGTCAGATTTCGGTGACTTCTCAGATCACTTCCCAAGGTTGAAATGAAGAATTCCCTCACCTTATGGACAGAATACTGGTTAAGTTTCTCCTATTACCCACCACCCCAGGTAACCTGATATATGCCAAATCACCCTAATTTTATAGGTAGCACAATCTTACAGAATGTATATGATGGTTTTACGATTACCATTTTAAAAGCCCTTTTATGCAAACAAATAGGATTGCATTTAAGGGGTGATTAAAGCGGAATGGGGTGTGTGGTACTTGTCTAAATGTAATCTAACGACGCTATTCATTTAGTGAGGAGTCTAATTACGAGCTCTATAATTACACTACTCAAGAAAATTGTTTTAGTGATGGTTTTATTAAACTAACTTGAGACAATTTTTGTGCCAACATGAGCAGAACAAATGGAATTTAATTTCAAAACAGGGGCAAAGCAAGGTTACCCTGGAGAAAGAAATTTCATGAGCTGGACTGTGGGTTTTCAAACTGGTGCAGAGCTGTGTGCAGCTGCAAGGGGAATCGGCTTACATTACAACAGGAGAGATTTAGGCAACTAGTAAGCAAAACTTCCTGACTCAGACTTTCAGGAGCAGATTCAAAGGGAAGCTTCATAGTCTCTAACTCTCCATATGTTATGAGGAGTGACACTATTCTTTCTCACATGTTCTACATCAAGCCCAACTCCAAGAGATCTGATCTTTGATCCAGTAGCATCGGAATAACCTGGAGTGTTAGAAATTCAGAATTGCAGGCTGTACCCCAAACTTTGAGTTCTGGTGCAGCACTATAAGAGAAGTACTGGACTGTTGAGAGTAAAGTCAGTGGTTCAAACCCACCAGCTGCTTCTTAGAAACACTATACAGGGTTGCTATGAGTCAGAACTGATTCAACAGCACTTAACAGCTACAACAACCCAAATTTAATCAGAAAAAGCATTTTTAACAATCTCTCCAGTTGAGGACATTGAAATCTGAGGACAGGTATAGATTACTAGCTTATGGCTAAAAAATGAAATGTAAAATTTCTCCCTCTGTTTTTAAATAGCACAGTAGGATAAAGCACTGGACCACAGGGTCAGTTTGAACCACAAGGTTGGCAGTTTAAACTGACAAGCCATTCCTAGGATACCCTATACAGGGTTGCTATGAGTCAGAACCCACTCAAAGGCACTTAACAACAATAACAACAATCTGGGCTTTTGACTTATTGAAAGCTTGAATTTCCAAGGTACATTTATATCTCTTATTTTTAATTAGTTAAGAATGGAAGTTCAGGTGATTTTCATATATAAATATTTGTAAAAGAGAGATGTTCATACCAGATGTTAAGTTAAAAATCGTAGGCATATATAC
The DNA here is from genome assembly GCF_000296735.1 of Chrysochloris asiatica. Taxonomy (NCBI): domain Eukaryota; kingdom Metazoa; phylum Chordata; class Mammalia; order Afrosoricida; family Chrysochloridae; genus Chrysochloris; species Chrysochloris asiatica. Next base: position 15,159,815 of record NW_006408568.1, read on the forward strand.
ACATTGAAATGTCTGTCAATAGTGAAATTATCTGAGTAGTTGAAGGTTCAGTCATTTGTTTTTATTAATGTTTGATGATGGGTATTTTCCATTTTTTCTTCAATGAATATGCATTAGTTTTGTAATTAAAGCATTATACCAAGACAGGATTTAATTCAAATTAAGAAAGTATATAGGTAAATAGTAATGGAAAACTCTATTAATTTGTTCACATGTATTTTCACTGATGTTTGCTCTCTAGCCAAAGAATAGGCTACTGAATAATCAGAGAAGAAATCTCAAGTTCCCTAAAATACTTTTGTCATCTATGCCAAACCGCCAACTCAAAAGATGGGGCAGCAGAAGCAAGTTATAAACACCTAAGTTAAAAAGATGACCTTCTTATTCAATTAAGCCCTTTGTATGCAAAAAGGCAGAAGGAAACCAACATCACCTGCCAACAACAGGTATTTCCCAACAAATTCGTTTTCAAGTCTGTAGCAACTGTGTACTGACACTTCTATTCTGGGAATTCCTGCACCTATTTCTTCCACAATATCTGCTGACACCTTAAGACAAACATCAATGTCCCTGCTCAGCAATAGTGCTTCCTTAGGAAGCTCGCTAAAAATCCTCTATCAGGCATTAAAAGCCCATTTATTTCATCTAGTGTGACATTTACTGTCGTTGTTGTTGCTGGTAAGTGCTGTGGAGTAGGTTCTGATTTACAGAGACCATGTATAGAGTTTCTAAGGAGCAACTGGTGAGTCTGAACTGCCAACCTTGCCATCCAGTGCATTATCCTGCAGCACCAGACATGTGACATTCATTAGCGGTGAAGAAAAAGAGAACAAAACAAAACAAACCTCATTTACTAGCTATGTGATTTGGGACAAGTTACTTAATTTCTCTGTGCCTCAGATTCCTCATTCTGTGTATAATGGATTATATTTCTTACTTCATTGGTTGTTACAAACAATAAATAAATAAGTCAATACCTAAAAAAAACGCTTTTAAAAGTGGCTATGAATTGAAACCCACTCGCCAGCACTTAACAACAACAATAGGGAGTGTGTTGGTTTCTTAGTACTGATGTGGGTGATGTTACACAATGAAATTCTTTTTCTCATAGTTCTGCAAACTTTCAATCTGTCTTGTCAATTCCTTGACTATTGGTTGTCCTGGGTGTTCCTTGTTGTTGTTGTTATGCGCTTCGGTTCCTACTCATAGCAAGGAGTGACTAGTAAGTTTGAACCACCCACTTACTTTATCCCACAGCAGCACACCAGGATTCCAGGTATTCTTGGCAATCTTTACCTGGTGTCTGTCTTTCCCTGTGTGTACTTGCCTCTGTGCCTAATCTATTCTCTTTATAATTCAGAAGTGATTAAGTTTGGGACACACCCCACACTCCAGTGGACTCATTAGCATAACAAAGACCCTATTTACAGATTGCTGTTGTTGTTAAGTTTCATCAGTGTATTCTGACTCATAGAACCATTGCTGTTGTTGTTAAGTTTCATCAGTGTATTCTGACTCATAGAACCCTGTATAGGGTTTCTAAGGAGTTGTTAAGTGCTGTTGAGTTGATTCTGACCCATAACAACACCCATAACAACCCTGTATAGGGTTTCCGAGGAGCAGCTGGTGATCTTGAAACGCCGACCTTGCAATTCAAATGGCTTTGCAGTCTGGCGCATTAACCCACAGCGCCACACCAGGATTCCTTTCAAGGAATGGCTGGTGAGTTTTAACAACCAGCCTTGTGGTTAACAATTTACATTCAGCCAAAATCCAAACCTGTTGCCTAACAGTAGATTGCAGTTTGTAGTGATCCTATAAGTCAGGGTCGGTCTGCCCTACAGGATTTCAAAGACTGCTATCTGTACAGATTAAGGCTGCCACATCTTTCTCCTGGAGAGCCACTGGTGAATTTCAACTACCTTTCTTTTAGTTAGCAGCTGACTGGTTAACCGCTATGCCTAGAACTCCTCTCCACAGGTATGCTATTATTGTAAGTGCCTTTGAGTCGGTTCCAACTCATATGATCCACTATAGGGGTTTCCAAGGAGCAGCTGGTGGGTTTGAAACTCTAACCTGTGGTCAGTAGCAGTCCAGTGCTTTACCTAGAGGCTAGAATTTCAACACATAATTTTTTTAATTTTTTTTTTTTGAGATCAAGGGAGCGCAATTCAATCCATAACAGCAAACATTTAATAAATTTTGGGCAGTTTGTTACTGCTGTTGTTAAGTGCCATTGAGTCAGTTCTCACTCATAATGACCCTGAAGAGGGTTTCTGAGGAGCAGCTAGTGAGTTTGAACCACTGACTTTGTGGGTAGCAGTCCAGGGCTTATTCTATTACACCACATCAGGATATTGTTGTTGTTGTTAAGTGCCGTGGAGTCGGTTCCGACTCATAGCGACCCTGTACAGGGTTTCCGAGGCAGAACGCCTCATCTTTCTCCCACAGAACAGCTGGTAGTTTCGAACTGCTGACCATGAGATTAGCAGCCCGATTCGTAACCACTATGCTATCAGAGTTCCTTATTAGTCATTATTTTAGTAGTTTCATGATATTAATTTATTCTTCCCATATATTGTTTATTTCAAGGTGTTTGATTTGCTTCTTTTTTTCCCTGTGTGTGTCTATTCTCACATCCGCCCACTTCTTAGGTTCTAGTAGCCACCTGGCATGTTGCTAATCTGGTTACAAGAGCTCATACACTCGTGAAGCAAATATGCACTGAGAGTCCATTGTGTGCTGTTCTATCAAATATGCTGGTTCTTTTAGATAATCACCAAGTTATTGATTTGCTGAAGGTGGCTGTGATGACTCTTTTGTGTTTCTATGTGTTTACCTGAGACTAAATACAATAGCCTGGTTATGTTTCCTGGGTGAATGCTTGCATTTTCTTTCCTTTCTCTTTTTTCAAAATATAAACATAAATACTAAAGAAAAAAAAAAAATACAGAAGTTTATAACTCTGACATTAGCCCTCTCTCAAATTGCCCTCTGGATATCTGAGAGGGTAAATGCTTTCACACTTATTTTATTTTTGAATGTTACATTTTTTTTCTCTCTCTCTCAAGACAGTTTATTTTTTTCTTTTTAACTAAAACCTGGTTTCCTCAAGTAACCACTGCCAAGGGAATTCTATGGACTTACAACAATAATAACAGAGAGAATTTTTCTTTGATTCATTATCCATCTGCAAAATTGAAGAAAGCTTGGTCACTTGGGTTCCTCAGGGTTTCCTGTATGTAGTGGCTCACGTGATGTCATAAGTGTTGATTCTCTGGCTACCTGTGTGGTCCTTCTCCTTCCCACTCCCACCCAAGCGCTGCTGCCATGATGTTTCTAGAGCTTGGACATTGGCCATTCTGCATATGTACCCATAGTCATAACCAGCTATATAATTTGTGGGGCCAACTACAAAATGAAAATGTGGGCATCTTATTAAAAATACTATTAAGCATTTCAAGATGGTGACCTCTAGGCATTAAACAAAGTTCAAAGCCCTTCTAAGCATTTAGGTCTGTGTAACTACTATATAAGTCATAAGCCTGTGAAGTCGACCCTGTCGGTCGGTTTTTCTCATCCTTGAATTTTGACTATATTCATACTGGCTGTAATGTCTGCTGTCACTTCCACAGAAATGACCTAAAAAACTACATGTGTTCTCCCCTATCTTAATATTTAGCTGCTGCTGTAACAGAAATATCAAAAGTGTATGACTTTAACAAACAAATGTTTTCTCTCATAGTTTAGAAAGCTAGAAGTCTGAATTAAGAGTACTAGCTCTGGGCAAAGGTCCTTGTCTCCTTTCAGCATCTGTAGGACCAGCATTGCCTGGAGATCACCATGTGCCTTGACATCAGTTGTTCCCTGGATCTAGAAGCTTCACAGTACAGGGACCTCAGATCCAAAAGATGCACTCCACTCCTGGCTCTCCTTCTTAGTGGTAGTGGGTCCCTCTTTCTCTGCTCAGTCTCTCTCCTTTTATCTCTTGTAAGATTAAAAGGTACTGCATACCACACCATTGGGAATTTCCTATACATCTGATCAGGATGTAAGAGAAAGCACTAGACCTAAAAGTCGGTGGTTCAAATCCACCAGCTACTCATGGGAATCCATATCCACTGGACTATACTTCTTAACAAGAACAACAACACCCCACCCTTAATCTTCCTATTGGTTTATTACATCAAATCACACATTGGGAGATCATCACATAACTGCCAATCCACTGAGAATCATGGTCCAGTATTTTGGAGGGGACACAATTCAATCCATGATACACTCCTATTTGCATTGTATATGAATACTGTTTCACAAAGCAGCATTGCCCTGTATTACAGTTTTACTCAGAACCAACATGCACCTAAAAGACTGGGGTAGAAGACAACAAACAGCTCACACTCTGTTACCCTGAATTTTCCCAAACCCTTATTAGTGGTACCAATCCAAAGAGCCTTGGAAGTATTCAAGGTCAATTTCAACTAAAAAATATGGCAATGCTGTGTGTCTAGTTACAAAAACAAAACAAAAGATGGTACCACCAAATGAACAGAGTTAGGGACAGATTGAAGTGAGAAAAGAAAGGAGAGGAAGTCTGCCTGGCTGCTGCGGATTTGTGCAAAGGAACTAAAAATGGATTGTGAGCCACATAATAGAGTCTGGAACTTGAGGAGCAAGAGGTTTGCAGTCAGTCAGTCCCATATTTTGTAGGACACACTTGCAGGCTATTGAGTAAAATAGTCATAATGATGTTGTACTAGGATATTGTAGGTTGCAATATCCTTTTATGATGCTGTAGAATAAACACTAGACTGCTAATCACACAGTCAGCAATTTAAGCCCTCTAGTAATTTCTCAGACACCCTATTCAAGTCACTATGAGTAGAAACTGACTTGACGACAGTTAACAACAACAACAGGTGATCCCGGAGCATACTGTTAGGATGGTTTAGATTAAGTATATTAATAGACCAAAGTATGTGATAGCGCAACACAGTAGAGTTGATTTCTTCCTTTTGGAACTATCTAGAGCAGTTCTAGGTCACTACAGAATAGGAAGGAAGGGTCTGGGCTTTATTATATGCAAAGACTCAGCTTTGCAATTCTAGGCATTAAAGAATGCCAGGGGAGGTGATACTTTAAAGAATTGAGCCTTGAGTTATTCTAATTAGGTTTAATTAGGAATTTTTGTATAGAGCCCAACTCCTTCCCAACTAAGACCCCAAATTTTCTGTGGCTATTTTTACTTCTGGGGCAGGGACAAGATAAAACTGGCAAATGTCGGCTGTAAACAAGCTTTATTTTTTGGTTCGTTTGAACTGTAAGATTGGTGGTTCAAGTTCACCAGCTGTTCCTTGGAAACCCTATACAGGGTTGCTAAGAGTCAGAACCAACTCAGTGGCACTTAACGACAGCAACAACATAGATTGAAGAAAACTGAAAGGGTCTTATAAGTTGTCTAGTTGACCCTCTTATTTAATGGCTGGGGAAACTGAGGCCCAGAGAAATTAAATTAAAATATTGTCCATAGTCACTCCTTGGACTCCTGGTATGGCGCTGTGGGCTAATGCATCCAGACTGCAACGTCGTTTAAACTGCAAGGTCGGTGGTTCAAGGTCACTAGCTGCTCCTTGGAAACCCTATACAGGGTGGCTATGGGTTGGAACTGACTTGACGGCATTTAACAACAACAACAATAACATAGTTACTCCTTAGTGCGCAATGTTTTTCAGGTGTCTTCATTCTTCTGATTATTAAAACACATACCTAGCAATTTATAATTTTGAAAATAATCTGAGCTACTCAATCATCATCTCATATTAATAATTTAAAGCAAGAATATTTCTCATTCTTTAAAAAGGATCTCTAGTAGTTCTATTTTAGGCAACAGTGACAAGTCAAAAGAGATCTTTGATGGTAATTGGTGGAGAATGAGGGGAAACTTGCCACTTGCTCAAAATCACATAGCCAGTGCTTTCTGACCTTTTTCTTATTATGGTATCTGTTTGTTGTTGTGAGGTGCCACACAATCAGTTCTGACTCATAGCAACCCTACGTACAGCAGAATAAAACACTGCCCAGGCCTACCCCAGCCTCACAATTATTGTTTGGGACTGTTATCACAGCCACTGGGTCAATCCATCTTGTTGAGGGTCTTCCTCTTTTTCACAGACCTTCTATGTTACCAAGCATGACACTCATGGAAAATGGTAATATTTATCAAGCATGCTGGCAAAGAAATAGAGACTTATTGCTTTGGGGACAACTGACTGGGAACTCAGACTGCTCATGTGCCACGAGGCTGCCCTCCGGGTTAGTGGATCTGATTTTCAGGGCAAACCTCTATCATACAAACATCAGTTGAGATGTTCCAGCATGGTCCACAGATTAAGGCGCATACAAGGACAGTTTATGTAAAACCCACTATAATAGAATAAGGAAATCATGTATGTAATCATGTGCTACTTTTCTGGAACTAAATACTGAGTTCATTGGGATTAGGAAATCATCCAATCAAAAGCAGTAACCTGTCTGTTGGACCTCGCTACAGGATTGATGTCAGCAGTCTGAATCAGCTTCTTCCCTAAGGAGTTGAGATTATTTGAAATAAAATTTATAAAGCATAGAAATTCCAAAGTAACTAGGTCAATGCCTTGTGGATTGTAATAAATTATTTGCTACTACGGAGTCCTGGTGTGGCACTGTAGGTTAATGCATTGGACTGCTAGGTTGGTTTAAACCAAAAGGTCTGCGGGTCAAATTCACCAGTCATTCCTCTAAAACCCTATAGAGGGCTGCTATGGGTAGTAACTGACTTGACAGCACTTAACAATAACAACAACAACAACTACATGGTCCTCATGGTGTGGTGCTGTAGGATAAGCACTGGACTGCATGGTGAGTTTGAACTGCAAGGTCACAAGTTCAAACTCACCAGCCAGTCCTAGAAACCCTATACAGGGTTTCTCTAGGTTGGACTGACTTGATGGCACTTAACAACAATAACAACATGGTCCTCCCCAACTTCCTATGTATTTCAATTTTAAATGACTCAAGAGATGGTGAAGTGAATTGATCATCATGGAAGTACATATTCAGTCATTCCACTGAGCAGCAGGGGTGGTTTGACCAGCCTATTTGGAAAGCAGAAAAAAAACCCGTTAAACATAAAAAAATGTATATGCAAATAAGAACAGATTCTTGAAAATTTACAGAGTGCTCATGTGATAATAAAAGAAATCTAGAGGGACTTCATTTGCAAATGAAAAGAATTATGATCACTAAATTTAGCTTAATACTGAGAAACAGGCTTTCATTTTCCTGAAATCCAGATTTCCGGGGTCTGTAGAGTAGGAGTGACCCAGGCCATTGCTCTGAAGGTTATCTTTTGAACTTTGAGAAAACTAATCAAACAAGAAGTTAAATGAAATTCTTGCTAATTAGTAAGGAAGCTTTAGTCTGGGACATTGGGCTTTTTGGAAAATTCAGTCTGTTTCAGGAAATAGAAACTCCAGGGTCAGACTAGAAATTGTACTTTAAGGTAGAGTTGTCAATGTTGTTGTTAAGTGCTGTTGACTAGGTTCCAACTCATAGGTTGACTTGATCTGCTGACCTAGTGATTCTCAGGTCAGTTGCTGATTCTAGGGCCACATAGAGATTCTCTAACAGATTCTTTAAATAGGAGTAAAAACAAGACAAAAGGCAAAACATAGACCACTCAGGTGAGGGAAATCATACACGCTGTGATGAATTTCCAAAGTTCTACTTCCAGGTGGTGGTGACCTTTTATGGAGCACGGAGGAAAATGGGATTCCTTCCCACAATCATGACTGACTGTAACACTGTATCACACACATATAGATGCAGGCCTATGGATACAGGGAGGGGACTATTGCACATAAGAAAGCTTACAGACTATCTCTGAGGTTTTGGGGCATGACATCACCACCAGGTGACCATTAAGAAGCCTGACAGGAAAGTTCCTACAAGGATTTACTGGGAGAAGTGGCCCCAAACCCACTTTTTTTTTTAAATTGTTAATGAGTGATAGTTTATATGGGAGAACATGGGCTTTACACCATGGTTTCATTGCAATGATTACAATCTCCTCTGTGCATCATCGTTCAACAGTATTTGCTTCCATTCCCTCAGTTATTTTTGTGGGGTTTTTTTTTGGGGGGGGGGGAATGTACACAAAAACACTCAGGAATATATAATCATGTAAACAACCAAAGGGCATATTCTGCAAGCCTGCCTCCTGGCCACCAGCACATAGTCTTTCTCTTTCCATGAGTCCAGAGTCCTCAGCTGCTCCCTCTCTCCATGTTCTCATCTCTGCCTCCATTCCTGGTGTTGCTGCTTCTCTGGATTGTTGTTGTTGTTAAGTGCCGTTGAGTCGGTTCCGACCCATAGCGACCCTGTACAGGGTTTCCGAGGGTGTAAATCTTTATGGGAGTAGAAAGCCTCATCTTTCTCCCGCGGAGCGGCTGGTAGTTTTGAACCGCTGACCTTAAGGTTCGCAGCCCGATTCGTAACCACTACGCAGAGCTCCCCACATTCTGTTTATGCTCTTCTCCCTTGATGGTCCTAGGCTCCTCTGTTTTTGGACTGTAAGATGAGCTACTCCCCTGTTAGAAACTACTTTTATATGTACTCTGCTTCTAGCTCTGGCAGTTTGGCTGGCAGAAGTGCATAAGGTATGAGAAAAATTGGCATGTGAACACCTAAACCTAGGCACAAGATGGAATTAAGCTCTGTCTGTCTGGGGTCATTCAAAGGCAAAAAACCTTCAGATTTCATGCTGTGCAGTGCTCCCTAGTCAACATTTTCAAATCATATATTCAATAAACGTCTATCACTTTCAATTAATGGTTTACCTTGATTTTTTTGTTTTAACATTAAGATTCACTAGGAAGCAGTGACCAGCCACAAAAACTTGATCAACAGCTATTTATGGACTTACTCAAACTTGGCTTTTACAAACTGTGTAACTATGTGCAAGACATAGTTTTTTTAAATTAAATTTATTTTTTAAATTACCTCTAAAATATAGTTAATAATCCATGCCCATTTCCTTACTGAATAGTTGGAAGAATTACATAATTCAGATGAAACAAAAATGCAAAAATTTAAAAACCAACAATTTCAACATATATGTATGCAAGGGTAAGTGTGGTGTCATGAATGATCTACTGTCTCTGCTTCCCATAGTCTGTAATTCCCACCAAACAATGTTTCTGCCCTGCTGGGTCTGGATAAGGGAAGGTGGGAGAAGATATTGATAGGATGACATGATTCAGCTATGGATATTAACAGAGCTAATTGTAATTGTAAAAATTTGAAACTCTAAAGAAGAAAACAATTTTTGATAAGGAAATGAGGGTAAATTGCTACAATTTGATGAACCTGACCTATACTCATGGAGGCAGTAACTCTAAATACCAACAGAAAGGGAAGGAGTCTTCACATCAAGTATCAATGCTATCCCCTCTGCACACAGGGTAGATAGCGATGGGCAACTTAGACATTAGCTACCTAAAATGAGGGGGCGATAAAGGCACGAAGTGACTGGCTTACAAGGTTTCAAGGGGGAGTTTAGTTTAAGAATGTGTGTGGGAAGAGAGTCTCCACTGAATAGTTTTCATCTTGTCAAGATGGGTCTGGTGAAAAGAGATGAGGATAAGATTCATATGATTCAATGGCGAGTAATTATTATCATGACTAATTATGACTGTCATATTTGTAAAGGTAGAAGTTGTGTAATAAAAACTGTAGAGTAGTTAATGTTATAGTCCAGAAACAAAGGACTCTAGGACCATCAAAGGAGAAGAGCACAAGTAGAATGTGAGACCTTATCTAGAGAAG
>NW_006408568.1:15170139-15187194 GCF_000296735.1 Chrysochloris asiatica
AGTGGAGCACATCCTTTGGACTCTGAGATCCCTGTACATTGAACCTCCTCAACTCAGGAACAGAAAACTGTGACTCTGGAGGAGAGGCAGTGGAGCAGCAGAACCCAGAACCAGAGCATGAGACAAACCAGAGCATGGATTTCCCAGCCCACGGAGCTGATAAAGCTGAGTGACTTTGGGCAGAAAGTGTATTGTAGAGTAGGGTGCCTCCAGGCTCTTAAGTGAGGGAGCTAGGTTTGCTGAACCACAAAGCTAAAGCTGAGTGCCTTCAGGCTGAAGCTTATGGTATAGTGGTGTGTTCTATGTGCATTTATTAGCAGCTGACTGGGACAACTGTACCCTGAGCATTTCTGACCCAGAATTATAACCTGTTAACTTTCCTAATATACCCCATACTTGTGAGCATTGTCTTTGAGTTCTGTGTAGCCTCTGAAATGGATTACTGAACCCAGTGGAGTAGAGAGGATTATGGGAGGAATGGTTTGGTTCTTTTTTTGTGTTTCAGTAAGTCAAAAAGGATTTCCACTAGGGCTCTAGTTTATATGGGTTTGTTCCTACCAAACCTTATTTAAACATGTATCTTCAATTAGTAGATGAGTCTCTTTAGGGTACCTTCAACAACAACAACAAAAAGATCCAATGAAAACAGTGGCTGTGAAATCAGTGTGGACTGTTGCCATCAGGCCAACCTTGCATCCCTTACTTACCTTCTGCAAGATGTCACCTGCTAGATGTGATTAGCCCCCTAAGACCATCATACTAGAAATGGTACCCCATATTATTTCATTAAAGAAAAATAAGTGATGGTTTCCTCAATACTAGCTCTGCACTAAGTGATTAGCTATCTCATTACCCACTGCCGTCAAATTGATTCCAACTCATTTGAAGCCTATAGAGCAAAATAGAATTACTCCATAGGGTTCCTAAGAGTGTACATCTTTACTGAAGTACACTGACTCATCTTTCTCCCATGGACTGACTGTTGGGTTCAAACTGTCAACCTCTCAGCTAGCAGCCCAACACCTAACATAACACCACCAAACCTCCTTCAGATATCTCACTGCTAGGCTGACATTACATAGATCCTCCTGTGTTAGCATCTATCCAAATCTGCTCTGTTACTACTGTGCAAGTGACTAAGTGACAGCTTTGACAGTAATGGGAGTGGCAGTACCAAGTCCAGGGAAATGTTCAGAAGCCAAAGCTGTCATTTGAGATTGATCCATCAGGTGGTGTCAGGTCAAAGAAATGAGCCCTACACAACTGTTCATAGTTTCAAATATCACTGGAAATGTAATAGTTGGAAAAGGTTTTATTTAATAGAACAGCAACGGTACTGTGTTGTATGAAATAAATACTGCTTGGGTGGGTATAGGGTAGGGAAATGCCTTCTAAGGAGAATGTTGTTGTTGCTCAGTGCTGTCAAGTCAGGTTGCAACCCATAGTGACCCTGTATAGGGTTTCTGAGGAGCAGCTGGTGAGCTTGAACCATAGGTATCCTGGTTCAAGCGGACTTTGCAGTCCAGTACATTAACAACAGTGCCGCACCAGGTTCAGATAATAGTAGGCCTACCTTTTGCTTGCAGATTGGGTATGCAAGTTGGGGTATACAAGTCTTAGGCTGGATTCTCTAGAGAAACAAAACCAGCGAAACTTATACATGTATATGTAAAGAAAAGTTTACCTCAAGGAATTTGCTCACAGAGTTGTATAGATGGAAGAGTACCAAGTTTAGGTCAGATGAACCAAGATTGACAGGCCAGATGGCAGGCAAGTAGGCAGGTCTGGTAGGTAAGAAGGCAGGCAGATGACAACTCCCAGGAATGGCAGGTAATAGAGCAGGCCATTGGCCCAAGTCCCAAGAACTGGAAAGTTAGAGGACGAGCCAGATGCAAAGTCTAGACCCATCAAAGACAAGCAAGCTTTACTTTAGTGTCCAATATACTGGAAGCAGGCCATACACTGAGGAAACTTCCCTTTAACTGACTGGTTGCTCACAGCAGACCTCATAATAGAATTGATTACACTATATTAGATCTTATCATAGGGGAGGACTCATACCTCTCAACTGCCAAACCACTGATAATCCTTGCATTGTCAAGTTTACACAAAACTTTAACTATCAAAGTCCACACCTGTCAATTTGACACCAATATACTTCTCCTTAAACCATACAAAATCTCTAAAAAAGACAACTATAGAGTTATATTTGTTCCTAACATGATATAACTAACACATGCACAAATGAAAATGCAATGACCCCATTTACATCTTATATTTTATAGGTGAACAAAAGAAAAATATTCGATGCACACCTACAAGGAAAAACTTTCCACAACAATTACAATTCTCATTTCTGCAACTGGTCATGTGGCAGTAGCTGGTATTCAGAGCTACCTTCTTCCATTACCCATTCTGTATACTCTTTGCCATCAGCATGCATCTCAGTTGGTTGTGATTCTTTGCTTGGTGAGGTGACCCAAACCTTCATTACTGAAGGGTCTGTGCCATTAATAGTCATGTTGACATTGGGTTGTTATAGTTTACCATTGACTTCAATCAAAGATCATTATAGTACCAAGAGACACTGTAAGGAATCTCCTGGATTCCATACATATTTTTCTTTACCTCCATTACGTACTGTCAGTCTGATTTCTCTTTGGTAACCAGGATCTATCATGGCAATACAGTGACCCCTTCTTTGCCTATTGCCTGAGGAGGCCCAAGTGATCAGGAGGCACATTCTTAACTTCCAATTCAATGGAATCAGTATTATGTCTCCAGGTGGGAATATTCCTCTCTTTGGAACTAAAATATCCAGACTCAAAGATCAAAGTGACACATGGACAGGAAGCAAAATTTTATAAATGGGTCACTAGGAGTAATAGTGAATAGTGCCACTCACATTTCCACTCCTTGTTTGCTGGACCCATGAATCCTAGCTATTGAAGAAATAGCACCATATATTGGTGGCTGATTGAAAGCATATACAGCATCCTGGAGAACAATGCACAAACCCTGCAAAGTATTGCCATCTTGCTGGCACCATAATTGTTTCTTTAAAAGGTCATTCCATAGTTCAATCAAACCAGATGACTTAGGATGATGAGGAACATGGTAAGACCCACACTTCATTTGCCAGGAAGTGAGTCCCTTGATCTAAGGCAATACTATGTGGGATATCATGATGGTGTTTAAGGCATTCTAAAAGTCCACAGATGGTAGTTTTGGCAGAAGCATTGCTTTCAGGGAATGAACATCTATATCCCAAATAACTGTCTATTCCAGTAAGAACAAAACACTTCCTTTTCCATGATGGAAGCGGTCCAATGTAATCAACTTGCCACCAGGTTGCTGGCTGATCTCCCTGAGGAATTGTTTTCACATCATGGACTCAGGGTTGGTTTCTGCTGCTTACAAATTGGGCACTCAGCAGTGGCTGTAGCCAAGTCAGCCTTGGTAAGTGGAAGTCCATATTTGCTGAGTCCATCCCTGCCACCATGGCCACTTTTTTCATGAGCCCATTAGGCAAATACAGGAGTGGCTGGAGAAAGAGGATAATTCATTTCCACAGGATGTATGATCCTAGCCACTGAAGTATTGAAATCATCCTTTGCTGAAGTGACACTTTGGTGAGTATTCACACGAGATACAACTATCTTTGTCCTTTTTTGGCCTATTCAGAGAACTATATCCACATATGTATTTCCTATACTTCCTCATTACCAGTTTTCCAATTAAGTTCCTTCTAAGTCCCTGGCCATCCAGCTTCACATCCTTCAAGATCTCCAAGTTGTAGTGTGTATCAATATCCCATTTGACTTTGTGGCTGAATAGTATTCCATGGTATGGATGTGCAACCTTTTGTAGGACATTTTAGTTGTTTCTAATTTTTAGCTATTATAAACAAAACAACTAATATAGTTTTTTTCCAAATTAAAATAATGTTTAAGCTTTTTTTAATGAAAAAAAAGAATTGTTTCTCTTCCAGCATATGAAAAAAAAAAAGACAAAGCAAAGAAGAAAACAATTTCCTTTTGTTCCCCTTCCATATTCCCTTTTCCATGTTTCTTTTTACTACACTTCCCCATCACCCAAGTTAGCACATGTTTACACTCTACCCAGTGAAGGATTCTCCCTTCCCTCCCACCCCTGATAACTATCATAGAAAGTTTCTTATAGACTGACAACCATTTCTTGACTTTTTATAGTAGTAGTCTCATATAATAACCGTCCCTTTGATATCAACTAATTTCACTCAGTATAATGTCCTCCAGTTTCCTCCATGTTATGTAGGGTTTTGCAGATTTATTTTTATTCTACAATGTTGCATAATATTTCATTGCGTGTATGTGCCAAAGTTTGTTCAACCATTCCTCTGTTAGTGGAAATCTAGGCTATGGTAGCGTAGTGTATTACGAACTGAGCTGTTAACTGCAAGGTCAGCAGTTTGAATCTACCAGCCACTCCACAGGATAAAGATGAGTCTTTCTGCCCTTGTAAGTGTTTGCAGCGTCAGGAATCCTATACAAGGTTGCTATGAGTCAGAACCGACTCCATGGCACACAACCACCACAAGCAGCCTGTCTCCATCTTTTTGCTATTGTGAATAACTCTGCAATGGACATGGGTGTGCATACATTTTTCCTGCTACAACTTTTATTTATTAAGAATATATACCAACTAGAGAGGTTGCTGGATCACACAGTATTTCTATTTCCAACCTTTTGAGAAAGTGCCATACCATTTTCCACATCAGTTGTGCTGTTTTTCAGCCACTCATACAATAAGACTCTGGATGTGGTTTTTTGGCAATAACAGCTCTGATACTACATGAACCAAGGCTTCCTTTCAGGGCACAGTGGAAACTTTGAAGTCTCTTACATGGCATTTGAACTGTGACTCCTTGTTCCTGAGCTCATCTCTTTCCTTTATCACTTGTTCTATTGTAAGTAGGGCCAAGTAATCAGTTTCTCTATACTTCTCATCTGAATGAAATTGTAGAAAACTATCAAAGACACAATCATCCAAATTCTTGCTTCTCTATGGGTGGTGATGCTTTGTGTATTAATATTGTCACCTCACAGCACATATTAGCCCTTCACTCTCTTTCCTAGTAGAGGCAGAGTTATTGGTGCCTTTAAAGTTAGTTAGACTTGAGAACCAATTAAAAAACAACAACTCATCATTATGATTTTATTCCTCTAGAACTACTCTCAATACCAAAGTCTTTCGCTGGGTTCTCTAGAGGAGCAAAACCAATGAAACCTATATGTATATTGTTGTTGTTGTTGTTGTTATTAAGTGTCATCAAATTGGTTCTAACTCATGGCAACCCTGCATAGGGTTTCAGAGGAGAGGGTGGTGGGTTTGAACCACCAACCTGTGGTTAGATGTCCAGTGCTAATCCTACAGCACCACAGAAGCACTCCATATGTATATATAAAGATAAGTCTGTATCAATGAAATGGTCCACACAATTGTATAGGTGGAAGAGTGCCAAGTCAGCATCAGATGAAGCAAGATCAGCAGGACAGATGGCAGGCAGTCAGACAGGCCTGGCAAGTATAAAGGCAGGCTGCTGCTGACTCCCAGTATCAGCAGGTGTTGTTACTGTTAAGTGCCGTCGAGTCAGTTCCGACCCATAGCGACCCTGAACAGGGTTTCCGAGGCTGTAAATCTTTACGGGAGCAGAAAGCCTCATCTTTCTTCCACGGAGCAGCTGGTAGTTTTGAACTGCTGACCCTGCGGATCACAGGCTGATTCGTAACCATTACGCTACCAGAGCTCCTTATCAGCAGGTAATAGAGCAGGCTATTGTCTGAAGTCAAAAGAACTGGATGTCAAAGAATGAGTCAAATGCAAGCTACAGACCCAAAGAAGAGCAAGCAATCCAACTACAACAACAAACTAGGTTTGTTATTATAGTTGCTGTAAGGTGCTGTCCAGTCAATCCTAACTCACAGAGACCCTATGAACAACAAAACAAAGCCTGCTCCTGACATATTGTCATAATTGTTGTTAAGTTAGAGCCCAATGCTAATGTCACTGTGCCAATCCATCTCATTGGGAGTCATCCTCTTTTTCATTGACCCTCCATTTAACCAAGTATAATATCCTTTTCTAGGGACTGGTTACTCATGATAACATGTCTAAAGTATGAAAGGAATGTTCCTTCTAAGGTACATTCTGGCTGCACTTCTTCCAAGACAGATTTGTTTGTTCTTCTCATAATCCATGGTACTTTTGATATTCTTCTTCAGCATCATAACTCTAATTCATCAATTCTTCTAAGGTCTTCTTTATTCACACGCATATGAGGCCACTGAAAACACCATGGTTTGGGTCAGGCACACTTTAGTCTTCAAACTTTGCTTTTCAACTCTTTAAAGAAGTCTTGCACAACAATCTGCCAATGCAGTACGTTGTCTGATTTTTTTGAATGCTCTTTCCATGAATGTTGATTGTGGACCCAAGCAAAATGAAGTCTGACAACTTCAGTCTTTTCTCCATTTATCATAATGTTTTATATATTTTCCAGTGGGGAGGGATTTTGTTTTTTTTTACACCAAGGTGTAATCCATATTGATCTTCATCATTAAGTATTTTAATTCCTTTTCACTTCCAGCAAGCAAAGATATATCTGCATATCTCATGTTGTTAATGAATCTTCCACCAATCTTGATGCCATGTTTTTCTTCATATAATACAATTTCTCAAATTATTTGCACAGCACACATATTGATTCAATATGATGAAAGAATAAAATCCTAGAGCACACCTTTCCTGATTTTAAACTATTCAGTGTCCCCTTGTTCTTTTCAAATGTCTGCCTCTTAGTCTACGTATAGGTTCCTCATGAGCACAATTAAGTGTTCTGGAATATAATTCTTTCTAATGTTATCCATAGTTTGCTATCATCCATACAGTCAAAAGCTTTTGCAGAGTCAATAAATCATAAGTAAACATCTTTCTGGTATTCTCTGCTTTCAGCCAAGACTCATCTGATGTCAGCAATGATAACCCAGCTTCCATATCCTCTTCTGAATCTGACTTAAATGTCTGGCAATTCCCTGTCGATGTACTGTTGCAACTGTTTTTTAATTAACTTCAGCAAAATTTTACTTGCATGTGATGTTAATGATATTCTTCAATGATTTCCGCATTCCACTGGAACATCTTTCTTTGGAATGACCACAAATATGGGTATCTTTACCAGGTTAACTGTTTTCCAAATTTTTTGGCCTAGATGAATGTGCAGTTCCAGTGCTTCATTAGTTTGTTGAAAGATTTCAGTTTGTATTCTGTCAATTCCTTGAGCCTTGTTTTTTCATCAATGCCTTCAGTGCAGGCTGGACTTCTCCAATATCATTGGTTCTTGATCATAGGCTACCTCTTGAAATGGTTGAAAATGGACCATTTCATTTTGATACAGTGACTCTGTGTATTCCTTCCATCTTTTTTTTTTTTTTTTAAATGCTTTCTGCATCATTCAATATTTTGCCCATAGAATCTTTCAATATTGAAAGATGAGGATTGAATTTTTTCCTCAGTTCTTTCATCTTGAGAAATGCTTAACGTGTTCTTCCCTTTTGGTTTTCTAATTCTAAGTCTTTGCACATTTCATTATAACACTTGACTTTGTCTTCTCAAGTTTCCCATTGAACTATCCTGTTTAGCTTTTACTTCCTTATTTCTTTGATTTCTTTACTTTTTCTATGCTCTGTAGCAAGTTTCAGAGTCTCTTCTGACATCCATTTTGGTCTTTTCTTTCCTTACTATATTTTTAATGACATTTTGCTTTCTTTATATGTGATGTTCTTGAAGTCATCCTACAACTTTTCTGGTGCTTAGTCGTTAGTGGTTAATACATCAAATCTTTTCTTGAGGTGGTCTCCAAATTCAGGTAGGAAAGAGTCAATCTCATATATTGTCTCTCCAGGAATTGTTTAAATTTTCATTAATTTTAGCCTGAAATGCAGCTGAACAATTGATGATCTGTTTCACAGTCTGGCCATGGCCTTGCTTTGAAAAGAAATATTGAGCTTTTTCACATCTCTTCCAAAAGATGTAATCAATTTGATTTCTGTATATTCCATCTGGTGAGGTCCAAGTATATAGTCACCTATTACGATGCTTTAAAAAGGTAATTGCAATAAATAAGTCATTGATCTTGCAAAATTTTATCATGTGATCTCCAGTGTAATTGTCTCACCAACGCCATATAGAGCCTTCCTCTTTGTTTCCAACTTTCACATTCCAATCACCATTAATTATTAATGTATCTTGATTGCATGTTTGAACAATTTTAGATTGAAGAAGTTGGTAGAATTCTTCAATTTCATCATCACTGTTAATTTTTTTTTTTATGTTTTTATTGTGATTTGAGTGAAAGTTTACAGGGCAGACCATCAGTTTTATATTCAACAAATCATACACTTTGTTTCATTACAATGATTATAATCCCCTCTATGTGCCATCAGTTAACAGTATTTCTCTATATTCATTTTAGCTCTTTTTTAAAAAACACAAACAACACCCTCAGGCATATATAATCACTTAAACCACCAAAGGACACATTCTTCAAGCCTGTCTCCTGGCCCCAGCTCTCAGTTCCTCTCTTTCCATGAATATAGAGTCCTCAGCTAGTCCCTCTTTCCATGACCCCACCTCTGCCTCCATCTCTGGTGTCGCTGCTTCTCTGGATAGGGTTCCACATTCTGCTTGTGCTCATCTCCCTTGATGGTCCTAGGGTCCTTTGTTTCTGGACTGCAAAATTAACTACTCCCCCATCATTAGTACAAAACTTCTACCTTTACAGTTTGTGACAGTCACAATTAGTCATGATAACAATTACTCACTATTGAATCATAAGACATCCCCATATCTTTTCACTAGATCCATCTAGACAAGATGAAATCTATTCAGTGGGGACTCTATCTTACCCCACACACTCTTAAACTAAACTTCCTCTTGAAAACTTGAAAGTGAGTCACTTTGTGCCTTTATCTCCCCCTCATTTTAGGTAGCCAATGTCTAAGTTGTCCATCCCTATCTATCCTGTGTACAGAGGGGATATCATTAATACTTGATGTGAAGACTCTTTCCCTCTCTGTTGATATTTTGAACTACTATATCCAGGAGTATAGGCCAAGTTCATCACATTGTAGCAATTTACCCTCATTTCCATTATTGAAAATTTTTATTTATTTTTATTGTCTTCTCATGGAATTTTGATTGTCAAGTCATTGAACTAGGTCAAATGGGTACTATCTGAAAGTTTGAACATTCTTGTGATTCTGCCTTCACTTTATATCAGCTGGATGCTTCACTCTCAGCTCTAGCCCTCCGTGGCTATGTCCTTGTCCATGGGCTCAGGTGTCCTCAGGTCTCACCACACTTTGGACCAACCAGCCCTTCCTCTTCTCCCTTTCATTTCCAGGTCAACGGGAGTCTATGGAAGGTGGTTGAACTCAGCCCATTTCTTCACCGCTGCCTTTCCTCTTCTTTCACTCACCAGTAGACCAATGTGGTCGACAGCAAGCTTACATTCCTATTTATGTGTTCCTTTGAGTTTCAGTCTTAGAGAGGAGTTTGACCTGAAGGAACTTGATTGCTTGCCTTGATGGCTTCCTGGAGAACAGCTTGTTTATTCTTGTAGTAGCTAACCATACTGCCATTTTTGTTTTGGGTTTTTCCTGCTGATCTTTCTTTGAAGATGTAACTTCTGTCACTCTAGCTGTTTCAGACTGGTCTGCTTGTCCTTTCTAATGGGAATGCCCCACCTCAGAAGTTTCTGGATGGGGCTCAGGATTCCACCTAAGGTCCTATATACTGCAAAGCCTTTGCAAGAGGCCAATTTCACTGGGCAAGTTCTAGAACCCCTTTTAGGTATTCCAATCAGTTATAGGCTGAAGACGGGCTTATAAGCTTTCTATAATCATGTTTCCTGACATTTCTATCTATAGCACTCAAGTTTCTATTTTATGACAATAGGCAAGGGAAACCAGTATTCATAGGACAGTCAAGCATCTTAGTATTATTTCCCCTCTTCAGACTATGCCTCGATCCTTGTATCACAGAGCCCTGTTATTGCAAGGTTGAACATGCATCACTATTTACCTCTGTCTCATTTAGCCCATGCAAACCTATCTCAGTGTTTCTCTATCTACCTTGTTCTTCCACACCCTCCCCACCTCTTGAGTATTGCCCTCACCAACTCCCAAACTATGACCTGTACTCTACCTTCGCCTCTCTCCACCTCCCCCAAGCTCTCCCACCCAACCCCCTTTCCCACCAGTAACCAACAAATTTTTTTCACCCTTAGCATCTTTTCTTAAGCTTTTACAATAATGGTTGTATGCAATATTTGTCCTTTTGTGACTGACTAATTTTACTCAGCTTAATGTCCTCAAGGTTCATCCATGTTATGCAATGGCTTACAACTTCCTTATTATTGTTAATTTCATGCATCATTAGTGCTTGGTGTATGAATTAGAATATTGGTGGTATCAACTGATTTTTCTTGTGAGCATAGGGATGTTATCCTATCACAGACTGCATTCTTCTTCAAGGTAATCTTGAAATGTTCTTTTTCATTATGAATGTGGTATCATTCGTCTTCAATTTGACATTCCCAGAAAAGTAAACCATATGATTGTTGGATTCAAAGTGTCTAGTGCCAATACATTTCGGCTCACTAATGCTTAGGATATTAATATTTATGCTTTCCATTTCATTTTATGACAACTTCCAAGATTTCCCTAGATTCATATTTCATAAATTCCATGTTCTGGCTATTAATGGATGTTTGCAGTGGTTTCTTCTCATTTTGAGTTTTGTTCCATCAGCAAATCAAGGTCCCTTCATTCTCATCTTTATGGTCAACTCTACTTTGAGGAGGCTGGGCTTTCCCAGTCATAATTTGAGTGCCTTCCTATCTGAGGCTCTCATCTTCTGGCACTATATATCACAATGTTCTGTTGCTACTCATAATGTTTTCATCTTCTGACACCAATGGCATAGCTTCCAGAATCACACAACCCACTATAGTATGACAAACTGACACAGGGCTGGTGGAAGCTTACCTAAGTGTCCAATATATTGGAAGCAGGACACGTTCCAAAGAAACTTCACTTCAGTAAATTGGCTGCTCATAGCAGACCTCATGAAATAGTTGATAAAATTATATTATATCCCATCATGGCAGTTAACTACATCTTAACTGCCAAACCACCGACACTCCTGGCCCAGACAAGTTGACACAAAACCTTAGCAATCACAGGTAGTGAGCTGAATTGTTTGATATAATGGAGAAGCCAGAAAGCAAAGCCACTAGTGGGCTCCTTCTCAGTTTTTTACTCTGAGCGCTCAATAATCTCACTCACAAATAAATATTGAAAAAAAACAGGTTAATAATTTGATTTTAAAGAAATTTATTGACTACATAAATTTAAATTATAGCTTTATCACCTCATTCAATCAAAATGAATGTCTCTCTGCCTGTCTTCACTTTCTAACAAGTAATTTTATATTGATCTTAAAGATGAAATGGTTTGAAGGCTCAGATACCCATATATGGATCTTTCTTTTGTTCCTTCCTTTAATCCAGCTCAGGATGTTTCAATTTGTTGGTGTGTATAAGAATTAGTACGTGTGCTTGTATACACAAATGCACAGACACTGTAGCTTACGAAAGCATTTAAACAAATTTCTCAAAGATAATAATAGCTACAGCAGATTTGCACCTATGTGCGACTTTAGCATCAAACCCATATTTCTGTTTAAGACTAAATACACTGAAGTCATTTATCCATTCATTTAAGAAATATTTAATGCAGAACAATTATTTATTATAACCTTTTGAACCAAATTTCCTCATTTTGTGCTATAGTGTAAATCTTTGCTTCTATGCCTGTGATTGAACTCCAGGTGTGGCATTGTAAGATAAGCACAGGACTTGTGCTTATCTTGGCAGTTCAAATCCACCAGGTGCTCCTTGGAAACCCTATCTAGGGTCATTGTGAGTTAGAACCGACTCAATAGTACTTAACAACAACAACAATGTCTGTGATTATGGACCTATTTTGAAATGAGTCACAAAGGAGTAACAATTAAAGTGGGGTGGTTCATATCCACTGGCCGCTCCTTGGAAATGCTATACATGGTTGCTATGGGTCTGAACCGACTTGACAGCACTAAACATCAATAACAATAAGGAGTAAAGATTACAGTGAAAATAATGATTAAATATTGCTAGAGGATATGACACCACCATTTGTTTCCCTTCGTGGCATCTTCTGACTCTGATTTATAAGACTGCTTTGGACAAGTTCACTCTCTTGCCCCAAATCTTGCATCTGGCTCATTATGCCTGACCTCCAGCTTTGTGGAACTTTCTACTCATCACAGTGATCTGATTCACTAGCTCCTGCAGACTATCATCTGACCTGTCAATTGGGGTTCCTTAGTTTCTGAGACTACGTGGGTGAGAAGATTCCTGCAGACTATGAATTATGGATTTGGGATTTGCCAGCCTCCACAATTGCCTGAGTCTTTTTTTTTTTTTTTTTTGATAATTTTGAGTATTGTAAGACATTGCAGCATGTTGCAGAACCCTGGGACTTGAGGTGGGACTTGAGGGAAGGGAGGAGTGGTGATTGATATCAAGGCTTATGGAGAGGTATAGTATGTCAGAAACGTGAAACAGTTGGGATCTCTTTAACCTCCAACTCACTGGGACCAGCCTTGTGATGATTTTTCTAAAAGAAATTACTCATGCACTTAGTAAACATGTAATGTGTCAGAAATCATTCAGGGTCTTGGGAAAACCAAGACGTGTAAGGTATTATCCTTGTTTTCCAGTTGCTTATAGTCTAGTAAGAAAATCAGCCTTATATTTAAAGCCATACAATCCCAATTTGTAAGAGTCAGCCAGTTTTTCATGAAGCCTTCTTCATAGAGAAGGCCATTGGAGCATTAAGTGGTCTGTGATAGAAGACAACTGTGGGAAAGTCCAGTATTTCACCAAGGCCAGAGTGTTCTGAGAAGAACAAATGTCCAGCCTCCCCATGACTTCTTGTTGTTAAGTTCTGACCCTGCATAGGGTTTCCAAGGCGCATCTAGTGGGTTTGAACCACCAGTCACAGCTCAAGCCAACTTTATGGTCCAGTACTTATCTCATAGTGCCACACCAGACTTAAGCCCCCCAAATCCATCTACACATCACATACCTGCTGCTCAGTGAACAAGAACCTTACATGGTTCTGTAGCTGAAAGATTTGCCTGGGAAAGATTGTCCTGTGTGTTCATGATCTAATCTCATTCTGATCCTACCCCTACATTGATCCAAATTCTTGTTCTGTGAGTTCCTGCCATCTCTGGCATTTGTCCCCTATTCTGTTCCTCTCTTGGCTGTTAATATGCCACCCGTGATGGCCTGCCTCTTTTTTTTTTCTACAGCATCTTTTCTGACTTTTTGAAGCCTAGTCTTTTTCTACTGTGACCTGGAATACTGTTTCCCAAGGAGAAGTTCATTCTCTGCTCTTTATTTTCTGTTGTTGTTATGTGCCGTGGAGTCGGTTCTGACTCATAGTGACCCTGTACAGGGTTTCCGAGGCTATAAATCTTTATGGGAGCAGAAAGCCTCATCTTTCTCCCATGGAACAGCTGGTAGTTTCGAACTGCTGACCCTGAGGATAGCAGCCCGAGTTGTAACCACTACACTACCAGAGCTCCTTTTTATTTTTGGTAGCCTTCCCTAAGAATTATATTTAGTCTTACCAGTATAGTGTTCAATATAGACACTGATGGCTCTCACACATATTCACCCAGGTTAAATCTCTTTTGACTTCCAACACATAGATACAACTACCTCTGGACATTTGTACCTAGAAATCCTAAAGGACTCCTAGGGACCTGTACATACAAGTCAGAAACAAATGCCACTCCCCCAGAGCACATCTTCTCCCAGCTCTCCCTTTCCTTTCCCATTAGTCTCACTCCTTATGGCTGTCATTTCCTTCCACATAGGCTTCAGTGCCAGAAAGCTGGAAGCCCTTCTAAAGCTGCTTTCATCCTCAGGGTCATTTCTCATTAGTCTTGCCTACAGTCTTCAGTTCTTCACTAATACTCATATATACCCTATAAGTACCTATGAGTATTGGTGAGAAACTGTATCTCAAAGTCCAGTAGGGTCAACTGTGGCAGACAGGTTTCAGCAGGGCTTCCAGACTAAGACTAGAATGAAAAGACTGGCAATCAACTTCTGAAAATTAACTAGTGATGAAACTATGGATCAGAACATTGGGCAATACTGTCTGAAAGATGATATCCCTGTGTTGGAAGGCACTCAAACTATGGAATGTGGACTTGAGCATATCGGTGACTATGAAGATGGCATAGGACCAGTTTCATTTTGTTTCACACGGGATTGTCAGGGGTCAGAACTGACTAGAGAGCAACGAACAACAACAACACAGCAACGTTTCCAAAGTGTGTTCCATGTGCTTAATATGTTAATGTTCATATCAGATCAACTCCAAATGTAATGTTTTTTAGAGCTGGTTTCACTTTCATTATAACTTGAAAACATACTAGAACAGACTAAAATGACTTACAGTCTAGCTCTGTGTAGTACTCGGCAAACATCTGGCTAGCTGCCTCTTGGTAAGTCACTTTGATCCTGCTTTTCTCATATATAGCACTGGATTAATTCCAAATAAGAGGTAATTAATGAACTAATTAATGATTAAGAACAAATTTAAAGAGTTAACACTGAAGCCATGATTTTAAAAAGTCTAAAATATATGAATTTCCCCAAATTATTAATCTCTATTGTTTATTAAAGGAGCTCTGGTAGTGTAGGTAATGGTTATAAGTTGGGCTGCTAACCTCAAGGTCAGCAGTTCAAATCTGCCAGTCATTCCACGGGAGAAAGATGACGCTTTCTGCTCCCATAAAAATTTACAGCCTCGGAAACCCTGTTCAGGGTCACTATAAGTCAAAACTTACTCCACAGCATACCACCACCACCACCACCACCATTGTTTAATTATTAAAGACTATATTCAAAAATGAAGAAGAAGCCAACCTTGTGAAGTGGAGCTACATTCAAGTCTCAGCTCTGTCCCTGACTGACTAGCATGTTGAACAAGTCTCTTCAGCTTTCCTTGTCTCATTTTCTCCAGGCCTAACTGAAGAGTTTGGCCCAGGATTGGGTGGTATTTCGTTCTGCTGTGCATAAGTTTGCTCTGAGTAGGTACCAACTTGATGGCACCTAACAACAACAACTGAAGAGTACACAGTGTACCTGGACCACACAATGATATACAACAACAAAGCCAGTTAATCTAAATTTGTTGAGTTGGAACTGACTGGATGGCAACTAACAACAACAACCAGCAGTGTGTAAGAGTTACAATCTCCTTACAACCTTGCCAACATTTGTTATTTCCTATTTTTGCTTAGTTTTGTTTTTAATAGTGCCACTTTAACAGGGTGAGGTGCTACATCATGGTAGTTGTGATTTGTATATCTCATTGTAGTTTTGATTTGTATCTGTCCTTGTGTGGTGCTGCAGGTTAATGTGCTGGACTGCAAAGTCATTTTAAACCACAAGGTCAGTGATTCAAGCTCACCAGCCTATACAGGATCGCTATGAGTTGGTACTGACTCAATGGCACTTAACAACAACAACAGTCCAGCACATTAGCCCACAGCACCACACCAAGACTCATAAATTAACCTGCAGTGGGTTCTGATCATCCAGCCATCGAAGCCAGGTCAAGTGGGTACTATCTGTAAGTATGGGTGTTCTTGTGCATCTTCCCTCATTTTATATCAGCTGGACACTTCACTGTCCGTTCTAGTCCTCTGTGGCCATGTCACTGCCTCTGGGCCCAGGAGTCCCTGGGTCTTGCTGTACTGCTGGCCATCCAGGTCTCCACCTGGGTTCACAGGAGTCTATTGAATGTGGTCGGACTTAGCTCCCAACTTCATTGCTGTTTTTTCCCCCTCTTCCCCTTATTAGTGACCAATGTGGTCACCAGCCAGACCACATGTCTGCTCATGTATTCCCCTTGAGTCTTAGTCTTGGAAGGGAGTTTGCTCTGAGGGGACCTAATCACTTGCCTTAATGACTCCCAGGCGAACAGCTTACTTGTTCTTGTATTAATCATTCAGACTGCCGTAATTGTTTCTGCTGGTCTTTCTTTCACGAAGTATCTTCTGTTCTTCTAGCCACTCCAGACTGGTCTACTCGTCCTTTCAAGTGGAAATAATTTCCCACCTCAGGCGATGCTGGATGGGGTTCTGCATTCCACCTATGGTCTTGTGCAATGTAAAGGCTCCACAGGAAGCCTCGTTCACTGGGCAACTTCTAGACCCCTTTAAAGTATTCCCATCAGTTATAGGCTGAAGACAGACTTACAAGCTTTCTATTGTGATGTTTCTGGCTATTCCTTTCTCCCCAACCTCAAGTGTCTATTTTACAATGGAAGGCAAGGGAAACCAAGATTCAAAAGACAGCCAAGCATCTTAACATTATTCCCCTCTACTATCCATTCAAACCATGCCTCAATCCCTGTATCCTGGAGTCCCGCTCTTCCAAGACTGTGCATACATCATCATTTACCTCTGTTCCACTTAGCCCATGCGAACCTGCCTGTTTTCCCATCTGCCTTGTTCTTCCATTCCTTTCCACCTTCTTGTGTATTGCCCCCTCCAGCACCCAAGCTTTCCTGTGTCTATTCCCTACCCTGTGCTCTATCTTCTCCTCCCTCCCTCCCCTCCTTTCATCCCATATATCCTGGTGATCAGCAATTATATATATATATATATAGTTGTTCCCCCCTCCCCCCTTTTGGGTGGGTTCTTTTTCTTAGTCTTTTACAATTATGGTCCTATCAGTATTTCTCTTTTTGTGACTGACTAATTTCACTCAGCATAATGTCCCCAAGATTCATCCATGTTATGCAGTGGCTTTCAGCTTCCTTGTTGTTCTTCAAGGTAGCATAGTATTCCATTGTGTGTATGTAGCACAGTTTGTTTATCCAT
>NW_006408568.1:15188833-15193050 GCF_000296735.1 Chrysochloris asiatica
TTTTTATCTTAAAGTTTACATTATCAGAGATTAGTATTGCCACTTCTGCTTGTTTATTGCTGCAGTTAGCTTGGTATTTTTTTTCCATCCTTTAACTTTTAGCCTGTTTTTGTCTTTGTGTGTAAAGTGTGTCTTTTGCAGGCAGCATATTGAGGGGTCTTGTTTTCTTATCCAATCTTCCATTCTCTGTCTCTTCACTGGTACATTTAATCCACTGATATTCAGTGTAATTATCAATGTTGTTGTTAAGTGCCATCGAGTCAGTTCTGACCAATAGCGACCCTGAACAAGGTTTCCGAGGCTGTAAATCTTTACAGGAGCAGAGAGCCTCATCTTTCTCTGGCGGAGTAGCTGGTAGTTTCGAACTGCTGACCTTGCAGTTCGCATCCCGATTCGTAACCACTATGCTACCAGAGCTCCTTGTAATTATGAATTGCTGCCATTATGTTAATTTTTGGTAGTTCTGTTAGTTCCTTTGTTCTGCATGCCTTCTTGTCCTGAGTTTGTGTTTTTTGTGCTATTTCTTGTTGCTTTTTTCTTAGTTTTCATGTTTGCTTGTTCTGCTTGGAAGTTCATTTTCAAGGTAAGTTGTGAAGTATTAACTTTCTTTGGGGTTACCTTATAATCTATTAATTTTTCCCTCCATTTAAAACAATGTATTGTATCCTGTAATCTACCTGACCCCCTCACCACCTGGATCTCTGTTCCCATATTTTTGTCTTCTTTGACATTGTTATTATTTCGGTCTTCGGTTGACCTCCCAGCTCCTCTGAATTCGTTGTAATTTTGCTCTGTTCTGGACTCTGCTATCCATCATCCGAGTTTCAGGTGGTGTTGCCATGCCTGTCAATCTCTGGTTGTTGTCTGTTCTTGTTGGTTTTTAGTCCAAAGAACTACCTTTAGTATGTTTTGAAGTGCTGGAATGGCTTTGAAAAAATCTCTTAGCTTCTGTTTATCTTGAAATGTTTGGATTGCACCATCGTATTTGATTGGCAATTTTACTGGATAGATAATTCTTGGTTGGCAGTTCTTTTTTTTTTTCTTTTAGGGTTTTGTATATGTCTCCCCCTTGCCTTCTTGTCTGCATCGTTTCTGCTGAGAAGTCAGAGCTTAATCTGATATGCTTGCCTTTATAAGTAACACTTCTCTTTTCCCTAGCCACTTTTAGAATTCTCTCCTTGTCTTTGATTTTGGAGCGCTTGATTATCTATGTCTTGGTGATTTTCTTTTGGGGTCTGTCCTTCCTGGGGTACGTTAAGCTTCTTGAATGTTTATCTTCTCATCTTTCATGATGTTATGGAAATTTTCTTCCAGAAGCTCTTCAAGTATCTCCTCTGTGTACTTCTGTGCTTCTTCCTGTTCCAGAATGCCAATAATTTTTAAGTTATTCCTCTTCATGTTATCCAGCATGAATCTTAGACTATTTTCAGAGTTTTTTAATCCTTTTTTCTGCTTGCTCTTCTATCTTAGCAGTATTGAGAGATTTTCTTCCAGCTCGCTGGTTCTGACTTCCATCTCTTCAATTCTGCTCCTTTCCCCTTTCAGTGTATTGTCCTTTTCCTATATTATTATTAATTATCTGGACCTCTTTTTGCAGGTTTTGAATTGTTTCCAATGCTATATCAATCTTGTTTGATTGCTCTTGTAGTTCTTTCCTGACTTCTTCCTTGTTTTCCTCCACCCCTTTCGGAGCATTTGAATTTGTTTCTATATCATTCTTCTGAATTCCTTCTCAGGCAAATCCAAAACCTGCTCTTCCTCTTCTGGAAAGCCTTTGTCTGTCACTAGCTCATTTGTCTCAGTTACTCTTTTCTGGTTTTGGACATGTTTTGAGATCGTTTGTTGTGCTTGAGATCTATTATTTGTCATTTCCAGTAGTTATATGTGGGTTTTTTCATGCTTAAATGGATATTTGTTGTGTTATTAAGCTTACTTGGTGTCTCTTGGTGGATATGATAAGGAGACAGGCTTCACTTTTCACATATAATGCTTGTTATTGTTGTTGTTGTTAGGTGCCATCAAGTTGGTACTGACTCATAGCAACCTTATGCACAGCAGAACGAAACACTGCCGGATCCTGGGCCAACCTCACTACTGTTGCCATGCTTGAGCCAATTGATACTGCCACTTGTCCAATCCGTCTCGTTGGGGGGGGTCTTCCTCTTTTTCTCTGACCCAGCAGCTGTTATTGGCTCGTATTTTAATGGTGGAATATTCTTGTATGTGGCTATATGGCCACAATTGCTGTCTCTTCTTGGGTAACATAGGGAGAAAAAGCTCCTACTTCCAGGAAAAATATGTGATCAAGCCTCCAACAGTAGGTGGGCATTTCTGCTCACTTAGGCCCCTCCTCTAGTCACCACCATAGAGGTCCACAGATAGTTATTGAGAAGTCAATGGGAGAAAGATTGTCTACTATTTTTTTCTTTGAAGGTCACTTAGGTATCTGTGTGTGCACAATGTAATTCTTGAAATAGTTGCGTCCTTTATGTTGGGGTTTTACAGATTGTTCATATGGTTTGTCTGTAAGGTCAAATCTGCTTTATTCTTGCTGGATAGGCCAGAGTAAAGGGTCCCACACAAGTTAACTTTAGGGCTGGGACCCAGAGGCAGAAGTCATAAGCAGAAGCCAAATAACTGGCTCTTGGGACCGATGGGGCTCTTTCTCTTGTGCCATGGGAAAACTGTGGGCTCAACGCTGGCCTTTTTTGGGGGTGTGCACCCACCCTCCTGAAGGCATCTGGGCTGGGCAAAGAAGGCATGACAAGGAAGAGGAGGAAAAAATGTGTAGAATGCCCCCATACCTCCTGTGGCAAATGTCACTGTGCCACTTTTAGTACTGGTTCACTGTGCCAGTCTGGCTGTAGCCCCGTCCTCTGAATTCTGCCCAGGTGGGGTGGCCGCACAGGGAGTCCTGTGTCTCGACCGATTCCTAAACCACAATATTTTCCTTTATACTATGATTTTTCCACCAGTGGGTGTGGAAAGCTGATGCCCTGCACCTTATGCTAGATCTAGAGGTCTGGTGCTGTTCCATGAAAGCAGTTTCTTTGGGTGTTCAGCTCCCCCCCCCACCTTGGAGCCTGTCCTACCTGACTCTGCTCGACTGCTGCCAAAACCGAAAGTCTCTCACAAACTCTTAAACTAAACTTTCTCTTGAAAACTTGTAAGCCAGTCACTTCGTACTTTTATCGCCCCCTCAGTTTAGGTAGCCAACATCTAAGTTGCCTGTTCCTATCTATCTGTATATAGAGGGGATAGGATTGATACTTGATGTGAAGACTCCTTCCCTCTCAGTTGGTATTTTGAGTTACTACATCCATAAGTATAGGTAAAGTTCATTAAATTGTAGCAATTTACCCTCATTTTCTTTATCAGAATTTTTTTTTTTTTTTATCATCTTCTACTCGAATTATGATTATCAAGTCATTGAAGCTAGGTCAAATGGGTACTATCTGCAAGTTTGGGCATTCTTATGCATCTCCCATCACTTCATATCAGCTGGATGCTTCACTCTCAGCTCTAACCCTCTGTGGCTATGCTCTTGTCCATGGACTCAGGAGTCCCCAGGTCTCATCTCACTTCAGACCAACCAGCCCTTCCTCTTCTCTCTCTCATCTCCAGGTCAATTGAAGTCTATGAAAAGCGGTTAAACTCAACCCATTTTTTCATTGTTGCTTTTCCCCCTCTTCCACTCACCAGTAGATCAGCGTGGTCACCAGCAAGCTTACATGCCTGTTCATATGTTCCATTTGAGTTTCAGTCTTGGGGGAGGGGGGTGTTTGTCCTCAAGGAACTTGATTATTTACCCTGATGGCTACCCAGCTGTTAGTTTTTTTTTTACTCTTCTGGTGAAACCAATCAATGCGCCTGTTTAATTTTTAGGAGGCTACAGTCATCTAGTTTATCTTCTTCTGTTTGTGTACTTTTATACAGTATTTATGCTATAATTCATGCTAAAATTAGGGCCCCTGCATTTGTCCCTATTTTTTCCTTAATAAGTCTTTCTAACCCCTCAAAGATTTAAAAACCATGGAAACCCTATGCAGGGTCATGATTTGGAACTGAATTGAAGGCACATAACAACAAGTTTGCTGCTATTTTTCTTTGATAATTTTTATAGCTTTAGGCATTACATACTTGTGTACTTGTGTTTGTGTATATATATGTATATGTATATGTATATGTATATGTATATGTATATATATATATATATA
>NW_006408568.1:15193865-15199175 GCF_000296735.1 Chrysochloris asiatica
TATATATATGGTTAGGTGTTGTTGAGTCGGTTCTGACTCATGGCAACCCTATGTATAACAAAACAAAACACTGCCTGTCCGGTCCTGCACCAATCTTACAAATGCTGCTATACTTGAGCCCACTGCTGCTGCCACTGTGCCAATCTAGCTTGTTGTGGGTCTTCTTCTTTTTCAATGACCTTCCATTTTACCAAGCATAACGTCCCTCTAGCTCCTGATAATACGTCCAAAGTATGAGAGTCAAAGTCTGGTCATTTTGGCTTCTAAGGAGCATTCTGGTTGTACTTCTTCCCACACAGAATTGTTTGTTCTTCTGACTGTCCATACATATACACAGGCGCATATATATAAATATATGTTGTTGCTGTTAAGTGCTGTCAGTTCTGACTCACAGTGACTCTGTATAGCATTTCGGTGAGCAACTGGTTGGTTTGAACCACCAATCTTGAAGTTCAAACCGACCTTGCAGTATAGTGATTTATCCTATACACACACACACACACACACACACACACACACAGAGAGAGAGAGAGATATCATATATGGTGTGGCACTGCAGATTAATGCGATAGATTGCAAGGACAGTGTGAATTATAAGGTTGGTGGTTCAAGCTCACCAGCTGTTCCTCAGAAACCCTATACAGAATCACTATGCATTGAAACTGGCTTGAACAATAACTACTATATGTATATGTACATATGTATGTATATATGGAGTCCTGGTGTGGCGCTGTGGGCTAATGCAAAGTTGTTTCAACTGCAAGGTCAGTGGTTCAAGCTCCTTGGAAACCCTATACAGAGTTGCTATGGATCAGAATCGAATTGATGGTACTTAACAACAACAACATATGCATATATACACACACATATATACAGATATATAAGTAAAGCGTTGGGTGATAGCAGAAGTATATTCACAATGTGTTAGAAACTTAATGTTTTGGAAATGATGAGCTATTGCTTCAAAAGGCCCAAGTCTTGACAATATCTGCTCTCTGGAAGAGAACAAGTTTGTCACTAGCCAAGATACACAGTCTCTATTTCCTACCATTACATCTGCCTTGCAGGCTGCCTAAACCCAGAGCAAATCAATTACAAGACTGGAGTTAATCCAATAGACTTCCCTTCAGCTGCTGGAAATCAGGCATCACATCTGTGAAGATAGTGCTAGTTATAACAAATGAGATCACAAATTTGACCATTTTATTAGAAATCCTCCTCTAATGTTAACTGTTGAGAAGGAGCGTAAGTCGAAATTAAATTGAAGTCTCCTCTCTTCTGTACTGATTGCAATATCTGATAATATCCTCAACTTTCTTGGTGCAGATCAATTGCCTGGTACTCAAAGCCCAACTTTAATAGGAAATAACTGGTGTAATTCTAAGGAAGAAGAGTCAGTGGCAGGAAAAGAAATAAGCTTCACAGTATTTGACTTAGGGCCATAGCCACTAGTTCTACTCCAGCCATCAACCAGGCTCCACTAGCCAACTCAGAAGCAGTATTTGCTCCTTCGAGTAGTAGTGAGCAATGGCCACTACCCTCTGCATTTGCAGGTGCTTACTATAGTCATTCCTTCCTTCATGTCAGTGTAGAGACCCAGAGGTGTGGAAGCTTTCTAGTATGACACCAAAATTCTTTTCTGTTTATTGAATGTTAAGATGAATTTATAGAACATTTAGTATTTCATGCTTTCCAGAGAATAGAGTATGCATGTGAAAGAACACTTAACTGTTGTAACTTGATCATTAGCATACTGATGTTATGCAAATAAATGCTCCCAAATTTTCCAATTAAATCCTCATAGCAATAATAATCATTATGAACTGAAAACTCCCCATGTGCATGACACTACATATTATCTCTACTGTACATTTCTTATCATCCTCCAAACCTGCAAACTATTATTATCTATGTTTTATAGATAAAGAAATTGAAGGTCAGTGACATTAAATCAACAGCTCTAAATTACCTAACTACAGTAATTGTTGTCATTAGTCGCTGTTGAGTTAATTCCTATTTATGGTGATCCCACGTGTGCAGAACTGAATTGTGCTTCATGTGATGTTTGGAAGCAGATTGCCAGATCTGTCTTCTAAGGCACCTCAGGGTGGGTTTGAACTGCCAACCAAGTCTTGGCTCGAAGTTCAGTGCTTAACTATTGTGCTACCAAGGAACTCTAGTCAGTGATAGAATTGATCATTCATCCATGCCAGCTTGATTCCAAATTATATGATTTGCACCACATAAGAGACAGATTTAAAAAAGATCTATCTATTTATATTCCCCATCTCTCCTAAGTTTTGTATAAAGTGACCTGTTATAAATTCAACCTGTAAGTCAAAGTAACAAAAACTGAAAGTCAAAATTTATGTATCTTTGGGTGCAAAGATCAACTCAAGTGCTCACCCAAGACCCAGATCATTCCAGGAAACACGAACCTTCTAAAATAGGTGGAGAAAGCCAAAGCCCACTTTGTCAGATGGAGAGAGCAAGACCAGAAGGTTTTTAGATCTATAGTTATTACCAGGTTGGGACTGCTAAGAGCAATGAACTGGTAAAAATGCCGTGGCAATACAGGCATGTGACATTAATACTCATCTTCTAGTTTCATCTAAAATGAGGTCAGAGACTTGGAACAAGGTCAGTGAATGGAATTCGAAGAAGCTGGGTCAAGGAGACAGTGAGAAGAAATAAGAAGTCATAGCCAGGTTGGAAGACATCAAAAAGAGATCAGTCACATGGTCACTGGAGCTGGATTATACAGAAGTTTGGCTTTTTTCTCCATAAATGAGAAATGTTTTAAAGTGATGCCTTTCAGAGCATGCACTTCATATTAACTTTAATGTGTATTTTTTTAACCTCAGAAAGGATTGGTGTAAAGGCCCTAGCAAAAGTTCAGCTATGATCTTCCACTTGAGTTATTACCCAGTGTATGAAAACAGTAAACTCATCCAAACACATAATACAAGTCCAATAACTAATTCTATTTAAAGGCATATCCTTTTATTAGCTCTGTCAAGTGGGTACATATTACCTGGTAAAGAGAGATTACTGAACAACATACTGGAACACTGAGGGTTTGAAACCATCTTTATCATCCTCTCTCCATTCACCTTTCATACTTAGTTCAGTGTAGAGCTGGAGTAAGGAGTCTGTATCAAGAAAACAAGACGTCTTGGAAGGTGAAAGGACTCCAGAGGTCACCCATTTCAATCTGTGTGCTTTATGAATATAGAAATGAGACCTAAAGAAGATACTTCATGCCATTAATGCTTAGGGAAGCCAGAATTTGATACTGGTCTTTAACTTCCTGCCTATATTTTATTAACTTCCTAAGGAGCTCTGGTAACGTAGTGGTTACAAATCGGGCTGTGAACCTCAAGGTCAGCAGTTCGAAACTACTAGCTGTTTCGCGGGAGAAAGATGAGGCTTTCTGCTCCCGTAAAGATTTACAGCCTCGGAAACCCTTACAGGGTCACTATGAGTCAGAATTGACTCCACAGCACATACCACCACCACCAAGGCAACACCACAAGGTTGGCGGTTCAAGCTCACCACCCGCTCCTTGGAAACCCTATACAGGGTCACTATGGGTCGGGATTGACTCGATGGCACATAACAACAAAAAAGGCAAGATTAAGGACCCCTGGTGGCACTGTGGGTTAGGCACTGGGCTGCTAACCACAAGGTCAGTGGTTCAAACCCACCAGCCTTTCCGTAGGAGATAGATGAGGCAATCTGCTCCCATAAAGATTTACAGTCTCTGTGAGTCAGAATAGACTTGATGGCAGTGGATTTAATTTTGGAAGACAGCACTGGAGCTCCCGGTTGGTACAAATAATTACACATGCAGCTTCTAAATGAAAAGTGGGAAGCGCTTTGGAGGAAAACCTGCCAATCTACTCGAGAAAAAGCCACTCTTGAAAACTCAATGGAGCTCAGCTTTACTGTGCCTGGACATGACAACTGGCAAGGCACTATCAGACTCTATGGAGGATAGCACAGAAAGAGGAGTACCACTGAAGGAAGTGTACAGTGATTCTTAAAAAATAAATAGATAAATCAATAAGAAAAGGAGTGAAGCTATCTCTTAAATGTCCATGACAGATATAAGTAAAAACAAGAGAAATTTGAATTTTAACCCAAGTAGGTAAGGTCTTTTTGTTGTTGTTGTTAAGTGCCATGGAATTTGTTCCAACCCATAGCAACCCAGTATAGATAGGGTTTCTGAGGGGCTGCTGGTGAGCTTGAACTGCCAACCTTGCAGTTCAAACTGACTTTACAGTCCAACACATTAACCCACAGCACCAAGGTCTTTTTAGTTTGACCAAGAATTGGTTTCTAAAACATAGATGAAACAAAAATGTTGTTATTATTGTTAAGTGTATGTGGAGTTGGTTTTGACTCATAGTGGCTCTGTGTAGTAGGGATTCCAAGCCTGTAAATTGTTTGTGGGAGCAGAAAGTCTCATCTTTTTCTTGCAGAACAACTGGTGGGCTCGAATCACTGACCATGTGCTTTGCAGTCCAGTGCTTATCCTGTGGAGCCATGGTACTCCCATATCTAAGATAGAGCAATATAAAATGTACCATTGGAAAAAAAGCAAACAAAAAATCTAATCCAGTGTAAGATGTGGAGGAGAACATAGATAAATCAAGAAGATGTACAACTTAGAAAAAATTCAGCAACTTGAGGCTATAAATAGTGCTAAAAACAGTTTCTTGAGGATAAATGGACAGAAAAGTAGAACTGATATAGTTTTAGAATTGAGGTTATGGATGATGCTTTTCTAGCACATAGACCTAGTATCACCAATCTGACATATGAAATAAGATCTAGTAGTAACAAGGAATTCCAACTCTATAGCCATTTGCTAGAAGTATCATTCTGCAGAAGTAGAGTACCAGACAAAATAAGCACATGACTAGTTTTATTGACAATTTAATCTCTCAGTAAACTGAGGAAGTAGAGGAAACTTTCAATTGTTGACCTAATATGGGAATTATCTAAAGCTTATCTTATGGTTCTGTTCCTGAAAGTATGATCCACGGACCAATGAGGCGCTATGATATCAAAATGATTTTCTTAATAATTGCTATTGTTGTTGTTTAGTACTGTGAAATAGATTCTAATTTACATGGGCCCTGTAGAGGGTTTCTGAAGCTTTACGTTTTTGTAGGAGCACAGAGACTCATCTTTCTCCTGCAGAGAAAGTGGCTGGTGACTTGAAACTTGTAGTTCAGAGTTCAGTGCTTGTCATACAGAAACACACCATATATAAAACAATGACAAAAAAAAAAAAAAAAAAAA
>NW_006408568.1:15199365-15204566 GCF_000296735.1 Chrysochloris asiatica
CATAACATAACATAACATAACATAACATAACATAACATAACATAACATAAAACATAACATACACCTGTATTATGTGCAACCAAACACCTTACTGGATTAGGCTGTTTGGTTTGGAAATGCAGGGTTAAGATTTCACCAGCCATTCCAGTTAATAGGATGTTTACTACTTTTGTTCTACCACCTATTTTGTTGCATAGTGCCTGGGGTCTTCAAAGCTTGCAAGCAGTCATCCAAGACTCAACAATTGGTCTCTATACACTTGGAGCACCAGAGGAAAAAGGAGAGTCAGAACTAGGAGGAAGGTACAACATGTGTGACAAATTGCCTCCATGAACAACTAAGTACCTCCTGTGCCGTGAGACCAGATAATTGGTTGGTGCCCAGTTACTATTACCAAATACTTGGATCAAAGCTTCCATGAACAGAAAAGGTGAAGAATACAGAACAGAAATTCAAAGTCTCATGGACTCTAAACTTTCTGGAGCTCTGGAGGATAGGTGAACCCCTGAAATTACTGCCCTAAGATAACCTTTAAAACTTAAACCAAAAATACCCCATGAAATCTTAAAACCAAACAATAGTTTAGCTTAACGACTAAAGGAGGTCATCCTGGAGTACTATACTTTTTTAAGAACTATCCATAGGGGATCAAATTGATAACAGCAACTCAAAAGTGTAGATAGGAACCTTAGGAAACAATTAGTTTATGCTAATGAGGGAGGAACAACTGAGAAAAAGAGGGTGAGAATGGTTGTACACTCAAAAGAATGTCATCAGTGTCACTAAATTGTCCGTATAGAAATGGTTGAATTGGTGTATACTTGCTGTGTATATGCTTAACAACAACAAAATAAATTTAAAAATCTTTTGAAGGATCAAAGGCAGCATAGAGAATACAAGAATTAGGCAGTTATGTTAAAAAAGGGATCATTTTCTATGGAACTCAGTCCTTTTTGGTGGTACAAGTGGTTAACATGCTCAGCTAACCCCAAAGTTGGAGATTCTAG
This sequence comes from Chrysochloris asiatica, assembly GCF_000296735.1. Taxonomy (NCBI): domain Eukaryota; kingdom Metazoa; phylum Chordata; class Mammalia; order Afrosoricida; family Chrysochloridae; genus Chrysochloris; species Chrysochloris asiatica. Next base: position 15,200,373 of record NW_006408568.1, read on the forward strand.
TTCACCTACAAGCCCTTCAAGAGAAAGGCCTTAGCAAAATCAGTCATTGAAACCCCTACTCTGAAACGCATGGGGTTGCTCAATGCCAACTAATTTTCAATGCCCTTTTACAAATGGAAATAAATTGATGCCTAGTAACATTATGAATAGAAGAATGGTCAAAAAGTGTTGCTACAAAGTCATAGTCACCTTATGTCAAAATGTGAACCTACCGCTTCTCAACTTCTTCTCCATATAGGTCTAGAGATTCCTGAAGGAATGCTTCCATCTCTCTACTCCTTCCTCAAAGAATTTGACACTCTTCAATTTACATCACATCAAAATAGCAAGTTTGACATCCTCAAGGAATTCACATCGTGTTCTTTTTAAACTATTTTTTCAGTTTGAGGAACAAAAAGAAGTCAGAAGACGCAAGATCCAGGTTTGTAGGGTGGATGCGATAAGATTTCCTAATGAAATTCTCTTAGGACAGCCCTTGCTACCCTCAAATAATGAGCAGGTATATTGTGATGGAAAAAAGTTCCTTGTGCAACTTACCTGGCCTTTTTCTCACCAATGCAGTTTTCAATTTTCTCAAAACCTCTTCCTTATCCCCATGATTGTCCTGTGTCCTTCAAGAAAATAAATCAAAATTATCCCTTCTGAATCTCAAAAGAACTGTCCTCATAACTTTCTGAGCTGTCCTCTCTGCTTTGAATTTTACTGGTTAAACATTTTGGAAAAGTGGTTGGAAGCTACTCTTTTAACTTTTAACTCTTTTAACTGGACTTTGCTCTGTCCAGTTAAGACTCATCTCTGGTTATGATTCATTCCATAACATTATCTTTATTAACTTTGATCTTGCTTAAAAGACTGATGGAGGATCAACCATTTGAGCTAACTGATGTTTGTGCAGGCTTTTGGCTCCCATTCAGTCAAAAGCTTGCAGAGGCCAGAAAGCTCGCTTAAAATTGAAAATGCCAAACCATGTGAAATGAATGGTTCTTTAGAGTTCTTCTACCAGTTTCTGGATTTCAGCCACTTTGTTTATTAATTGAAGGTGAAGGTTTTCCTCCCTTTGGCTTATCTTTGAGGTTGTCCCAGTCTTCTTTAAAGTGTTTGATGCATCTAAAAATGTCATTTTTCTTTTTTAAGTGGGGCAGCATTTCTATATACCTCTTTTAATGCTTCAAAGATTTGGGAAGATATCCATGTCAGTTTTGTGAAAATGTTTCTATTATCCCTGACTTCAAAACTGTTAATTTTTTGTAAAGGCAAGTTAACGAAACTAAGACAAGAAGATTATGGAGAGAGCTTGTTTGCAATCATCCACGGATTACAGAGATACATGCTTTGTTTGGAATTAACCTGTGCATGCATGAACTTGATCTCTAGCAGTGTTGTTGTTATTAGATGCTCTAGTGGCAAGACTTTTTGACTCATCCTCATAGATGTTAATCTTCTTCCATTGGAAGAAAACAGAACACCAATAAGGAACTACATCAAAAGGCAGAGGACTCTGTCTTCAAGAAACACCCAGTTCTTTGGCACATATGGACAATCCCTGTAAAAGTTGGATCTATGAGTTCCTGGCAGCTGGCAGCGCTTCTGGACAGCACCCTACCTGGACCTTGCCACTTAGGGATACCCCTTATTCTGGCATCTCTGTGCCTGCCTTGGTCATCGTGCATTAACACCCTTGTATTCACTTCCTGGGAGGCCTCACTTATCACTCAGGAGCCCCCTACCAGAGAGCAGCCTGGGATAAATCTACTGGGACTGTAGTTATCTCTTGACATGTACCAATCAGAGCTTTGAGCTGGTTCATTACAGTCCTACCATCTGCTGAGAATTTGCACTTCCATCCCAGATGTGCTGAATCCGGGTTTACATTTTGGCAGGATTCCCAGGTGAATTTTATAGAACCTCAGGAAATGTTTATGTATATATAAGAGTCACTTGGGGAGCTTATTAAACATCTGGGGTGGAAAAGCATATTCTCAGCAGGGGGTGGAACTGGAATGAACAGGTTCAAAGTCCTGCTAACAACCTGATAAAAGCTTTAGCCCAACCCTGACTCCTGTGGAACAGATAATTCGCTCTTAATCTCTCTGATTAGGACTGATAATGATAATAATGAATACTTACAAAGTATTGTTAAATATTAGACATTTTACATATAAAACTCAGCATCCTAAGCAACAATCATCCTTGCTTTACAGATAAGGAGACAGCTGAGACACAGACAAGTTCAACTTCTTCCTCAAGGTCACATATCTACTAAGTGGCAGAGCCAAATTCAAACCTAGTTAACTGGCTCTAGAGACCATGCTTCTACCCATTAGACTAGACTAGCTGAAGGAGCTTTGGTAGCATTGTAGTTGCTGTTAAGTGCTGGCAAGTTGGTTCTGATATGTAGCAGCCCTGAATAGAGTTTCTGAGGATTGACTGTTTAGTTTGAACAGCTGACATTGCTGTTCAGCTCTTTGACTTCCTCATTTTTTCCATTTAATTTAGAATACTTAAATGCAAAAATGAGGATGTAAAAGAGTTGAACAAAAGATTTCAAAGTGTAACTCCAGAAGGAGTACTGGTGTGGCATTGTAGGATAAGCACTGGACTGCTAACCACAAGGTCAACAGTACAAATCCACCAGCTGCTCCTTGGAAACCCTATACAAGATCGCTGAGTCAGAACCAACTCAATGGCACTCCACCACCACCACGTTGGAAGCAAGTCTCTTCTGACACCCATTTTGGTCTTTTCCTCCTTTCCAATATTTTTAATGACCTATTGCTTTCTTCCTGTATGATGCTTATGATGTCATCCCACAACTTTTCTGGTGTTCATTCAGTCATTAATATCTAATGCATCAAATCTGTTCATGAGATGGCCTCTCAATTCAAGTGGGATATATTCAAGATCACATTTTTTTCAAGAGGGAATTTCGTTTCAAAGTGTACAGGGGAAGATAAAACCCCACTGAATAGTTTTCCTCTTTTCTAGAGGGGCCTGGTGAAAGGAGATGGGGATAGGATTCATTTGATACAATAGTGAATAATTGTTGTCATACCTTATTGCAATTCTCACAATTGTAAATGTAGAAGTTATATAACAAAAAGGGGGGAGTAGTTAATCTTAACATCCCAGGAACAGAGGACCCTAGGACCATCAAGAGAGAAGCACATGAGTGGAATATAGGACCCTAACTAGAGAAGTAGCTACACCAGAGATAGAGGCAGAGGTGATGGTATGGAGAGATTTAGCAGCTGAGGGCTCTAGACTCATGGAAAGAGAAAGGCTGTGTGCTGGCGGCCAGGCTTGCTTCCAGAATGTACACTTTTGTCGTTTAAATGATTATACATTCCTGCGTGGGCTTTTTTTTTTTTTTTTTTTTTTTGTACATAAAAAAAAAAAAGAGGAGGTTTTCTTGATAAAAGAAATAATCTATGATGGTTTTATGGGAAGGAGGAAACAATACATGTACTAGAGGGTAGACACATGTTGACATGGATGACCGGGTAGGCAATATACAACTGGAGGGAGGTTAGCAGAGGAAAGATGGGGGTGGTGGAAGACACATGAGGAATGCAGTGGTTAAAGTGAATAGAGGTAAATGCTGTTAACTGTTGGTGCCTGGACGAGATTGCAACCATGTAATGAAGCAATGTGTGTTTTCAGTTGAATGTAAAACTAATGATCTGCTCTGTAAACCTTCACTCAATACACAATAAAAAGCTTTAAAAAAAATCATGTTTTAAACCTCATGGACTTGTTTTAATTTTCTTCAGCTTCACTCTGAAATTGCATAAAAGCAATTGATGGTCTGTTCCACATTTTGTCTCTTGCCTTGCTTTGGCTGACGACATTGAGATTTTCCATCATCTTTTCTCACATATGTAGTCAATTTTATTCCTGTGTATTCCATCTGGTGAGGTCCGTGTGCATAGTTGCCTTTTACATTGTTTTAAAAAAGGTATAGGCAATGAATAAGTTGTTGGTCTTGAAAAATTCTATTATGTGATATCCAGCACCATTTTTATCACTGAAGCCATATTTTCCAACTACCGATCTGTCTTCTTTGTTTCCAACTGTCACTTTCCAATCACCAGTAATTATCAATACATCTTGATCAACTTCAGATTGGAGAATTTGAAAGATTTCTTCATTTTCATCATCACTGTCTTTAGTAGTTGGTGGTAAATTTCAATAATA
>NW_006408568.1:15205156-15207306 GCF_000296735.1 Chrysochloris asiatica
GATCTTAATCTGCAAGCTCAACTGAATCCTGTCCCCATGGATGACCCTGCTGGTATTTCAAATATCGGTGGCATAGCTTCCAGTATCACAACACACGAATCACCAAATTATGACAAACTGACAAATGAGTAGTGAATACCTGTGTAAGCACAGCCAATCTTCTCCCCATCAAATCCTGTCACTTGTAAGCAGTATTAGCCAAGTCCCTCTTCTGGATACTTTACTTAGCCTTCCCAAGATTATTTTCCTGTCTGCAAAATAGGGATTGGAAAAAAAAAAAAAGAATCACTTATAAACTACATATATCCAGAGTTTGGGGATTTGGCAGGTTTTTCTCAAAATTAAATGAAGTGAGCCTGTGAATTCAAGGAAAACAAATGCATTTTTTTTTGCTTAATAAATTAAAATTTTCAGATGAAATCTGAATTCTGGAAAATTTATACTCACCACCTTGAGCTTGATGGTTTCCAAATTAAATGGCATGATTTCAGATTCTAAAGTTGAACTTATTTTTAAGGAAAGACCATTAATTAAGCTTTGTCATTATTAGCATCAAAGAAGAATATCCACAATTAACTAAAAGAGCTACTACACTATTCTTCTCTTTTCTAACTAAATATCTGTGAGTTTGTTTTCTTCATGTACGTTAGCCAGGGCAACCTATCACAATTTATTGAATGTAGAACCACTTGTAAGAATCCACTGTCTTCTATTTACCTAGGTATCAAAGAGATTTGCAAAAAAAGTAAAAATATAACATGACACTCTTCACATTCATGTTTCAAGTGCAGTCATTTTTTTAAAAATATATCACTTGCATTAGTATTTAATGGGTTTATTTTTATATTTTAAATATGTGTTATCAATAATTATCATTAATGACCCACATAAGATAATTTGATCTTGTATCTGAACTCCTAATAACTAAAGTACTTCAATCTCTTTTCAGTAAAATTCTAAAACAACACTTCAGGTACTACCAGACACCATAAAATTTCAACTCAGATTATGCTATTTTTCTTAAAGAGAAAAAGTTTAAGGTTTGTTTTAGATTGAGTTGTGTCTCCCCAAAATATGTGTTGAATTCCTATGGCTGTGATCAACTTTGAAAATAGGGCATTCCTTTGGGAATGTTAGAGAGGTCAGAACCTTAACCTAATCCCTTCTGATTATGAAAAGACCAGAGTAGACACAGAGGCACACACATGGGGGGAAACAGATGCTATATAAACAAGGTCTTAAAGTCAAGGGACCAAGGAATATCTCAGGCTACTGATAAAGAAAGAGTGGACATGGCCAAGTCACTGAATTGGACATGTAGCCTCCAGAACTGTTGAGAAAATAAATCTCTTTGAAAGCCATCCACTTGTGATATTTGTGGTACAGAAGTACTCAGAAACTAAGAAAAGTTTTTTTCTTAACAGTAACTATAGCTTCATGAGTACGAGATAGTAGCTTAAGAGAAGTTAAAAAAGAATGTCTAATAGTAGTATTATAGCATGATGCCATTGGATACTACTTTATGTCACTCATTAAAAGTTTGTTGTTGTGTGCCATTGAGTTGGTTCCAACTCTTAGTGACTCAGTATAGAGTTTTTAAGAACAGCTAGTGGATGTGACCTGATAACCTTGTAATTAGCACAGTTAGCAGTTCAGTGCTTATCTTACAATGCCACACACAGCATCAAAGGTTATTATTGTTTAGTGCTGTCAAGTCTGTTTTGACTCAAAGTGACTCCAAATAGGGTTCCCAAGAAGCATCTGGTGGGTTTGAACTGCCAACCTGTGGTTAACAGTCCAGTGCTTATCCTAGAGCCATACCAGGACCCCACAAAAAATGTCTGTATCTAATTTGCACTGGTGAAGCCAAATTTCAAACGAAAGCTTGGAAATGAAAATGTTCTATAAGGGATCCCTGAAGGTGAACTAGGAATATTTTGTTTGAGAGAGTGAAGATTTAAGGATGCTAGGTGTCATTGGGTCGGTTTTGAGTCATAGCACAACAGATCTTATGCACAACAGAACAAAACACTGTCCAGTCCTGTGCCATCCTCACAATCATTGTTAAGCTTGAGCCAATTGCTGTTTCCACTGTGCCAATCCATCTCATTGGGGCTCTTCCTCTTTTTTGCAGCAACCCTTCACTTTAC
>NW_006408568.1:15207781-15217445 GCF_000296735.1 Chrysochloris asiatica
ATGTTATTTATTGGTCCAGTGGTGAGGAGCTTTATTTCCTTTATATTGAGGTGCAGCCCATACCAAAGGCTGTGATCTTTGATCTTCATCAGTAAGTATTTTAAGTCGTTTTTTTTTTTTTTTTTTCAGCAAGGAATACTGTATCATCTGCATCTCACATTTTGAGTCTTTCTCCAATCATGAAGTCACATTCCTCTTCATATAATCCACTTTCTCACATTATTTGCTTAGTACACAGATTGAATAAGTATGGTGAAAGAATATAACTCTAGCTCACATCTTTCTTGATTTTTAGTGTCCTCTTGTTCTGTTTGAACAACTGCCTATGTACAGGTTTCTTATAAACACAATTAAGTGTTCTGAAATAATCATTTTTCACAATGTTATCCACAGCTTGTCATGATCCACACAGTGTCAAGCCTTAACATAGTTAATAAAACACAGGTAAACATCTTTCTGGTATTCTCTGCTTTCAGCCAAGTTCCATCTGAATGCCAGCAATGAAATCCTTTGTTTCAAGTCCTCTTCTGCATCCAGGATGAGCCTCTGTCAGTTCCCTGTTAATGTACTGTTGTAGCTGTTTTTGAATTATTTTTAGCAAAATTTTACTTGCATGTAGCATTAATGCTATTGTCTAGTGATTTCTGTATTCCATTGGGTCACCTTTCTTTGGAATGGACACATATCAGTTGACCAGGTAGCTGTCTTCTAAATTATTAGCTACTAGTATTAGTCCTTCCAAACTAATATCTTTAAGTGTTTGAAAGTGGAATCGATTCCTTTTTCTGGCAGTGAGCACTCATTTCTCTAAGGCATTTAAGATTTATAGGCTAACTGTAAGAAAGCCTTAAAAGGGGAATTCTACATTGGTATGGCTCAGAAGGATAGGGGTTCTTAGATGTCTTCCAATTTTTTTTTAACTAATAAGACCACAAGTCTTAAATGAACTATTTTTCTATATTTTTACATGCTACATTTTATGACAAATTAATTCATAAAATTTAGAACACTAACACTTTATTTCAGTTATTTATGAATGAACAATCTTACTTCATAAACATTCATTCACTATACTCATTAAAGAAAAAAAAATTAAGGACAAAATGCTGATGAGGGCATAACATTAATTTTGAAACCCTCTCATAGTAAACCCAAAGCAAAATTAGTAATCATTTTCTTTACTTTATATGCAGTAAATACTTCATCAGATCTTTAGCTGATAGCACAAAAGGAAGATTTCAGAATCAGCCTTTTAAGGATAAATCAACCTCATTGCGCTTATTGTCAATAACAACTTCTCCAGAGTCAAGTGAAATTTCTAATTTATTAATTAAGATGCAACTGAGCTTCTAAAGAATTGTTAAAACTCTCCTAGCACATCTTTTAGACACACACATGAAGTCATGGATTGTGAATTACAGTAACAAAACAGCCAGCCTTTTCAGCACAAAATGAAGGGAAACCAAGAGGTTGGTACCATGGAAATAATCTAATCTGTTGAGTAAATGAATGATCTTACATTAAATGTTTGATTTACCTGAGCAGGACAATACATTTAGAGAGATAGCAGTGGGGTATTGTTCTAGGGGAAAACAGACCCCCAATGCAAATATATTTTATGTTGTTAAGTGTTGTCAAGTCAGTTCCAATTCATAACAACTTTGTAGAGGGCAGCTGAAGCTGTATATCTTTGTAGGAGCAGAAATCCTCATCATTCTCCCATGGAGCAACTGTTGGACTCGAACGGCCAACCTTGTGGTTTGTAGTTCACTGCTTATCCTCCAGAACCACGGCATTACCCAATATATTTTATGTCATTGTTGTTGTTAGGTGCCATTGAGTCAGTACCGAGTCATACCAACCTTATGCACAGCAGAACAAAACACTGTTTGATCCTGGGCCAACCTCACTATCGTTGCCATGCTTGAGTCATCGATGCTGCCATTTTGCTAATCCATCTCACTGGGGGTCTTCCCCTTCTTCTCTGACCCTCCACCATCAAATCAGTTCAGACTCATAGTGACCTTGTTTCTGAGTGCAGTTGTGAAGGTTTCATTTTCTTTGCACTGAAGTGTAATACACACTGAAGGTTGTAGTCTTTGATCTTCATCAGTAAGTACTTCAAGTCTTATTTATCTTTGTGTCTAAGACATGTCTCTTGTAGACAACACATCTTGTCCACTATTTTACCTTCTGTTTCTTGAAAGATGTATTTAATCCATTTAGGTTCAATGAGATTGTTAATAGGTATGAACTTACTTCTGTCATTTTTCTGTGTGCCTTCACTGTGCTCCTGGTTTCTTTGATCCACATAATTTTCTATGCTAAGTTCATTTGGTTTATGAGTTTTCTTACCATTTTCTTTATTGCCATTGTTTAGTGTTTGCTAAGTCTTTGAGATTGTCCTCTTTTTATTTTAATGAAGTGTTATAGTTGAGATTTTATGTCAACTTGGCTGCGTGAGAATTCTCTGTGTTTTCACAGTTAAAATGTAGTTATTACCTCCATCATGATATATACTATAATACATTTCAGTGGCCACAGTTAAAATGTAGTTATTACCTCCATCATGATATATACTATAATACAACCAAACCCGTGCTAGGATTTAATGTGGAAAGCTCTGATCTGACATAACTCTCCTATGTTATAAATCCTCACTTCTCTGATGTTAAGGAGGTCAGACGGATTAGATTGTGTCTTCAGTCAATTTCTTTCAAGATGTAAAAAAAGAGAGCTGATCTGAGAGGGGTCTACTACCACCAAGATAGAAGTGTTGGGTTTGGAGTGCTTCCCTTGGAGTTGGGGTCCCTGTACTGTGATGCTTCTAGATCCAGAGGAATATTGACGTTAAGACAATGGAGAATGCCAAAGAATTCCGAGCGTACTGATGCTGAAAGGACACAAGAACTCTCTCCAGAGCCAGGATTCTGAATTTGGATTTCTATCCTTCTAAACTGTGAGAGAATAAATTTCTATTTGTTAAAACTATCCCCTTGTGGTATTTCTGTTAATGTCATAGCAGCACTTAGATAATTAAGACATGTGGCTTATTAATTTTCTTTGAGGTTACCCTGTAATTTATTAATCTCTTCTTTTTCATTAGGAAGCTCTATCAGTGCACTTCTATATTCCCTCTTTTTAAATTATAATTGTCTTAATTTACAGACAAATCTCTGTTTCCCCATTTTCAGACTTGTATGTTTCTTCTACTTTGCATACTTCTATATCTGGGTTGGCTTTTGGGTGGTATAATCATGTATAAGTCTCCAACTGTCTGCTATTGTCTCTGTTCAAAGGATTACTTTTAGTGTTTCTTGTAAATTTGGTCTGGTTTTTACCAATTCCTTTAATCTCTGTTTATCTGGATTTGTCCTAATTTTACCATCTTATATGAGGAACAATTTTCCTGGATATATAATTTTTGTTTGGCACATTTTTTTTCTTTCAGAGTTTTATATATGCCATCCCACTACCTTCTTCCCTGCCTAGTTTCTGCAGAGGAATCAGAGCTTAATCTTATTTGTTCTTTTTTGAAGGTGACTTTTTGGTTCTCCAGAGCTGCTTTCAGGATCCTCTCTGTGTCCTTGGTTGTGGAAACTTTGACTATATATGTCTGTATGATTTTCTTTTGAGGTCTATCTTGTGTGTAATTCATTCAACTTCTTGGAAGCATATCTTCTCATCTTTCATGATACTAGGGGAATTTACTTCCAACAACTCATCAATTTTTTCTGTATGTGTGTGTTTCCCCCCCCCTTTTTTTTTAGTGTCTTTCTCTTCCAGAATATCTATTACATGTAAGTTATAAATTATTCTTCTTGGTGATGTGCCAAGTAATTTTTAGGTTTTACTTTGATTTTTGCTTTTTGTCTTTTTTTTTTTTTTTTCTGATTGCTCTTCTGTTGTTAGAAACCATCAAGACAATTCCAGCTCATAGTGACCCTGCATAAGGTTTCCTAAGAGCTGATGGTCTTTTGGCTAACCATCCACTGTTTATCTTACAGCTGATTGCTCCTTTAGCAGATTAGTATTGGAGGCCAGGATGGCCAAACTTTGTCTCTCATACTTTGGACATATTGTCAAGAGGGACTGGTCACAGGAGAAGGATATCATATTTGGTAAGGTGGAGGGTCAGAGAAAAAGAGGAAGAACCCCAGAGAGATGGATTGGCAAAGTGGCAGCATCAATGGGCTCAAGTGTGGCAAAAATTGTAAGGTTGGCTCAGGACCAGGCAGTGTTTCATTCTGTTGTACATAGTGTTACTATGAGTCAGTACCAACTCAATGACACCTAACAACAACAACATTGAGAGATTTGTCTTCAGTTTCATTAACTCAGTTTTCCATTGACTCAATTCTACTCCTTTGCCCTTTCAATGCATTATCTCTTTTAAAAATCTTATTATTAATCTTCTATATTTTTATTTGTTGCTTTGTGTATTGTTTCTAATTTTTCTATATTTTGTGAATTTGTTCTTAAAGTATTTTCTGATTTCTTCTAAAATTTTATTTATGTTTTCCTTGATTTTGTCTATAGCTTTCTCTATCTTCCTCTCAAGTTATTGAATCATCAGCAGTGTTTCCTGGCTCTTTAGTTTGGTCATTTGTTTGAGTCATTCTGTCTTGTTTTTACATGTGAACTGAAAACTGTTAGTTGTTTCCAAGACATTGTAGTATTGTTGTATCTGTATTTAGTTGGTGATTATATGCTGATGTGTTCTTACTACTTGTTTTCTGGTAGGTGTAATAGAAATTGGAGTGTGTGCTCAGTTCTCTGTTCAATATTCATGTAGCACAACTGAGAGTGAGTTTGATTCGTGTTGGCCTCTGTCTATCATTGACCAGGTGGTACAAGATCAGGTAGTGGCTTTTCCTAGTGGGTGGGTTAAAGGAGGTACAGGTGAGGTTAAGTGGTAAAGTGGTATAGGGTGAAAAAAAAACATGAAAAAAAAGCAAAGAACATAAAAAGAACAAGTGAGATAAATTAGCAAACTCCAAGAAATAAGATTTTAATAACTAAAAGAAAGAAAAAGGCAATAAAGACAAGTGAAGAGAAAAAGGAAACACAAAGAGGAAGGAAAAAGCCACAACAACCAAAATTATGGTAAAAGGAAAAGAGGTAGCAAAAAGCTAATAATAAAGTAACAAAAAAAGAGGGGGAAAAGAAGCGATGAAGAAAAGAAAGAAAAATAATAGTAGAGAGTGAAAGCAATAAAAGTAAGAGAAGGGAAACAAGAAAAATGACAAAAAAGAAAGAAGAAAACAGAAAAGGAGTGGGAAAAGGGTGAGGCAGGCAGGATTCAGAAAAGAAAAAAACTGTGGGGCCAGGGCACTCAGTATACAACAGTACTCTGCTTGCCAAGGAGGTCAGGGTTGAGGGGGCAGAACACCCAGTCCTGGAGAGTTTCTACTATTCTAGAAGGTGGCTGGGGTCAGGGTGTCTATTCCCTGAAGGAACTCTTTCAAGCCCAGAGGACAACAAGGAATAGGGCAACTGGTTATAGGAGGAGTTCCTACCTGCCCAGGTCTGGTTGGCATCAGGTTACCCATCTAGCATTGTGTATTCTTCTGGTCATATGAAGAGGAATTCAAGTGTCTTCAGACATGGGGAGGGTACGTACCCAGTGTCTAATACATGAGGGTATACCTCCAACCTCGGGTAGAGCAGGTACTGCATGTGGGGCAGGAGAGATTAGAGGATGTGGGCTGGCCATGCTTCTGATCCCCAAGAGGGTGTTGGGGACAAAAACAAGATTACACCTTTCTGGTCACCAGCCAACTGTGTGGGCACTTGTGCTGTCCTATGTGAAGAGACTCATGTTATCAGATGGCTATCACAGTCCAAAGCTGCTTGAAAAAGTTCACAATGATGTGCTTGTCACAGCTCCATCTCTCTCTTCCCTCACCATTTTTGTTCAGCTTCTTCTCCTAGTTGGTATTCAATTTACTTTATCCTTTTTACAGAAGTTCAGGTTTCTAGGATTATCATCTGTATCTGTTTCATTTGGTCGCTTGTGTCTTTGCTGTGGAGGGCCTGGCTAGCTTGTCTATCTAGCCGCCATGCTGCCAGAAATCTTATCCATTGATTTTTAGTTCCAGCTTTCACAAACTTTAAAAACAAACAAACAAACAAAAAAACCCCTCATATTTTCAGTAACAACAAAATAGACCAAATTTGGGGGGGAAATATGGAAGTTGAAAATTAGTCTAAACTGAAGACCTGTGTTTATAGTGTGCAAAGACACACTCTGTTCAAGACTGATTTTTGTTGGGGAGGTGGATAGTCAGTGTTAGGGTAAAACATAAAGAAAATGGTTTCTGTGTATTTAAACAAAAATGTAAAAATAAACCTAACATCACAGTTCTCTACTAATGATACGTAAAATTAGAAGTCAGTATAGGAATACACACAAAGTTTTTAAGTAGAAAATTTGTGACCAAGGATTTCATAAGCAGATTTGTGTGTGTGTGTGTGAGAAATTGAGCAGAAAGACTTTCTCAAACATTGAAGAATTCAGAAAATATAGCAAATATATTCTCATTTTGGAAAAAAACAAAACAAATATATGCTTCAGCACAGGAAAAGATAAGCTAAAATTAAGAGTTGAAGAGCAGGAAAGAGGTGGTATAAATGTATTAGTTATCATCAAATAATTAAATTAAAACAGAGAGGGCAAATATATAAAAACTTGTTCTGAAATCCAAGATTATGTTAACTAAGATTGAAAATTAAGAGGTAAACTGCACTTCTTTAAACAATTTTACTCTTTTAATGTCATTATTTTAACTACCTAATATTTCAGCAAACATATATACACACAGATTATAAAAAAAAGATTCAGGCAACAAAGAAATATAGGGAGATCACCATGTGAAATTCCTATTTCCCTTCTCTTCTTAGTATTACTTTTCTCCTGCCAAAATTAACACTTTTTTTCTAAATATTTTTTTAATCATTCATAGGTGTGTGTATATACATACATGTTGTTTTTATGTTGTTAAGTGCCATCGAGTCAATTCCGACCCATAGTGACCCTGTATAGGGTTTCCAAGGAGAAGCTGGTGAACTTGAACCACTGAGCATGAAGTTCAAATGACTTTTCAGTCTGACACATTAGCCCATAGGACCACACCAGGACATAAGGGGTCCTCAAAAGTTCCTGGAAAAATCTATTATGTTTTAATTCCATTTTCCACATACTTTTTGAGACCCCCTTTTCTGTATTTATGGTATTCAAACATTACCATAGGAACCAGAAAAATATTTCAGAAGGCTTCTACTTGTGTTCAAACTATGTTTAGAAACAAAAAAGAAAATACGTTTTGAAATAAAAGCTAGAAGATGAGTGGGACACTGACATGATTAAAATGAAGTTTGAGATGCAAAAGAATTTGGAAGAGATATTTTTAAGTATCAAAGTTAAAAATACAAAGTCAAGAGCAGAACAAATGCATAAAATTCTATCCATTTTATAGAAAATTAACTAGCTGCTCTCAAAAAACGCCAAGGGAAAAAAGAAGAGATGAAACAATGAGAAAATACAATAGCTATGGTAGATGAAGGGAAGGCTGCCCAGGTGTCTAACAATTATTTCTGAAACAGAATAAAAGGAGCAAGAATGAAATTATGATTCATCAAACACTTTCTAGGTACCATAAAAGAACAGAACTTTTCCCAAAGTTGGGAATAGCTATAAAACCAAATTTAAAAATCTGAAGAACTCATCAAAATCTAGACATAAGAAAGTAAAAGCATATTTTTACATAAAGTCCAACACTCTTTTTACATTTCAGGGATTAAGAAACAAAATCATAAAAGGTAGAGAGATTAAAAAAAAAAGACTAGTAGAAACTTCAGATGAAGGGATAGAGAAGCAGATTGACTGCTTACTAGGAGAGAAAGGTGGACAGACATCATTACAAAAAAAAAAAAAAAAAAAAAGACTAGTAGAAATCACTGTGAATTCTTTTACTTTCCAAACTCCAAAATTCCTACACTTGAAAGCTCCTTTTCTTGTTTCCACTCCCCCTTTCTTGTTGTCTTGTTGTTGTTGTTAAGTGCCATCAAGTTGGTTCCAACTCATAGCAATCTTGTGTAGGATTTCCGAGAATCGGCTGGGTGAGTTTGAACCGCCAACCTTGCAGTTCAAACTGACCTTGAGGTTGAGTGCTTATTCTATGGTGCCACACTAGGGTTCAGGCTGTGTAGAAATCACTAAAACCAGTTGCCATGGAGTGGATTCGACTTAATGGCTGTGGTCTTTCTAAGTGAATCTTCAAGCCTTTCTTCTGAGGTGTCTCTGAGTGGTTTTCAGCCACCAACCTTCTATTTAATACCCACATTTGTTTAAACTTTGTACCACCCACAGACTCCTAGAAAACATTAGCACTCGTCTTTCTCTTTGCATTTGGTCCTCTTCTTTCCTCTCTGCTGTTCCTTCTCCTTTCCCTTCTCGATCTTCTTCCTCCTTAGTTTTCTTCCTCTTCTCTCTTTTTCTTGCTCTGTTTTCTCTATACCTCAAAGGGTCTGGGTGCTCACCTATCAAAGAGACTCTCCTATAGAGGAAACTGCACAGCTAAAGACAGAATTACCATTAGTGACTGATGAGAGAGAAGGGAGGGAAAAGAAAATTTTAAATTGCTCAGAAGACTAGCATATTAATACATTCTGTCCCTGTCACATGTATCAATTCAATTTCACAAACATTTGAATGCCAATTATATAAATTCAAGTAAATTAGTCATTCATTATTTCAACAACAAATTTTAATAATGCTATTATGTACTGAGCCTGCTGAGGATACAACAGGGAGCAAAACAGACAAAGTCCCTGGCTACACACAGTACTTGGAGTCACACCAGATGGACATAATTGAGGAACAAGTGAGAGAAGAAGGGTAATTCTTTATCAAATAATTATTCTCAGCGTATCTACCAGGGAAAGCCTTTTACCTGGAAGCAACGTGAGTGTCTAGAAGAGTTGAAGTTGGTTTAGAAAAGAAAGGCTAGTTAGTAGATTTGCACAAATGATTAGGAGGAAGAGGGACCAGCGACTGATGGATCAGCAAGAAGGGCACAGAAATGACTTCATGACTTCATGGTTATTGTTTCTGGATACAAGACATCTCTGGGTGATTAATAAATGTTCACCTCTGAGCACCTAAAGGTTGATAATTTTAGCATCTGAAAAAAGATTCTTTATGACAGAAAATGAAAAAAGAATTAAAGGCTGCAGACGTTTTCCATGTTTCTAATAGGGTTTCTGGAATCCTGATGTGGCACTGTGGGTTAATGCACTGGACTGCAAGGTCTATTTGAACTACAAGGTCAGTGGTTCAAGCTTACCTGCCACTCCTCAGAAAAGCTAAGCAGGGTCGCTATGTGTCAGAACTGACTCGACAACACTTATCAACAGCAGTAGAGTTTCTAGGAACCTTGGTGACACAGTGAATTAAGTGTTGGGCTGCTAACTGAAAAGTTGTTGGTTCAGACCTACCAACCACTCCATAGAAGAAAAGATGTGGCAGTCTGCTTCTGCAAAGATTGTTGTTGTTGTTGTTGTTGAGTGCCATCGAGTCAGTGCCGATTCATAGAGACCCTGTTTGGGGTTTCCAAGGAGTGACTGGTGAGTTTGAATCGAAAACCATGCAGTTCAAACCAAC
>NW_006408568.1:15218085-15234436 GCF_000296735.1 Chrysochloris asiatica
AAGATGGATTGGCAAAGTGGCAGCATCAGTGGGCTCAAGCGTGGCAACAGTAGTGAGGTTGGCCCAGGATTGGGCAGAGTTTCATTTTGTTGTGCATAAGGTCGCTATGAGTCGTTACTGACTCGATGGCACCTAACAACAACAACCAACCACAGCAGCAAGTTTATTTATTTATTTTTAACATTTTACTATGAAATAACTATAGTTTTATAGAAACATTGCAAAAACATACAGAAAAATCCCATATACTTTGTGTCCACTTTTTGTGAATGGTTATATTATACATTAAAATGTAACACACTATCAAACCCAGAAAGTATACATTGGTACAAACCATAGGTTTTATTATGTTTTTACATGTTCTCATTTATGTCTGTGTATGTGTCTGTGTGACGTTCCATACAATTTTATCACAGCATAGACTCTTGTGTCCATGACTACAATCAAGACACAGAATTGGTTAATCAATTCAAAGAGCCTAAGCACACCATTCCCCCTCAGCATCCGTAACCCCTGGCAATCACTCTTCTGTTTTTCCATCTCTATAATTTTGCCATTTTGGGAATGTGATATAAACGAAATCGTAGAGTATGTAATTTTCTTAGATTGACCTTTTTCACTCAGCATAATTTCCTTGATGTTCCTCTAAGTTATCTGTTTCAAGAATGGTTGTTTCTTTTCTTTTAAGTATATATTAGATGCTGAAGAAATGTGATATTAGTGCAAACGTTTAAAGGCTTTTCCATAAATAGATATAATAACGTGGGCCACAATCAATTATTCTTAATAGAAGAGAATAGTTGAAATAAGCAATAGCTTCTATTTTCTTGAAACCAAAGGATTTTATGAGAATAGTTAGCAAATAGCCAGATACTTGATTTAAAATTAATGTTGGTCTTTAAAATATCCCCAAAATGTGCAGAACTCTGGAGAGTCAACTGAGTATTCATCCAGATGTTTGGACCAATTGAAAGCTTTCCTTGATTTAAAAACAGACAAAGAACAAAAGGTTGGTTTGAAGTAAGTTTCCTTCTATGCAGCTTGATGCAGATGTGCTGGCTTCAGTTTGGAATATCACATAAATCAATAGTGTCTCAGATGTCAGGGCATAATGTCAACACCACTTCGTGACTAAGGTCTAGCCAACGTCAATCATCATTTCTACAAGCGAGAATCTGAGCTTTTAGTTATTAATTTTAGCATTAGACTTCAGATTGACTGTTACTTAAGTAATTTATATATTGTTTATATATTGTTAAGTGACGTCGAGTTGGTTCCGACTCAAAGCGACCCTGTACAGGGTTTCTGAGAAGTGGCGCTGTGGATTAATGCGTCAGACTGCAAAGCCCTTTGAACTGCACGGTTGGCAGTTCAAGCTCACTAGTTGCTCCTCGGAAACCTATATAGGGTCGCTATAGGTCAGAACCAACTCGACGACACTTAACAACAAAAACAACAATGTAGTAATGTTTCTCCTTAAGTACTCCTTTCTTCGTCATCTCTCTATCCTTCTGTATAATTTCTGATACATATATAATTTTTATGTTTTGTTTTTAACTTCCTGGGTGAAGATTAGAAATGAACCTCTTTTTGTAAATCTCTTCCTGAACAGGTATACTATGAAAGATGTACAGATAGATTAACATATAAAAAAAAAAAAATCATAGTGACCCTTTACTTCTCATTTGGTAAAAATCAAATCAATAGAACTTAATATTAGGTAGAGGAGAGGACACACAGAGAAGACTGGATCTAGTTTTGGGGGTTTAAAAAATAATTTTATTGTTGTAAAGTTTCTATTAGGAGCTCTGATAGCGTAGTGGTTACGAATCGGGCTGCGAACCACAAGGTCAGCAATTCAAAACTACCAGCTGTTTCGCGGGAGAAAGATGAGGCTCTCTGATCCCGTAAAGATTTACAGCCTCGGAAACCCTGTACAGGGTCACTTTGAGTCGGAAACCGACTCCACGGCACTTAATAACAACAAAGTTTCTATAACAAAACATTGTTCATTCCAACCATTTTAAAATATACAATTCAGAGGCATCAATAACATTTACCACGTTGCGTAATCCTCACCACTATTTCCAGCACATTTTTCATAACTGCAAAGAGAAACTCAGAACTTTCCATGTACTTAATTATGAAATCATGAAACGGAACTTGGGTAAAGTTTAAATCTGTCCGTGCCTTCTATTTTTCTTATTTTCACAAATAAAGCAATTGGATTAGAACAGGTAATTAATGCTAATATCCTTCTTAAAAAACAAAAAAATAAAACTCTATATTTTAGAATTTCTGGAAAAATAGAACAACTTGAGGGAGATACCTGAGGGTTTTTTTTGTTTTTTTTGCATTTATATCCTTATGAAAATCTGAGTTCAATCAAAGTGTCTTGAAATATAACAATTATTTCTGTATATTACACATCAGACTGTTTAGTCCTGAAGATTCAGAAAGAGGGCTATGGAGACTGTGCCCAGAATTCCATGAGTAGGTGAGCTAGCCTGGAATTACCCTACTCCACCCTACACTTCCTCTCTATACTTTATTCAGTGGGTCTGCAGATACATGTCATGGGCCATAGATTTAAACAAAGATAGTTCCGATTCAATGTGGATTGCTCTCCCAGTACAAGAGAGAAGGATACAAGGAAGGGAGGATGTTTGACTTAAAATGCATGCCAGGATGGAAATGAAATAGTAGAGCTAATAGGATCAATGTTACATATTAAAGATAATGTATGACAAGCTGCCATCATAAAACCATAAATATATCTATCTTAGGCTGAGTTTTCTAGAGAAGCAAAACCAGTGAAACATATATAGTATAAAGAGAAGTTTATTATCAAGGAATTAGCTTACAGTAGTCCCAAGTCTGCAGCAGAAGAGAAAGAGAAAGTCTTTTTTCATGTCCATTATATTAGGAGTAGGACATAGCCCGAGGAAGCTCATAGCCAATCATTATAGAGTTAACTATGCCAGTATTGGAGTACTGGTGTGGCGCTGTGGGTTAATGTACCCAACTGCAACACTGTTTGAACTGGAAGGTCTGCAGTTCAAGCTCACCAGCTGCTCCTTGGAAACCCTATACAGGGTTGCTATGGTTAGAACCAACTCGATGGCACTTCACCATCATGGAATAAGCACATCTCAACTGCTAAACCACTGGGAATCCTGGCCTAGTCAAGTTGACACAAAGCCTTAACTATTACATTTCCTAAGTTAATTTCTATGATGTAAAGACTGGAGACAGCAGATAACATGATTTTCTGCTGTAAAGGGAGAGCTGAAAGCAAACTAAACCTCAGGTTCTTAAATTCTGAGTGACTCAACTTTTGTTATAAATTTAGCAGGCTTTGCAGTATAACCTGGCAATGTAGCTTTCTAACCAGTTCTCAGGTGATGCTGATGTTGATCACACTTTGAAAACCACTGCTGAAAACTATTGAATGAGTCAGAGGCACAGTGAATAATTTAATCCTATTATCCTGATCTACCACCACATATCTGTAATTTTGTTGTACATGTTGCTGTGATTCTGGAAGCTATGCTACTGGTTCAAGAGAGCTTCCTGACTAGGACAGACACGGAAGAAAGAGAGGTTGACCACGTCTGAACAGTTATCCACTGAAAACCTTATGAATAGCAAAGGAACATTGTCAGATATAGTGCCAGAAGATGAGCACCTCAGACTGGAAGGCACTCAAAATACAACTGTGAAAGACCTGCCTACTCCAAGTAGAGTACGTCTTAGTAAGCGGAATAAGACAACGCTGTCAGGACCTTATTTGCTGAAGGGGGACAACTCAAAAAGAGAACAACTGACTGCAAGCATCCATTAATAATCAAAATGTTTGAATGTATTAAGTATGAATCTAAGAAAATTGGAAGTTGTCAAAAATGAAATTGAATGTGTAAAGATCAATATCCTAGGCATTATCAAGTTGAAACGGACTGGTTTGGGCAATTTAAATCCAACAATTTAATATGGCTTACTATAAGGAGCTCTGGTAGCGTAGTGGTTACGACTCGGGCTGTGAACCGCAAGGTCAGCAGTTCGAAACTACCAGCTGCTCCGCGGGAGAAAGATGAGGCTTTCTACTCCCGTAAAGATTTACACCCTCGGAAACCCTGTACAGGGTCGCTATGAGTCGGTTCCGACTCCACGGCACATAACAACAACAACAACAATGCTAGGATAAACAAACTAAAGAGGTATGACATCATATGCATTAATAAAAAGAGCTTTTCAAGACCTTTCTTGAAGTTCAATGCTGTCTATGATAAGATGATATTCATATGCCTATAAGGAAGATCAACTCATACAACTATTATTTAAAATTATAAGCCGATGATGATGAAATTCTACCAATTTATTCAGACTGAAATTGGCCAAACATGCGATCAAGATGCATTCATAGTACTGGTGATTGGAATGTTAAAGTTGGAAACTAAGAGGAAGGATCAGTCATTAGAAATATGACCGTGGTGATAGAAATAATGCAGAAGCTCACATGATAGGATTTTGCAAGACCAATGTCTTATTCATTGCAAATACCTTTTAAAAACACAAATACCTCAACACATGGAAAACACAGGAAATGAATTGACTACATCTGTTGGTAGAGATAATAGAGAAGCTCAATATCATCAGCCAAAACAAGGCTAGGGACCACCTGTGGAACTTGCTATCAATTGTTAATATGCAAATCAGGCTGAAGCTAAAGAAAATATGAACAAGTCCAGGAGAACCAAAATATGATCTTGAATGTATCACACTGGAATTTAGAGACCATTTCAAGAACAATCTGATGCATTAGAAATGAATGATTGAAAACCAGAATAGCTGTGGGATGGAATCAGAAGCATCACACAGGAAGAAATAAAAGACAGGAAAGAAGAAAAGACCAAAATGGATGTCAGAAGAGACTCTGAAATTTGCTTTTGATCATAGAGAAGCCATAGCAATTAGAAGAAACGAGGATGTAAGAGAGCTGAACAGGAAATTTCAAAGGGCATTGGGAGAAGACAAAGTATTATGTTGAAATGTGCAAAGACCTGGAGTTAGAAAATCAAAAGGAAAGAGCATGCTCAACATTTACCAAACTGAAGAAAACATTCAAGCCTTGACTTGCAATATTAAAGGATTGTATGTGTGAAATATTGAATAATGCAGAAGGTATCAATAGAAGATGGCAGGAATATAATGAGTCTCTGGGCCAAAAAGAATTTGCCAATATTCAGCCATTTCAAAAGGTACTGTATGATTGAGAATTGATGGAACTGAAGGAAGAAATCCATATAGCACTGAAAGCCCTGGCAAAAAACAAGGGTCCAGAAGCTGATGGGTTACAAAAAGAAATATTTTAACAAACTGATTCAGCACTGGAGGCACTTACTTGTTTATGCCAAGAAATTTGGAATACAGCTACTTGTTCAACCAATTGGAATAGACTCATGCTTGTTTTCATTCCAAAGAAAAGTGACCCAACAGAATGCATAAATCTTCGGATAACATCATTAATATCACATGCAAGTAAAATTTTGCTGAAGGTAATTCAAAAAAGTATATAGACAAGGTGCTGCCACAGATGTTGTTGCTGATATCAAATGGATGGCTAAAAGCAGAGCACACCAGAAAGAAGTTTACTTGTGCTTTAATGATTATACAAAGGCATTTGACTGTGTGACTCATAACACATTATGGGTAACGTTCTAAAAAATGGCAATTCCTGAACACTTAATCATGCTCATGAGGAACCTTTGGATAGACCAAGAGGAATTCTTTCCACAGAACAAGGGGATCATTTAAAATCATGAAAAGTGTACATTGTGGTTGTTCAATCTATATGCTTAGCAAGTAATCTGAGAAACTGGAATATATGAAGAACATGGCATTAGGATTGAAGAAAGACTCATTAACAACCTGTAATATGTAGACAACACAACCTTACTTGCTGGAAGCAAAGACTACACTACTGACTTGAAATACTTGCTGACGAAGATCAAACACTACAGCCTTCAATATGGATTTCAGCTCAACATAAAAAAAAAAAAATCCTTACAACTAGACCTACACATAACATGATAAATGGAGAAAAGATTGAAGTTATCAAAGACTTCATTTTGCTTGGATGCACAATCAACACACATGGAAGCAGCATTCAAGAATTCAAACGATGTATTGTGTTGGATAAGAAGAATACTGAGGAAAACCTGAAAGTGTTAAAGAGCAAAGATGTGTGAGGACTAAAGTGAGCCTGAATCTCAAGCCATGGCATTTTCAGTCTCCATCCTGGTGTGGCACTGTGGGATAAAGCACTGGACAGAAAGGTAGTTTTAAATAGAAGGTAGGACTCACCAACTTCTCCTTGGAAACCCTATACAGGGTCACTGAGTTGGAACCGAGTCTAGGGTACTTAACAACATCTCTATGTGAAAGTTGGACAATGAATAAGGAAGACCTGAGAAGAAATGATGCATTTGAATCACGGTGTTGGCAAAAATATTGAAAGTGCCAAGGATTGCCAGAAGAACAAAAAAAATTCTGTTGAGAGAAGTGTAGCCAGAATGCTCCTTAGAAGTCAGGATGATGAGATTTTATCTCTTGTTCTTTGGACATGTCAGGAGGGATCCATCCTGGGAGAAGGACATGATGCATTATAAAGAGGAGGGTCATTGAAAACGAGGAAGATGGACTGATGACTGGCAGCAGCAATAGGTTCAGACATAACAATTGGGAGGCTGGTGCAGGACTGGGCAGTGTTTAGTTCTGTTGTGCACAGGGTCACTATGAATTGGAACACACTCAATGGCACTTAACAACAACAATATTAAGATATCAATTACCAGAACACTCTTTATATGAAAATTCAATCAGAGATTCATTATCATTGACTTTTCCTTCTGGCCATCTGTACTAATTTGTGTACCGATCCTGGTGTAGTGCTGTAGGATAAGCAATGGACCACTAACCACAAGATCAAACCCACCAGTAGCTCCTTAGAAGCCCTATACAGGGTTACTATGAATAGGTTAACTCAACAGCATTTAACAACAAAAACAGCAGCAGTACTAATTTAGTACTTCGGGCATGTTTGTTATATAGAGACCAGTTCTTGGAGAAGGGCATTTGTGCTTGGTAAAGTAGAGCGTGAGCAAAACAAAGGAAAATCCTCAACAAGAAGGATTAACACAATGGCTGCAACCACGGACTTAAGCAGCAACAGTTGTGAAGATGTGTAGGACAGCACAGTGTTTTGTTCTGTTGTACAAAATGACTATGAGTTGGAACCAACTCAGTGGCACCTGGCAACAAGAATTACAGCCAAACTGAGGTAGATGTGTTCTTGTTTACAATTTAAAAATATTTTGTAGGGTCTTAACAAATGGACCACATGACCTTCCTTATCTTTTCATGCTTCAAGTCTCATGACATTTTTTTAAACATGGTCCTCTCTAATATGTCAGTTTCTATTTTTCTTTCTTTCTGAAATATGTTATATCTATATTAAACAATAAGGAGCTCTGGTACCGTAGTGGCTACGAATCAGGCTGCAAATCGCAAGGTCAGCAGTTCAAAACTAACAGCTGCTTTGCAGGAGAAAGATGAGACTTTCTGCTCCCGTAAAGATTTACAGCCTCGGAAACCCTGTTCAGAATCGCTCTGGGTTGGAACTGACTCGATGGCACTTAACAACAACAACAACATAGTAAACAATACTTTTAATAACTCAAAAATAATAATTAATTCTTTCTCATCTTTAGGAAATGGAGTACTGTAGGGCCATTGAAACACAGATAGAGGTTTTGCTTCGCTTATTGTTTGCTTTTTTACATGTGTTTCTAACTTCTTTGGGAGTGTTAACTATTGCAAAAATAATAAAAACTTGATTTAACAAGCGAAACAAAACAAATCATTGATTTACTTTTCTCTTTCCTCAAACCCATCCCAAGAAGAATGCTAGAGAATCTCAATACTCATATGTTTCCAAATATTTAATGATCAAAGGTTAACATATAGGCTATGCTCATTTTTCTTCCTTCCTTCCCTCCTTTTTTCCTTCATTCTTCCTTCCTTACAGCATCTTTTTTCTTCTTCTTCCTTCTACTTTCTCTCGCTTTTTCCAGTCTTTCCTACTTTTGATCTAACTTTTTATTTATTTTCTACATAAATGGAATGTACTATATACTACTTACTGTTCAACTTCATTTTTATTTATTTTTATTTAAGACTATTGTTGTTATTATGTGCCGTGGAGTTGGTTCCGACTCACAGCGACCTGCACAGGGTTTCCGAGGCTGTAAATCTTTACGGGAGCAGAAAGCCCCATCTTTCTCCCGCAGAACAGCTGGTAGTTTCGAACTGCTGACCTTGCGGCTCGCAGCCTGATTCGTAACCACTACGCTACCAGAGCTCCTTATTTAAGACTGTAATACAGGCATAATTTTCAATCAATGCGAACAGCTCTGACTTATTTTTGTAAAAAAACATTATCTTTAATACACAATATCCTAAAGAACAAATACACTATGATTTGTTCAACTAGCCATCCATTGATGTTTATTTGAGGTGTTCCCCCCTTCTTTCCTTTTCTTCTCTACCTCCCTTCCTTCTTCCCTTCTATTTTTGGGGCTATGTTCAAATTCTACAATTTTGTTCCAATAAATTCCTCTGACTGTGCATGAGGGTAAGTAAAAAAGTTTGCTATTAAATCCTCAAAAACTTGATGAAACAAAAATATCAAAATACGAAGCTATTATTTCTTGACATATCTCCATCCAGGTCCATACACTTCTGCAGGATGGCTTCTGTCTCTGTAACCCTTACCCAAAGAATTGTGTGCTTTTCAGTTTTAAACCACATCAAAATGGCACTTTGGACATTCTACAGGGACTCATCATTTGCCGTCTCAATGTTTGTTAAATTTTGAGGACTCAAAGACATCTGAAAAGGCAAGAAGTGGCTAGAGTGAGGTTTCCCAATCAAAATTTCAAAGGGCAGCCCTTGCTCCACTCAAAGAATGACCAAAAGTATGGTGTGATGTGGGAAAAGCCCATGGTGCAGTTTCCTGGTCTTTCGCTACCGATTTAGTTTTCTATATTCTTAAAGACATGTTCATAATAAGTTCTATGATAGTCCTGTGTCCATGGAGAGGAGAACATTTTTTAAGTTTACTCCTTTGGAATCCCCCCAAACAATCACCATAACCTTCTTTTATTTATTTACATACTCTTTTACTTTTCACTGTGAATTGAGTAAAAGTTTATAGAGCAGATCATCAGTTTTAAATTCAGCAGATTATACACTTAGGAGCATCTCAATCACAATCCCCTCAGTGTAACATTACTTATTGCATTTCCCCTGTGTTTCTTGTTTATATTCTTCCTTCTTTTCCAACCTTTTTGAATTTTGTAGTTAAGTAAATGCTTCCCTTTTGATCTTGAATGGTTGACCATACTACAACCATAACTTTCTTAGCTAACCTCTCTGCCTTTAATTTCCCTGGCCTAGCAGATCCCCACAGAAGCCACTGTTTCGATTGGGTCTTTTCTTTGAAGGCACCCTATTGAGCTTAAGGCAAATGTGTTACTGAGAGAACTTGACTGCAAACATCCACTGATTGCAGAGACATGTTTAAACACGTTTTGTTTAGAATAACCGGTGCATGTTTAAACTGGAACTCTAGTAACAATACTTTTCCTCTTATCCTCATATACATACATAAACATATGTTGTTGTTAAGTGCCATCGAGTCAGTTAAGACTCATAGCAACCTTTGTACGGTTTCCAAGCAGCAGCTGGTGAATTTGAACCACTGACCCTGTGATTCAAATCAATCTTGAGGTCCAGTGTTTATCCTACAGCAACACACCAGGACTACATATAATATAAATATATACGTATATCCTGGTGGCACAGTGTTTAAATCTCTCAGCTGCAAACTGAAAGTATGGAAGTTCCAACCCACCAGCTGTTTCATGGTACATAGATGTGGCTATCTGCTTCCATAAAGATTTACACCCTTGGAAACCCTATAGGATATTTCTTCTGTCTCCTATAGTGTTGCTATTGAAATCAACTTGAGGGCCAAATGCACCAAAATGAGACATTGACTATCTTAAAAACAGGAGGATATCTTTATCATTCTGATACAGAGATCAGAGCTGCTGTCATTTAGTGCCACGGGATTGATTACAACTCATAGTGACCCTATATAAGAGTTTCTGAGCCTGTAAATCTTTATGGGAGCAGAAAGCCCCATCTTTCTCCTGCAGAATAACTGATGGGTTTAGACCATTAACATTGTGGTTCGTAGTTCAGTACTTATCCTACAGAGCCACCAGAGACAGCGCCTATATGTTTGAGATATCTAGTTCACAGAAAATGATGCATTCTATATTAATATATATGTGGCAAATATTATTTGAGCAGTAGGATAGTTACATAAAGAATAATGAGATCCTTTAGACAGGATTTGACTATGGTTTTGACTATCATTATTACCTGCCTCTTGAAGTCTAACTTTATCATATGTTTAAATAGATATAAATGTGAGATGGGTAATGATAAAACTAATTTAGTAATGGCTGTAATTTTTAATAGTAATGGTTATACATTGCTCATTATGACCACTGGTGATTTTATAATTTAGATAGAACTAATATCATGCAGATTTTAGTGCTATTAATATTATGTTGAGGTAAAAATGAGCACATTGAAATTCCAGGTGACTAGTCACCCTGCTTTCTGAATTGTCGCTGAACTCTGACAGATGGTCAATTTCATCATGGGGATTTTCCCAAAACAAGCCTGGAAATGGAAGTCATGCACTTAGTAGCGAATGGAAAACTCAAACTTATTACATAGCCGGTGCAGAGTTCATGTTTGCCAATGGACATGAGCAGACACTACACCAAAGAAAACTTTAAAGTATGTTGCAAACACATGAAAAGATGTCTACAATTATTAGCCACTGTATTAAAATTGAAACTACAAAGTGATATCACTTCACTCTGGTAATAATGGCACTGATCAAAAACAACAACAACAAAACAGAAAGTAGTAAATGCTGGCAAGGATGTGGGGAATTTGGAACTCTTAAACACTGTGGGTGGGACTGGAACATGGTACAACCACTATGGAAAGTGGTATGGTGCGACCTTAAAAATCTAGAAATTGAAATATCATACAATCCAACAATCCCACTTATAATAGTTAAGACTTTGTGTCAACTTGTCTGGGCCAGGATTCTCAGTGTGTTGGCAGTTTAAACATAGTAATCTCCTTTGATGAGATCTAATATAATATAAGCACTTCCATGATGAAATCTGCTGTGATCAGCCAATCAACTGAAAGGAAAATCCCTTAGGGGTCTAGTCTGTGATGTCTTGTATCTTACAAAGATAAAAGGAGAGCGAAATGAGCAGAAAAAGAGGGACCTGCTACCTCCAAGAAAGAAGAACCGGGAGTGGAATGTGTCCATTGAACGTGGGGTCCCTGCACTGTAGAGCTCCTAGATCCAGAGAAAGACAGATGCCAAGACACATGGACATCTCCAGGAAATATTGGGCCTACAGGTACTGAAAGGAAACAAGGGCCTATCTCCACAGGAGACAAAGAGAGCTTTCCCTTAGATTCGTCACTCTGAATTTGGATTTCTTGGCTCCCAAACTATGAGAGAATAAACTTATTTGTTAAAGGCATTCACTTGTAGTATTATGTTTATAGCAGCACTAGGTAACTAAGACACCACTCCTAGGTATATTTTCTAAAGAAATAGAACTGTGACATAAATAGACATATGCACACTCATGTTCACTGTTGCATTACTCACAATAGCAAAAAGATGGCAAAAACCTAAGAGTCCATTAACAGATGAATGGATAAACAAACTGTGGCATATACAAACAGTGGACTACTGCTCGACATTAAATAGTAATGAGGAATTCCTGAACTATCTGACAAATAGGCTAATCTGGAGGACATGATGCTAAGTAATATAAGTCAATCACAAAACAAGAAATATTCTATGATACCATTATTTTGAAAAGTCAGTAATAGATTTACACACAGAAGCATTCTTTGATGGTTCATAGAATAGGAGAGGAAGGAATGGAGAATGTCTCATGAGGCAGTGGACTCATGTTAATTTGGATGAAGGGTAAGGCAATGTCAACAAATGTGACCAAGGCAAAGGAAGTCACAGAGATATATGCAAGTAGAAAGGTCACTTATAGTAAATTCTATAACATACCATTCTGCAACAGCAGTAATAACAAACATACTTGTGAATGGATACAAAGCTAGACACATATGCTAAAGAGATGTGAGAGTTCACACATGAATACAACTGAATGTATATAAAGGTCTGGTTGTGACTGTCTACGTACATATTTGTATGTGTAGAGTACAAGGTCGCTGTGAGTGGGAACCAACTCTACGACATGTAACAACAATGACATAGGGGCACAATTATGGAAAATTCTTAAATACAAGAAACACACACAGGACTGAATTACTAGGGTTGAAGACTAAGGACCATAGTCTCTGGGGGCGTCTAGGTCAATTAACATAACTTAGTTCCTAAATATAATGTCTACATACTAGTTTGCTGAATAGTGTCTGGGGTCTTAAAAGTTTATGAGTGGCCATCTAAGATACAACTGTTGATCTCTTTCCAATGGAGCAAAGGAGAATGAAGAAAACTGGAGATTCAATGAATCTAAAGGACTAGTGGCTGGTGTTAACTAACCACAGCCTCCTCTAAACAGAAACCAGAAGACTTAGATGGTGCCCAACTACCACAATGAATGACTCTGACCAGGAAGACATTAGAAGATCCCTGTTAGAGTGAATCAAAAAAATGTAGAATAAACTTCAAATTTGCAAAACAACAACAACAAACAAACAGATCAGACATACTGTTCTGACAGAGACCGGAGAAACCCCTAGGACTATCGCCCTAAGACAGCCTTCTAGTTTGAAACTGAAACCATTCCTGGAGATGACCTTTCAGTTAAATAACAAATTGGTTTATAAAACAAACAACACATGAGAGAAATGTGTTTCTTAGAACAACCAACTATAAGATACCAAAAGGGCAACTTCTGTACAAAAGCAATGAAGAGAAGGGAGGGAGGGAGGGAGGGACAGGGGAATAGGAGGAATTGAAACTGGAATCCAGGGTGGAAACACATTGCAGGGATCGCAATTCATGTCTTAATTTGTGTATGGACTATTGAATAGAAAACAATTTTACTACAAAAGCAGTCACTAAAGCACAATAATTAAAAAAAAAAAAAAATCAAGTTAGCATTTCTTTTTTCACTAGATAGTCTGTAGAACTTCAAATTTCAAATTAAGACTTGTGAATCAAATTCTGTACTGAAAACACCAGTTTTTGAAAAGTCTCTGTACCATGAGTATGTTGGTAAAGAAGCCTTTAAAATGTGAACACCCATTTACAAAATGACATGTTTTTAGAATTTAGAATGTCCTTTAAATCCTCTTTTTTTTTTTTAAGAGAATCCCAAACACAGAAATGTTAAGCTTAGTTAAACTGGGGGAGGCATTCCCAACAAGCAGGGAATGAATGACCTCCCTGCAAACAGACATTTACCTCTTTCCACTTGCCCCGTAAGTGGATGCATAACCTCATCCCAGGCCTGCCCCTTATTTCTTGGACAAGGGCTTTCTAGTCTATTGATTTTCTTTTAGATGTATGCTCAGGTCAGACAAACTATGAACTGGGTTGTTCTAACTAAGCTCCTGGTAAGATGAAAGAGCAGAGATGACACACAGGCAAACACACTGGGAGACAATGGGGGCAGGGATTTTCCCTTTGGTCCAGGCATTCTTCTGCTCTGATTCTGATCAGAATTGCAAATGGCCCAGTTGGCTCAGTTGAGTGTATTTAATGATGAGGTGAAATCCTGGAGTTCAAACAGTGCACAGATAAAATTTGTATTTTCATGTGATTATATTACTTTTGACAGGCCCAACATGATGGGATTTGGTAATTGTCAGTATTGTCAAAATGGCATTTCTTTCTCCTTTTACCATCACATCACTACTTGCATCTATGTAATTTGTCTTACTAGCTATCAAACAGAGCATCAGAGAAAGTGGGAGAACCAACAAAAGCATATTCACACTCTTTGTACCCACATCTCTATCACCTGCTATTAAATCAATGATTAAGGCTCAGTTTAGAGGAGGCTTTTCTGGGTGGAATAGCTCTTTGATCACCAGGCAGCTGTCATCCGCAGCTTCTTTAACTCTTTACTGGTTCAACATTTTTAGTTCTCTTAAAGAAGACTATACATCAGTGATATAAAACAAGGTAAAATAGGATAAAATGGGCAAAAATCAAATAACAGCAAAGTCTAATCTCTTGCAAAGAAGAAATGTTTAGGGATTTTTAAAAAGTGGATAACATAAATATGCAAGCCTTGGGGAAAACTGGTTCACTGGTTCAACAAGAACAAATAACCAAGTATGAAGGCCATGTTCAAATGAATGCTGATTTATTCTCTCCATATACCAGGCAAAATTCCTTCAGGGTAATTATTGGTGTCTATTTAAAAAGCTCCCTTAACTCACTTTAAACTTATTCCATAACACTTATTTGACTTTTTTTTTTCTTTTTTTTAAAGGAGAAACTACCAGAGAGGCAGCAGTGCATAGTATTTTAGAATATGGGTTGTAGAATCTAATTCTGTTGTTGTTAACCGTCGAGTCGGTTCCAACCCACAGTGATCCTGTATAGGGTTTCTGAGGGGTGGCTCAGTTGAGTGTATTTAATGATGAGGTGAAATCCTGGAGTTCAAACAGTGCACAGATAAAATTTGGTTTACTCAGGTTCAAGCTTCTCTATTTTTGTTGCCAGGTATAGAAACCTTTCTGTACTTCAGTTTTCTCATTTCCGTAAACTGGGGATAATAACTGTATTTCTTTTTAAGGATTTTGGTGGTAGTGGTTATGTGCTCTGGAATAGGTTCTGATTCATAGAGACCCTGTATAGGGTTTCTGAGGTTATAAATCTTTACAGGAGCAGAAAGCATCTTTCTCCCGTGGAACATCTGGTAGTTTCAAACTGCTGACCTTGAGGTTAGCAGCTCGACTTGTAACCACTAAGCTACTAGAGCTCCTTTTAAAGTATTTTGGTGGTGAGAAAATGTACTGATACATGTAGACCCTGAAACACTGCTTCATGTTGTTAAGTACTGTCCAGTCATTTCCAACACATAGCAATGTTGCATAGTTTTTCTGAAGAGTGGCTTGTGGGTTTCGACTGCCAATTTTAGGGTTAGCAGCCCAGTATTATCCTACAGTGTCACACCAGTGCCACACCAGGAGAATCACTTGTTGTTGTTAGGCGCCATCGAGTCGGTACCAACTCATAGTAACCCTATGCACAGGAGAACAAAACACTGCCCGATCCTGGGCCAGCCTCACTGTTGATGCCACACTTGAGTCCATTGATACTGCCACTTGGCCAATCCATCTCTTTGGTGGTCTTCCTCTTTTTCTCTGACCCTCCACCTTACCAGACATGACATCCTTCTCAAGTGACTGGTTCCTCCTGACAATATGTCCAAAGTATGAGAGACGAAGTTTGGCCATCTTGGCCTCTAAGAAGCACTCTGGCTGCACTTCTTCCAAAACAGGTCTTTTGGTTCTTTTGGCAGCTCATGATACTTTCAATATTCTCCTCCAACACCATAACTCATAAACATCCACCCTTCTACAGTCTTCCTTATTCAAGGTCCAGCTTTCGCATGCATATGAGGTGATTGAAAATACAATGGCTTGGGTCAGGCACACCTTAGTCCTCAAGCTGGCATCTTTGTTCTTTAACACTTTAAAAAGGTCTTGTGTAGCAGATTTGCCTAATGCAATACGTCATTTGATTTCTTGACTGCTGCTTCCATGAGTGTTGATAGGTGATCCAAGAAGAATGAAGTCCATGAAAACTTCAATCTTTTCACTGTTGATAAGAATGTTGTTTATTGGTCCAGTCATGAGGATTTTTGGTTTTCTTGACATTGAGATGGAATCCATACCAAAGGCTGTGCTCTTTGATCTTTATCAGTAAATGTTTTAAGTCCTCTTCACTTCCAGCAAGCAAGGTTGTATCATCTGCATATTGCAGGTTGTTAATGAGTTTTCCTCCAATCCTGATGTCACATTTTTCTTCATAGAACCCAGATTCTCAGATTATTTGTTCAGCATACAGGTTGAATAAGTATGGTGAGAGAATACAACCTTGTCAAACACCTTTCTTAATTTTAAACCATTCAGTGTTCCCATGTTCTATTCAAACAACTTCCTCTTGGTCCAGGTA
>NW_006408568.1:15236576-15238324 GCF_000296735.1 Chrysochloris asiatica
CATCTGAAACCTGTCCACCATGGGTGACCCTGCTGGTATTTAAAATACTGGTGGCATAGCTTTCAGAATTACAGCAACTCACAAGCCACCACAGTATGGCAAACTGACAGATGAGAGGAAAACTACTTAGGACACAGAAAAAGTTCAATGAGTGCTAACACATATTGTTACTTATACTTGTCACTGAGTCACTTTTACTCATAGTGATCCTACATGACAAAGTAGAACGGTCCCATAGGGTTTTCTTGGCTGTAATCTTTACAAAAGTAGATCACCAGGTCCTTCTCCCACAACCAATATTATTTCAAGCAAAAAACTGAATGAGGTACTGGTGAGGGTGAAGATGGTAAAGATAAATTAATAGCATACCATGAGATTATAAATACTCAGTGTTTAAGAAACAGAATTACTAGTGAAACCAGATAATACGATGTAGAGTATGATTAGTCAGACAAGTAAAACAAAATAATGAGACAAGGAGAAGTATCCAAAGATACTTCTTGACACAGTGAGGGTTAAGCATGAAATGTTCATCAGGTGTGGTTTTAAGTACTAGAGATATTAGGTATGTTCTTGTAGTTAAAGTAATCAGGAACAGAACATTATGAGTAAATTAAACAATTAAGAATTAACTCACATTTCTAATGAAGTAACCGTGGGAAGATGGATCACTGAGCAGCAGATTCCCTGTTTTTGATAGAAGAGAATGCATACATGGTCTAAGAAATGGCTCAGCCAGAGTCACATCTTAGGACTATGTAACTGACCTTCTCTTGTCCTTCTGCCTCAAGTTTGTCCTCAGAACCAATCCAATAATCCTGCCTCTCTCTTCTTAATAGGACACTTGGCACAGTCAGCCTAAAGTCAGGTAAGCCTTTGATCTTCGTCTGCTAGCAGCCATATATGTCTTGCACATTGTTTTAATTATTACAGTATCTCACCAAAGAATTAAGTTTGGAGAAAAGGGGATGGAGGGTCCCATTTCTTTCCCTAGCCACGACGCCAAGTCAGCAGATTTTTGCAGTAAGAATTGGATGTTAGGTGCCTGATGTGTTTTGTTGCTCAGGGTGGGATTATGAAGGAGGTTCAAAATGAGTTATTTTGAGAGGGATTTGAGAGGATATCACACCATTGTACTGTTCACAGTGGAATCCAGTGATTCCCAATTCACTGGTTGTTGTTAAGTGCCGTTGAGTCGATTCCAACTCATAGCTGCCCAAAGTAATAATACCTCTTACAATTATTGCCTGTGAAGAGTTAACCTAGATTTCTTCTAAAACCTTAATTTAATTTTGTGCCATTTGATTAAGGGGTTTGCTCTCTAATTTCTCTGGTTTTATATTTGATGTAGCTTCAAAAACTTCAAAAGTTCAATTAAAATGTAGCAGATTACATTTTGTTGAGGAAAATCAGGAAAGACTTCATGAAGTTCCTTGTAACAAAAGCAGGATTTCTATAGGCAGACACAGTATATTGCTACTGCAGGCAGAAAGAACATAAGGATATACTGAAATGAAGCGAGAAAGTTTGGACCATTTCCAGAGAAGCATCAATTGGCATAACATAGTCCACAAAGACAATGCTCTATATCCCACTTTGGTGAGTAATGACTGGGATCATAAAAGCAGAGGTCATCTAACATACAATGATTGGTCTCTCCAAGTGTGGAAGAAAGAAGAGTGATGAAAATTGAAGATACTTGGAGTCAACTAGTCCAATGGACCAATGGAGCATGTGAACATCAGTCA
>NW_006408568.1:15238942-15251726 GCF_000296735.1 Chrysochloris asiatica
ATGAGTTTGGCTGGGACATAGATTATGTTGTATCTATGTACATTAGTAATCCATTGCTTTGGAAGAAATTACCCTAACATTTGGTGGCTGAAAACAATAAACATTTATGTTATCACACAGTCAGCAGTCTGAAACCACTTAGCTGTGTGGCTCTTGGTCAATGTCTCTTGCGTCAAGACATCATTCTCTGACTAGAGCTGGTGGATCCACATCTGTGAATTAGAGCGTCCTTGAGCTATTCAGTTGACTTCCTCCAGGATAAGTCATCAAGTGTAAGGGAGCGGGGTAAAAGTCATCATGGATCATCAGCATTTCCATAAGATCCTATTGGTTGAACAGGTCAGCCCTATTGAATGTGAGAAGAAGACAGTGATCATTGAGGACTATCTTGGGTGTACTAGACCATGATAGCAAATAGTCAATTCATACCCTAATCTCCCTTCATCAATGGTGCCGACACTAAGAGTGAGAATTAATTCTATCTTTTTATATATTTCCATGTTTCCCTCTGGGCTTTTATATGAAGATCAAAGTTCTCTTTATGATATGACACCTATCTCTTTCTATGGTTTCATCTCCTTTCATTTCCCAACAAGAATGTGATGTTTCAGAGTGTTGTTATTGTTAAATACCATTGAGTCAGTTCCAACTCATAGCAACCCTGCATAGGGTTTTCAAGGAACAGATGGCAGATTTGAACTACCTACGTTGTGGTTCTCAGTCCAGTGCTGATAGTAGACCAACTCGATGGCACCTAACAACAACAACAACAACTGTGTGCCACTACTAGGTAGAAGCAGGTGAATCTAAACAGATATTGGCCTTTCCCTCCTGGATAAGGAGTACAGTCTGTCTATCTCAGAGGTACCAAGTGCACGTTTATTTTATGCTAATTGCCTTTAGCCAGGTTAAATGGATGGCATTTAGAATTTCCCTGAAACTGAGGTTCAGAAAGATTGTCTCATCTAAAATCACAGGCACACTGGCAGAGGAGTCATGAGAGCTGGACCAGGCTTGTGATGTTGGAGATGGCACTGGCTCCTCTTCAGCAGCCCATTAACAAGAAATAGCCCCACAGCCTGCCTGCCAAACCATTTTATGACGCTTTAACAATTTAAAAATGCCTTTCAATCTTTTCATGGGCATTGCTGTATTAAATCCTGTGAGTTTTTCATTTGCAACATTATTGTAATTTTAAGGTTACACAAAAAGAAGGCTTTGTGCAAATATGGTGGGATAAGGTGGGAGTGAAATGAGTGAATGTTTTTAAGCGATCAAAGGTAATATAAAGAGCCCATGATACAACTGTGATCAGAACTCATAATCAGAGGGAAGCTTTTTGAGCATTTCTGTTTCCTGGGCTCAACAGTGCTTTACAGTACAAAGGATTTCCCTCTCCCTCGTTCCAACTGATTGCAACTCAGTAACACTAGAAATTCTGCTTTAGAAACCTGCTTGCTTAAAAGTGTCCTAGATTTAATCATTATTGCAAAGGGATACAATATTTTAGCATACTGAGTACCCTACACATAGACAGTTAAATCACTAATTTTTTATCCATGAATTCAATTAACTTTTTGACATAAATATGGCATTGCATGGCTAGTTTGTATTCAGGCACTATTACGTAAGGGTTACTATTTTATCAGAGATCTTCACTATGAACTGATGATTCCACTTTGTTTTAGATATTATTTTTGTTATTTGGTGTCATCAAGTCAATTCTAACCCACAGGACATAGAACTAAATGCTGCCCAGTCCTGTACCACACTCACAGTCATATTTGAGTCCATGGTTGCAGCCACTGTGTCAATCCACCTCCTTGAGGGTCTTCCTCTTTTTCATGGACCCTAGAGAAAGATATGGCGTTCTGTACTGGTAAAGATTTGTTGTTGTTGTCAGGTGCCATCGAGTCGGAACCAACTCATAGCGACCCCATGCACAGCAGAATGAAATAATGTCCGATCCTGGCCCAACCTCACTACCACTGCCACACTTGAGTCCATCAATGATGCCACCTGGCCAATCCATCTCATTAGGGGTCTTTCTCTTTTTCTCTGACCCTCCACCTTACCCAGCATGACATCCTTCTCCAGCAACTGTTTCCTCCAGACAATATGTCCAAAGGATGAGAGACGAAGCTTAGCCATCCTGGCCTCCAAGGAGCACTCTGGCTGCACTTCTTCCAAAACAGATCTATTGGTTCTTTTGGCAGTCCATGGCACTTTCAATATTCTCCTCCAACACCACAACTCAAAGGCATTAATTCTTTTACGGTTTTCTTTATTCACTGTTCAGCTTTCGCATGCATATGAGGTTATTGAAAATACCATGACTTGGGTCAGGCGCACCTTAGTCCTCAAGCTGACATCTTTGCTCTTCAACACTTTAAAAAGGTCTTGTGCCTATTTTATTATAGTATTTGTCTTTATCTTCTTGAGCTGATCTTTGAAATTTTCTGTTCAGTTCTTCAATTTTTCCATTTGCTTTAGCTTCTCTATGTTGGAGAGCAAGTTTCAGAGTCTCCTCTGACATCCATTTTGACCTTTTCCTTCTTTCTTGTCTTGGAAAGCCTTGGAAACCCTATACATGGTCACTGTGAGTCGGAAGTGACTCCACGGTACTTAACAACAACAACATGTCCTTTTCCAGGAACTGGTCCTTCCAAATGCATGAGATGAAGTCTCTCCTTTCGTACTTCTAAAGAGCTTTCTGACTGTACTTGTTCCAAGACAGATGTGTTCCGTCTTTGCCAACACCATAATTTAAATGCATCAATTTTTCTGTCTTCCTTATTCATTGAACTAATTTTAATAATACCAAAAGTTCTCTACCTAGAACTTCACAAAGCAAATTAAATATATACATTTTTTGGTTTTTGTTGTTGTTTTTAGTGAGGGCTCCTCTTGTTGAAATGATAAGAAAGAAACTTTAACTGATTTAAACAAAAATAAATAAATAAATAAAAGGAAAAGTAATGTGTGTTTTTTTGGTTTCTTCTTTCATTAAAAGAAAAACAAAAGTATTGGAGGTTTTAAGTGAGATTGGATCCCAGAGCTTAAAACTATTGCCTGGTTCTTATGAAGATAAATATCAAATATCTTAAGCATTGAGAGACATAACTTCCTGAAAAGCTCTGTTTGGCCCTGTTCAGATCACATGTGCTAAGGGAATTGTGTACTTTGTTTGGACAGTTTGTATTTTGTAGTGAACAGAACAAGGCCATCAGGTTGTATAGGGGTATTTATTGATTAGGAAAGATTCTTGAGCAATTAATAAATTCTCTATCTCCATTAGCATTTAGCAAAACCTTTCATTAGAAGCAACCAAGGGAATGCTCTTGCTCTGTTTCTCTCATCACTCCACCTGATCTATGGGTTCTCTGTTAGTTCAAGTTAAAATGTCACTTCCCTGGATGTGAGTGGGTAGTAACCATAGGAATGCTCCAGATCCTCCCTCAATTGTTTTGAGTAGAGTTTTCTTTAACTGTAATTTCACTGTAACTTCAAAATTTCCATTGCAATTATATTCTCTCTCTTTCCCTCTGGTTGTCCCATAATAGGTAGGTAGGTAGGTAGGTAGGTAGGTAGATAGATAGATAGATAGATAGATAGATAGATAGATAGATAGATAGATAGATGATGGATGGATGGATAGAGCCCTACCCCATCCTCTGCTACTCTGCTTCTTGTTGCTTCGGCAACCATTGTTGTTGTTAAGTTCCATCCAGTTAGTTCCCACTCATAATGACCCTGTATAGGGTTTCCAAGGAGTGGCTGGTGAACTGCTGACCTTGCAGCTCAAACCTACCTTGCAGTCCAGCGCATTATCCTGAAGTGCCATATAACTGGTAAACAAAAACCATAACTTGTCCTTAATATTTTATGTTCAATTGTGTATTTTCTCTCTCCCCACCTGGAGTATCTTCTAAAACACAGAATGGCAGTACTATATTTTTCCAATTGGAGAAATCTTGGGTATATTCAGGATCCCAAACCAAATCAAACCATTGCCTTTTGGTTGATTCTTACTCATAGTGATACAGGATAGGGTAAAACTGCCCCATAGTGTTTCACGGCTGTAAATCTTTACAGAAGCAGACTTCTGTAATTGCCGACTTTGGGATTAGCAGCCATGCACTTAACCTACTGCACCACAAGGGTTCCTATAATCAGGATGTTGGTTTTGTTGTTGTTAAGTGCCATTGAGTTGGTTCTGACTCAGAGCGACCCTGTATAGGGTTTCCAAGGAATGGTTGATGAGCTTGAACTGATGACCTTGAGGTTCAAACTGACCTTACTGTCCAGTGCTTTAGCCCATGGCACCACACCAGCGCTCCATAATCAGGATGTTGTTGTTAAGTGCCATTGAGTCAGTTTTGGCTTATAGTGACCCTGTATAGGATTTCCAAGGAGCAGCTGGTGAGCTTGAACCGCCAACCTTGTGGTTCAAACAAATCTTATAGTACAGTGCATTAACCCACAGTGCCACACCAGGACTCCCCATAATCAGGAGAGTTGTACTTAATTAAGTTTGTGTTTCTCTAAACTCATATTTCCTAGTGAATGATTTCAAAGTACTGAATTCTCATAATTCAAATACATCTGAGGAATATCCCATAGAGGCTACATGAGGGCAGGCTGGTTGGTACATGTTGTTTTTAAGTGCCATCATGTTGGTTCCAACTTATAGAAAACCCTGTAGAGGGTTTTCAAGGAGCAGCTGATGGGTTTGAACCACTGAACTTGTGGTTAGCTGTCAAGGGTTTATCTTATAGTGCCACACCAGTACTCCATTGGTACATTGCTGTTGTTGTTGTTAAGTGCCTTCAAGTTGATTCAAACTCCAAGTGACCCTGTACAGGGCTTCTGAGGAGCAGCTGGGGGGGTTGAACCTCTGACCTCTTGGTTTGCAGTCCAGTGCTTATCCTACATAGTAGGTGCCTGTTGTTGTTGTTGCTAAGTGCCATCGAGTCGGTTCCGACCCATAGCAACCCTGTACAGGGTTTTCGAGGCTGTAAATCTTTACAGGAGCAGAACGCCTCATCTTTCTCCCGCAGAACAGCTGGTAGTTTCGAACTGCTGGCCTTAAGGTTCACAGCATTATTGAATGAATGTTTCTAGAAACACTTAAATGTTTGATACTATGCTCCCTCAAGAATCACAATGCATAATTTCCTATTTAAATTCTTGAAAAATCAAGTAAAGAGACTTTACTTTCCAAACTGATTTAAATACAGCCCTTTCCAAACTGATTTAAATACTGTGTACCCTGTAGATTCTAAGGAACACACTTTAGGAAGCCCTTCTGCAAGATGTCTTCTTACGTGATACTGTGCATGAAGAAAAGTTGTGGTGGAGGATAAAATATCTGTAGCAGTATTGGTAGTGTGGGTTTTGTTGGACAGTGCACACTTCTTGTTTTAAAGAGCTTGAAAATCATGGACTAGTGTATGGAGAGGCACTTGGGGATTCTTCCTGGGCAGCAAACATGTCTTCTAAAACAACAATTTGATGAGCTCAGTGCAAATGAATCAGAAGCATATGGACTCAATTTCCCTTGAAACACACATGGCTTTAACAATTAAACACCACAACGATTAGTAGGGAGAAGAATACACAACAGGGATTTGATGGAATTCAAACATTTGAAAACATGTCTGAGGTCTTCAGTGAGCCCCAAATGGGGTCATTCCCATAGAACACATGGAGTTCTAGCTGCACTATAGGAAACAAAATGTTCTCTTCCAATTCCAACCTGCCAGGAACATTTGTAGTAGCTTTACCTAAACCTTGGTGAAAGAGAAATGGCTTTTAGTGTAAGGATAATGGGTGGACTAGAGCAATTATGTTTTTCTGTTCAGAGTTTTCTTTGTTAAACTGATAATGCCTAAGGTAGAGACAAAGTGTATGTTTGTGTGTTCACACACAGGTGTGATGTGTTTATGTGTGTGTGTGTGTGCATGTGAATGTACATATACTTATGACAGTTCTCTCCAAGGAACTCAATTCTCTCCAAAAGCATTATCTCATTCATGTTAATTACAAGAGGTACATGTGAATTCCAATCCCACACCTGGGTAAAGAAACTAAAGAATAGAGCCATGAGAAGTTTGGCCAAAATATACAGCTAGCTAGTAGACCAGCCAAACAGGATCAAACTTCTCTAACCTGACACATACTCATTGCTATCTTCTGCTTTAGGATTAATAAAGCCATGCACAGCACTACTATATATTTAATTGAAATTAGGTCTCCTAAGGGGAATTTTGGCTTTTTCCAATGAAGCTGTATCACTGAACAACTGGAAAGGAAGATGCAATTAATTTTTCCCTCATGAGTAAAATCATTATATAAACTATCTCAGCAGCCTCAGGAGCCAAATACAAGACACTGAATTATACTGAAGCTAATCCTTCCATCAAATAGCTCAGGGCCAAAATGAAAACCCCAAAGACTATTATTGTATGTCACCATCCTTACTTAATGGGCACACCCAATTTCTAATCAGCACCAACAAGGAGGCACACTTTGTCCTCTTCCACTGCATTTCATGAGTGTGGTTGGTAGATGTATTCTTATTACACAAATAGAAAGTACACTCCAAGATCTAATGTTTTGGAACTTTCTATAGTTAATTTGTCTTTCTCAATTTTCCCCCCAAAAGATGGTTTCCCAGGGTTTTGTTAGCACACTATTTAGTGCTGGAAAAAACCTGTACAGGTAACCTACACCAGTGGGTCTCAGGCTTGATCAAACACTAAACTCAGGTGGGGCTTGTGAAAAACAAAAATACTGCAGAAGCTTCTGAGGTGGCTGGTCTTAGGAGAAGCCCTGGGTGTGTAGCTTCTCTTCCTAGAACTCCCCAGGTGATTCCAGGGGCAACTAGAGACAGCACGCTCACCTACATCTGCTCCACCCATGCTTCCCAGATAGGCAAAGTGGTTTTTCCAACTCACGGGTCACCACCCTTCCCATTCCATTGATAGTTCATCCCAGAAAGGCTGCATTCTATTGGATACCATCAGAAGTGATGCACCAAAAGATTGGTGCATCAACCCATCCAGAGGTCCTGGAGAAGGAAGACTTGACTACTTGTGAAAGATCACAGCCTTGAAAACCCTCTGGAGCTGTTCTACTGTGCACCACATGGGATTCCATGAGTGGGAATCAACTCACCGGCATCAGGTTTTGTTATATATATATATGAATTTTTTTTTATTGAGCCTGCATCAAGGTCATGAGGATAATATAATAATACAAAGATTTGCTAGATGTTTGCAGACTATAATTTCTCTTTCATGCTTCCTAGAAAATCTGTTAAATCCTTAATAACATCACCATTCCCCGATATGGAAGCCAAGCTGTGATGTTATTTCAGTGTAGTAGAGCTAGGGGTTTGAAACCAGATCTGTGATTCTTGACCCAGAGGTGATCCCAGTTGAGGTGAACCTTGGTTTCTTGTTCTGATAACTGTGGTGCACAGCTGCCGCAGAATTTTGCAAAGGCACCACAATGGGTGATGCTGGCCTAGGTGATGATTTTCTGGAAACTGGGACTCTGTACTCTCTGCTTTTCAGAGTAGTAGGCCAATGTTTCCTCTCTGTTAAGTGTGGGCTGTGTGAGCTTTTACTTAAAGAACATAATTAGAAAGGGTATCTATATATCACATATAAATACCAAAGGACTTGCCACAGAGAATGTCAGGGACTTTGACAGGCAAGACAGGGTACTTCCACCAGCCAACAGATACCACATAATGTCATCCTTAATGATATGTGTGAGCATCAGTGGGAAGAAAATGTAACTTGGTTCTGGGTGCTTTTCTATGGTCCTTCCAGAGATGCTCTAAGGACACCACACAAACATTTAGACACTTCTCAGAGTCCGTGAATCAAGTCAGAAATGTAATTCAGCCTTCACTCCCAAGATACAAGAGAAGGGAAGAAAAACTGTTTTGTTAGATTCCACTGTCCCCATAGAATAATTTGTCAATGTCTTCAGAGAGTCTGAATCAATTCCATCTAGACCATGCTAAAATGAACACCCAGTGGAAACGCCAGCTGTGCTTGTCTCTGCTCACTGTGGTCTTTCCCTTCCTCAGTGTAGTAGGAAGGTGACTTCTGAACTGACTTTTCTGTTAGTAGGCAAGTGCAAATGACACCATCCTGAGATTTTGGCAGCACAGCAGACACAACAAGGTACAATGGGAACCTCAAGCTCCTATAGGCTCAACTTTGTCCTCAGATGGATTTCTGATAACTCACTATCTTAAAAGACTTTTCTATCAGTAGATACCACTTAGGTAACTGGTCTACCTCAGTTCGTTTCTGCAGGATTTGTTTGAAGTCCTTATTAACAAAATGAATAACAAATACACATGTGGAAAATGTTGTTACTCTTCCCTTCCCTTAGACCATCAATGAAATAAATCAGAAATATGCAGATTACCCAGGCTTCCAGCTGCAAACAAAACTGAATGATTTGAATTGCCTGGGAACTTTACTCCACACAGATGGGAGGGCCTCCAGAGCAGGAAAGGAGGTTAGAGAACAGCAACTAATCATCATTGGACACTTGAAAAACATGAGACTTAGAGAGGTGAGGTATCTCACCCAAGGTCACACTGCTGGGGAGAAAATGAATCAGTCAGAAGTCAGGTCTGTCAGGAAAAGAACTCAGGTTCCCTAACCCCACACCAGTGTTATCACCTAGATGTATGTACCATAATGATACATACGGCTTGGGCTCACTGTGCTTCACCAAATGATGACTTTTAGACATTTTGGTTATGTGGGGTTCTCTAATTTTAGCCTGCCCCCCCCACACCCCCACCCCCATTTATCTCAGTCATGCTGTGAAGCTAATCATGAAAATGCCTGTTGTTGTGATGTTAGGTGCTGTCTAGTGGATTACAACTCAAAGTGACTCTATGTGACAATAGAACTGCCCCCACTAAGTTTGCCTGGTTGCAATCTTTAGGGAAGCAGATGGCCAGGTTTTTCTCCTGAAGAGCCACTGGGTGGGTTTAAAGTTCCAACTTTTTGGTTGGCAGCCAAGTGCTTAACCTTCGTGTCACCAGGGCTGTAAGAAGGATTGTTATTGTGTGACGTTAGTTGATTTTTACTCTTGGCTACCAAAAGTGACAGAACAGAACTGCCCATAGCATTTTCTAGGATGCAATCTCAACAGTACAAGATTGTCTGGTCTGAAAATTGTCAGTAGCGGTCGTTAGGTTTTAACTGACAGCCTTTTGGTTAGCAGTAGCATAGAGGTTACGAATCAAGCTGCGAACCGCAAGGTCAGCAGTTCGAAATGACCAGCTGTTCCATAGGAGAAAGATGAGGCTTTCTGCTCCCGTAAAGATTTACAGCCTCAGAAACCCCGTACAGGGTCGCTATGGGTCGGAACCGACTCCACGGCACATAACCTCCACCACCACCAAAGTGCTTAAGTATTGCACTATTAGGATTCTTTATGGACATGCCTAGCAAGACCAAATGTTTTATTACAAACGAACACTCCTGCAGAAATGACTCATTTTGGTTAATTTTTAACACTTACAGCTTCCTTTCCATCAATAAAAAAGTTATAGCATGCACAGTGCCCTGCTGTGGACACAAGATTTTCATGCTGAGCTAACAGAACAGTTCAGACACGAGTATCAGCGCTGTGGATTAATATGCTGAACTGCAAAGCGGTTTGAACTGCAAGGTCAGTGGTTCAAGCTCACCAGCCACTCCTTGGATATAGGGTCGCTATGGGTCAAAACCATAACAACAACAACAATCAGAACTTTATTTCCATTCTTGCCCTTTGATCAGGGAATAAAACCAAAGTCAAATCTATTGCCATTGAGTCTATCCTAACGCATGCTGACCCCTTGTGTTACAGAACAGAACTGCTCCGTGGGGTTTTGTGGACTGTAATCTTTATCAAGGCAGATTACCAGGCCTTTCCTTTGCAGTAACACTGGATGGATGATTTTTTTTTTTTAAGTTTTTCTTGTGAATTGAGAGATAGTTTACATGGGAGAACATCAGCTTTACACTCATCCTATCGTATTTCGTTTCATTGCAATGATTACAATCCCCTCCACGCAGCACCATTCATTGGATGGATTTTTGAACTTTCAACTTTTCAGTTAGTCAGTGAGTACAAGCTGTTAGAACTACCCCTGTTGTTGTTGTTAAGTGCCATCAACTTGGTTCTGACTCATATCGATCCTGTATAGGAAGTGGCTGGTGGATTTGAACCGATGACCTTGTGGTTCAAACAGACCTTTTGGTCCAGCTCTTACCCTATAGTGCCAAATCAGGACTCCACAGCATCACCCTAGAACCTCTTTAATTAAAGGAACAACATATTTTGAAGACATATTTGAATTTTTTTTTTTTTTTTGCAGTAAACTAGAGAAGGAAACAGTTTCCTTTCTTGGATATAAATTGTTAATTCTTGAAGGACCTTGTGCCTGATCAACGAAATGGCGTTGCAACTACCCCCGCCCAACTCTCCATTTGTTGTTGCTGTTAAGTGCCGTCGATTCCGACCCATAGTGACCCTGTATAGGGTTTCCAAGGAGTAGCTGGTGAGCTTGAACCACCAACCTTGCAGTTCAAACGACTTTGCAGTCTGACGCAATAGCCCAAAGCTACACACCAGGATCCCCCCACCCCCGCCCAAATCTCCATAGCCCCGCCCACTGTATATTCTCCAGAACACACCCAGATCACAGGGCCTTTAAATAGCCCAGTCTGT
Organism: Chrysochloris asiatica; assembly: GCF_000296735.1. NCBI lineage: Eukaryota > Metazoa > Chordata > Mammalia > Afrosoricida > Chrysochloridae > Chrysochloris > Chrysochloris asiatica. The sequence goes on from NW_006408568.1 coordinate 15,249,701, forward strand.
AAGAGAACAGATGGGCTCTTCATCTTCTTTGGAGACTTAAGAGTACCCCCTCCCAGGTTTACTGTCAATAAACCTCCCTGCTGTTGAAGCCAAGACTCTCTGTCTCTTTCTCTTTCTTTCTTTCTTTCTTTCTTTCTTTCTTTTCCTTACAATTCTAAAGAGTAAAACGTAGACAAAACCCACCCAGATGGATCCATAAGCTTGAAAGAATTTCCGCAATGACTGCTATTAAGGACACTAGTGTGTCCCTGAAGGGATGGGGCAGTGTTTCCTTGATCACACTTTCAACTGCCCAGCCTCACTCTGCTGAGACCCACACAGCCCCCAGAGCTCCAACACAGTGATACCAAGTGATGTCATATTCAAAACGTATTCTTACTTTTCTTTCCACACATTATCTGTCCCTGCCCCCACCCAACACACACACAGCAACACAACCACTAAAACACATATACAGTTCATTATTAATGCCAAGAGCACTCTTTGATCAGCAACTGTAGCCTTTTCTTGTGGGAGTTGGAAAGTACACCCATTACCTCTTCTACCATTGCTCCCTGATCCTTTTCAGCCCACTTGGACAAAAATAGTCTCTGCCTATTAATGAGTCATATTCTTAAGGTTGGGAAAGCACTTTCCAGGCAACTTGGTTTATAAATTAATAGGAGGCTAATCTGAGTTAGGCTTTCCTAGAATAGCTGTGGCTAGATAAAGAACAAAAGCATGAGTTGTAAGTTACCTCTCTTCACTTACCATTCACTTCCCCCTGTTGTTGCCACCCCAACCCCTCTACTGGCTTCTTACAAAAATCCCATCTCTTCTTCTTTTTAGTAAACACTGGAAAACCCATTGGTTTCAGGATGAATGCAAAGGCTTGGCTGTCATGGGATAAAATAGTTTCCTGCCTCTGCAGACCATAAGAAAACACTTAAACGTTCTATGCCTCAGAAGTCTCTTCAGAAGATGCATCCATATTCCAGGCAGCATTGCTTAAGAGTTAAAAACTAATCATCTTTGTGAAGGAGACAAGGCAATAAAACTAAGAAAGACCTCCCACTCGGTTGGCTATGTGGCCATACAACTGAATACTCTCATGGCTTATTTGCTGAAACATTTTGGGGATGTGCCATTGTATTTTAACATCATCATGTTTCAAGAAAAAAAGTTTATCCATTGCTGTTTGTCTGCCTTGGTAGTTTAATGGATTATGAGCTGGACTGAAAACTGCAAGGTCAGTGGTTCAAATCTACCAGCTGCCCTGCAGAAGAACGAGGAAACTTTCTGCTCCATTTAAGATTTACAACCTCAGAAACCCTTTTCGTCAGAACCAACTTCACCATTTGTCTGTCAGTGTTAATTTCATGTTGAAATTTCAGGAGCCTTTTGAGATTGATACTAAATCATATAAAATAACTATTCCTTTTATAAAAGCCTTTTATTTGAAAGTCTAATTTTACATTATCGGATCTTGATTTCATTGAACTTAAAAGACCTTTAATTTGGTTACATTTTTCAGCCATAAATATTGTTCACTTAGACCTCAAAAGTTTCTAATTTTTCAGTGACTGTACAGGGTTACTATGAGTCAGAACCAACTAGACGGCACTTTAGAACAACAAATTACCAAGTTACAAGGGGGTCTTCAAACAGTTCGTGGAAAAATTCCATTATCTTTCTATTGCATTTTCCCATGAACTTTTTGAAGTTAATTTTTTATAAAGCAATTTTCAATTTTAACAGACAGAGGGGGAATTGCAAGCAAACTGTTGTGATGCAATCCTTTGTAAATCAGAGAGAAGTACCACCAGTTACTATGACTCTTCTTGGAATGCAGTATTGAGGATACACAGCTGTCTCTCTCTCTTTTTCCTCCCCAGACTACCGTCATAGTACTCATTGTTAGGTACATAGAGTTCATGCTGACTCAGAGCAACCCATGTGACACAGCAGAACTGCTGAGTGCTTAACCACTGAGCCATCAAATCTTTCTCAGCACGTACCTCTTTCTGAAAGTAGCAGTGGTTTCATT
>NW_006408568.1:15254105-15280720 GCF_000296735.1 Chrysochloris asiatica
CATATATATGTTATAGTGTTAGACTTTGCCACGTGTCATTTCTTCTTATTCTTTCATTCATTCAATAAACTATCATTCAGTACTTTTAGGCACCAGGTGCTAAATTTGACTCTAGGATAGCCCAGTGAACAACCTAGATCTGAACTGTAAAATTCCCCCAGAAAACCTGTGCATTAAAAATGAACTTATTACAGTACTAGCAGTATCTGTAATAACATACATACTTAAAACAGTGTTTAATCATTATTAATAAAATATTAGTGCTTGTACATTTATTCATATTTTTAGCTCACTGTCAACACAATTAGCAATATTATTTGGTTTTTTTGTGTGTGTTTTTTTTTAGATAAAATGCTTACCAAGTCCAATTACTGAATTACTTGAAGGGAAAGAATATAGATGTCTGTGGATAAATAAAGGGTTTGGGAAACAGAAGAAAACTATGTACAAGTCAATGTTCTAAATCTGACTTTTGTGAGTAATGACTAGGGTCTGAAAATTAAAGCTTGTCAGCAGCCTTCTGTGGCAGAAATATTGGTCTCACCCCATCCAAAGCAAAGAAGACTGAAGAACACTGAAGACAAGATGTATGGAAACAATCAGCCCAATGGACTAATGGACAATGTGAACCTCAGTCTTCATGATCTTGAGACCAGAAGAACTAGATATTTCCCACCTAACAACTACTGAACACTCTCATCAGGATCATGACAGAAGATCCTGGATAGAGTGAGAGAAACATGTGGAACAAAACTCAAAAACATAGAAAAGATCAGACTTAATGGTCTGACAGAGACTGGTAGAACCCTGAGACGACGGCCCTTATACACTCTTCAAGCCTGGAACCCTGTGACTTAGGCCTTTTAGGATAGACAGTCCTATAAGGTGAACAATAACACCAGGAAGGTACACAGTACCTACAGAAATCACCCATATGGGATCAAAAGGACAGCTTTTGCCCAAAGATGAGGTTCAGAAGGCAGGCAGGGTTAGGAAAGAAAGGGGAATGGAAACAGGAAATACATGGAGGAAGTAGGCTATGTGATATTACATTGTGGGAACCGCAATCAGTGACATGAAGCAAAATGCGCATCAATTGCAGAATGGAAAACAGATTTGCTTTATAAACCTCCATCCAACTCACAATAAAAATTTTAAATAAAACGCATTATTCCATTGCCAAAAACTGACTAAGATTGTGTCCAATGTCTGTTCCTGAAACTTATTGATGACCACTCCACAGACTTAGATGACTTTTTAGGAAACTGTTGTCTTTTGAATAATAATAATTTAAAAATCTAATGTGTATCAGATGGAATGAGAGTTATGTACAAAATACCTAACTTCGTAGCAATTCACAGCTTATGATTTTACATTCTTGAATAGACTTTATTTTTAGGACAAACTGACTTGGTTGCACTAGGGCTTTATTTGTTTTTTTGTTTTTAGGTTTAAATAAAAATTGTGCAGAAAACTAGAGTTCCCATACAGTTCCTCTCCCTCCTGCAGTTTTTCCTGTTAGTAACACCTTTTATTTCTGTGTTTCATTTGTTGCAACGGATGAACCAACAATGATACTTTGTTATTAACCTAAGTCAATAGTTTTATTGGGGTTCACTTCTTGTGTTGTATAGTCCTGTGTGTTTTGCTGAATGCATAATGTCATGTGTCTGCCACAAAAAGATGGTACAGAATAGTTTCATTGCCCTGCAATTCACAGTTTTGACTCACATTCTTTTAAGATTTGCTGCTGGATTTTGATTAGAGCTGGTTGACCAGTCATACCTAGCACATTGTGATTGGTTTACATGTTCAATTATCTTTCTCTTTTTTCTATATCCTCTTTTCTCATCATCACCATAACATCTCACTGTGGTCCTGATTGTTCGTTTGATCTTTGCATTAATATTTTATTAGCATTTCTTCTATAATTATTTTACCTTTCTTTTATCAGTTGTGTTCATACAACTTAAAACTGGGTTAAGTGATAAATGCAAAAATGCATAGATTTTTCATGGAAGAAGTAGTCAAGAAATCAAACAATGGATTGTATTGGGCAAACCTGCTGCAAAAGATTTCTTTAAAATGTTAAATAGCAAAGATGTTAGTTTGAGGACTCTCAGGTGTGCCTGATCCAAGTTTTCAATTGCCATATATGCATGTGTAAATTGGACAATGAATATGAAAGACCATAGACAAATCAGTGTTGGTGAAGAGCACTGAAAGTACCATGGACTGTCAGAAGAACAAACAAATCTGCCTTGGCAGAAGGACATTCAGAATGCTCCTTAGAAGTCAGGAGGAACCAGACCCTCCTGATAACATGAAGAGGGACATCAAGCTTAGGAAAGCAGAGGGTCGGTGAAAGAGAGGAAGGGACTATCATGTTCTGTAAAGTATGATAATGAGATGGATTGACATAGTGGTAGCAACATGGGTTCAAACATAAAATGAATTGTTACGTTGGCACAGTCCTGGGCAGAATTTTGTTCTATTGTGCATAGAGTTACTATGAGTTGGAATAGACTCAGTGGCACCTAACAACAACAACACAGATTTTTTTTATAAAGTTACCACCAACAAGTTACCTTTCCATGCCAGTGATTTTCATGAAGCACACTTGAAAATCACTTAACAACAACAACAACTAGATGTTGCTTTAATTGGTCAGAATGATCACTTGACAACTATGCCTAGGTCAACCTGAGGGAAACATATCTCGCTGTTTTATAGAAAGAGTTATATGTAACTCTTATTTGTTGTTGAGTCAGTTTCATTTCATAGCAACAGGATGTATAACAGAAGAAAACACTGTCCTGTCCTGCATCCTCAATGATATGCTTGTGCTCATTGTTGCAGCCACTGTGCCAATCTATCTCATTGAGGGACTCCCCCTTTTTTGCTGACCCTCTTCTTTACAGAGCATGATAGTCCCTTCATCAATGACATGAACAAAGTACATGAGACCAAGTGCTCTAATGAACACTCTGGCTCTACTCCTTCCAGGTCACATTTGTTCATTCTCTTGTCATTCCATGGTATGCACAATAATCTTTGCCAACACCATAATTTAAAGGCATCAATTCTTCCTTTCTTCTGTATTTGTTGTGCAGTTTTGCACACATATGAGGCAATTGGAAATTGCACACTTTAGTCTACAAAGTAGCATCTTTGCTTTTTAACACTTTTAAGAGGTGTTTGTAGCAGGTTTGTCCAATGCAACACATAGTTAAATTCCTAGATTGCTGATTACATGAGCATTTATTATGGATCCAAGTAAAATGAAATCAGTGACAAATTCAATATTTTTTCCATTTATCATGATATTGGGAGCATGGTGGCTCTGTAGGATAATCACTAGACTGAGAACCACAAGGTCAGCAGTTGAAGCCCACCAATTGCTCCATGGAAGAAAAATGAGGCTTTCTGATTCTGTAAAGATTTACAGCCTTGGAAATACCATATAGGGGTACTATGAGTCAGAACTGACTCGATGGCACTCAACAACAGTAATGTCATGATATTGCTTACTGATTCAGTTGTTAGGATTTTTCTTTTATTTATGTTGAGACATTAGTAAACCCATAAAATTGTAATCAAGGAAGTAAGTAGAATATACATTAGTATTTTCTGTTAAATGCATCAGTTCAGAATTGTATTAGTCAAAAGAAATATTCTGTATTGAACATAAGAAGAAAAGAGAAGGCAGTATGGTAGGGTGGGAAGGTGATGGTTTGGGGGGTAAATAAATATAAGTTTAGATTTCTGCTTCTCTTCTTCAGGACTATTAAGGTTTGATTCCCTCTACTCACCACACTCCACACACACATACACCCACCTACTTTCCACGTTTTTACCTGGAAATAAAGACATTAATAAAATAAATTTATACAAATGTTACTTTCTGTCCTTTTTCTTCTTTCAAGGGGAAAAAACAAACATGTGTTTAAAATATGTGCCACTCATACAGGGCTAACTGAAGTACCAAATTTGAGATTGATGCATTGGGAATGGAGATTATTAAATTTCCTTGTTCAGAAGAAACCTAATTAACATGGTCAGTTTGGAATTTTTTTTCATGACAAAGTTTGCTTTCTAGTCCTAAAATAATGTTCTGCAAATTACTGGCACGTTGTTTCATGTGCATGTTTAATGAAAAAAAAAAAAAATTCTTTTTCTTGTATGTAAATGCCTATTTGGTTCTGTTTAGGCCATTTTCTTTGAACAAAATGCAAATAACTTAGGGTTTCCTCTAGCCCATAATCCTCCTTTAATCAAGATCACTACAAAGCACCAGTCCACTGGGTGATGGGTACCATAAATCATATTAATTTAGTTCTGTGCCTTTCATGAAAGGATTTAGTATTTTCACAAATCAGAATATCTACTAATAATGTCACAGAAGCGTCAACCAAATCACATAGCTTATGGATCCAATGGTCTGTTGATCACTGGGTGGAAGATGAAGTGCCTACTTAAACTCCTCATGCTGGCCTCTTGAATACATATTGTTTTGCTGTTCAGTGCTGTCAAATCGGTTCCAACTCATATGATTTCTGAGGAGCGGCTGGTGGGTTTGAACTGCCAACTTTGCAGTTAGCAGTCCAGTATGCTTATCCCACAGCACCACACCAAGACTATGAAGAGTTATCTTTTAAAATTCAGTTAGGTCCTGACCCCAGAGTGCAAAGGAGAAATCTAGATCTCATGCAATGTACCAATCATGTATGAATGATCATCTTGGCATTCTGTATTTCTACAAAGTTGAAATTCGACTATGTTATTTCTCTATGCCTGTTTTCTCAGCCATTCAATGTTGGAAACAGATAATCCATTAAAGAATACTGCTTAAATATTCTTTTCCCTTAGCACTACATACCAGTGGAGGACTTTTTTCTTTTAATGTCTATGAGTGTCACAACAGTTGTGAGGATGGTGCAGGACCTGAGGAATGTTTTGTTCTGTTTTGTATGGGATCACTATGAACAGAAATCGACTCGACAACACCTAACAACAAAAACTACAACAACAAATAAGTTGAATAGGAGTTCTGATGCGGTGCTGCAGGATAATCTCTGGACTGCAAACTGCAAGGTTAGCAGTTCAAACCTACTAGCTACTCCTCAGAAACCCTATACACAGTTGCTGTGAGTCAGAAGCCACTCAACAGCATTTAACAGTAACAACATAATTTAAATAAGCTGTGCCACTTGATTGACAACCAAAAGGTTGGTGGTTCAAACCTACCTAATGGCTCCATGGGAGAAAAGACCTTGTGATCTACTTCCACAAGGATTGAAGTCTAGAAAACCCTATGAGACAGTTCTACTTTGTCACATGGGTGACTTTAAGCCATAAGCAACTCGATGGCACCGAGCAACAACACACACTCCAGACACTTCTGTACAATATCTTTATATTTCATCTTCAAATTGCAGGCCCAAGGATGGTTCTGGAATATTCACCAGAACACAGAAATTATTCAGAGAGGAATCTTTATATCCTGAAGAAGGGTAATGAACAAAGCTGGGAAGAAGGATTGAGCCTCAAATTTACTAAGGTTTCAGATAGTTAGATGTTCATCAGCATACAATAAGATTTTGTTTAGATGTTGTACCCAACATTGCATACACATCATCGTAGAAGGGTTTCATAAGTTAGGGATCCGGAACTCATCAGGGACAAAGAATGGTTCAAAATTATACAGTAGTTATCAGTCACTTTGCTAGACAAAGAAAGTAGGTTTGTAGGCAAATGAGCTTATTATACATACCATTTCCTTCCTTAACCTTAAAAGAATTTCTAGGGTCACTGGTGGACATAAATCTTAGGAATGGCTATATACTCCAAAGCCCCATTCTCTCCCCTGTGGACTCTGATTGGGTTGTTGCTTCAGGGTTGTTGGCAGTTGTACTTCTTCCTTCCAAAGCAGTAAAAGACACAACCCTTGACAAATCACTTCCAAGTATTCATCGCCACATAGATTGACATTTAGATTCTCTTGATAGTGTGCAAAGAGCATATTTATCCAGAAGCCTTGACTTCTTTTAAGCTTACAGATATTTTGAGAATTTGATAAAAATTTTAAATCCTCTTCCCAGAAACTACACATATGCAAATGTGTGCCTGAAGTGTCCTAAATTTCAGCTTCTCCTTTCATTAAAGCTAAGCCCTGATTGTCTAGATATTCAATTGTTGTTGTTTAGTGCCGCTGAGTAAGTTCCAACTCATAGATACCCCATATAGCATTTCCAAGGAGTAGCTGGTGGGTTTGAATGGTCAACCTTGTGATTAACTACTCCTGCTCATTTTTCATTGCTGTTACCTTGATAGATTGTTTTCCATCCTTTGATTTTTAATCTATTTTTGTCTTTGTATATAAAATATGTCTCTTGTAGACAGCATATTGAAGGATCCTGTTTTCTTATCCATTTTGCTTCTCTCCGTCTCTTGACTGATACATTTCATCCTTTGACATTCATTGTAATTATCGATAGGTATGAACTGATTGCTGTCATGTGCTGCGTGTTTTTTGGTTGTGATGCTGTTTTCTTTGTTTGACAGGTTTTTCTGTGCTGATTTCATTTGATTTCTTTGTTTCCTTGTCAATTTCTTTAATGATGTTGTCTTAATGTTTACAAAATTTTCCTGGTTTTCCCTTTTCTTGACTTGATATGAAAGTGTATTAAATTTTTTGAGGTTATCCTGTAATTTATTAATTTTCCCCCAGTTTAAAACAGTCTATTTTATCTTGAAATCTATTTGATTTCCTTGTCATTTGGAAGTTCAGTAACTATACTTCTCCTTCTTTTTGTTTTTTAGTCATCTTCATTACAAATTGATGTATTTGATTCTCTATTTTCAGTCTTGAAGGTCTGTTTTATTTTGGATACTCTGTATTGTTGTTGGAGTCCAGGTATGGCTCTATGGGTTAATGCACTAGACTGTAAAGCCATATGAACTGCAAGGTCAGCTGTTCAAGTTCACCAGCTGCTCCTTCAAAACCCTATACAGGGTCGCTATGGTCAGAACAGACTCAACAGCATTTAACAATAACAACAATCTTATTGGTAATTTTTGTTTTTCCAAAGCTGCTTTCAGGATTCTTTCCTTATTTTTGATTTTGGAGAGTTTGATCATGATATGTCTTGGTGATTTTCTTTTGGGGTCTATTCGGCTTAGGGTTCTTTCAGTTTCTTGTATGTTTATCTCATTTTCTTTCATGATGTTAAGGAAATTTTCTTCCAACACGTCTTCAACTATCTTTTTGTGCTTTTCTTTGTCTCTTCCTATTCTGGAATTTCAGTCCCCTGTAAATTATTACTCTTCATGTTGTCCCACATGTGTCTTAGGCTTTCTTCAGAAATTTTCATTCTTTTTTCTGATTGTTCTTGTAGTTTACTAGGATTGCGAGGTTTATCTTCAAGTTCACCAGTTTGGGCTTCCACTGATTCAAATCCGCTCCTTTGTCCTTTCAATGAAATGTATTGTCAATTTCTGACATCTTAGTATTAATCTCCTGGATTTCTGTTTGCAGGTTTTGTATAGTCTCCAATCTTTACCTATTTTTGCCTGATTGTTTCTGTAGTACTTTCCTGAATTCTTCCTTGTTTGCTTCAAACTTTCTGTTAAATATTTGGAGGCACTTAAATATCATTCTCTTGAATTCTTTTTCAGGTAGTTCCAATGCCCTTTTATACTTAAAAATTTTTTCTATGTCTGCCTCCTGATCACTTATTTGAGTCAATCTGTTTTGTTTCTGTGTGAACAGAAATTGTCTTTTGCCTTTGAGACACTGTGATGTTGCATGTGTATTAAGTTGATTATTATATGGTAGTGTGTAATCTTAGGCACTCACCAACTGCCTCCTGGTGGGTGTGATCTGGAGATTAGTTTGTGTACCTTTTTCTGTTCACTGTTAATTTAGGATGGATTTGGCTAATGTTGGTTTTTGTTGTAGATCTGGTGTAAAACAGCTGAGATTGGTTCTTGCCCAGTGGGTGGGGCTATGGGGAGTATAGTTGTCACTGGGTTCTATGGATGCGATTGCTGTTTCCTATCAGGTGAGGCAAGAAGAGAAAACACACACATAAGAGAAAAAGAAAACAAATACAAGCCAGCAAAAAAAAAAAAAAATGAAAAAAACAGAAAATAGTAAATGTGGGGAAAGGAGGGAACAGCTGGAAGAAGAATAAAATAAAATTAATAATAAAATAAAAATCAAAGAGAGAAGAAAATAAAATAATTTAAAAAGAGAGAAAATAAAAGGAAAGAACAACTAGGAAGAGGAATGAGGAAAAGGGAACGAGACCAGGGAGTAGTAAAAAGGAAAAAACAAGGGATAAATAAGAGCAAGACAAAGAAACAAAGAAGCAGCAGCAGTTGGGAAAGAGAAATACAAAAAAAAAAAAAAGAGAGAGAGAGAGAGAGGGGAACAATAGAAAGGAGAGAATGCAAGAGAGACAAAGGTGAGGGACAGAACAAGTGTCTGAAAGGAGAAAATTCTGTGGTCTCCTCCTTCACACCATGCGTGGGTAAGGGTTAGAACGGTAACGCTCAACCCTAGATGGCATTCCTGTAGGGCTAGGTATTGTTTGTTCTGGGCCCCCAATCTAAAAGTAGTTCCTACAGACCCCAAAGCAGCTGGAGTGTTAAGGTATTTCTGTCCTAGAGGAGAGTTGAAGGGAATAGATCCTTCTAGTCCAGGGCTGATCAGAACTGCCTCTGCAGGCCTGGAATGGGCCACACAGGTACCAGAGTTATTGCCCCCGACATAATCTGATGCAACTTTGACAGCCTGGAGAGGTGGAACTTCACTGGGAGTGTATGTGAATAGGAGTCAGCCATTCCTCAGGTCACCAGGGTAATGTGGGATAAAAGAAGAAGAAGAAAAAAAATCTCCTTTCTGTTCACCAATAAGATGTATGCCCTCTTGACCACACTGTACCTGGCCTTTCCTTTCCTCCCCACATGTCTCTTCAGGTGTCTCTTCTAGTGACGGCTAGCCCAGGGCTGGCCAGGGCTGACTATACAGAGCAGGACCTTCCCAAACAGGTCAATGAAGACAGCTTCCCTCTCCGTTAATGGCGACCACAGCCACACAGTCACCTCCACGCAGCTCTGACTCTGGAAGAGTGGTAGCTTTCCTGGAGTGAATGCTGGTGGGCCTGGCCTCACCTTTCATTCCCAAACAAGAAAAACTTTGCACTTATGTCTCTGTGAGCCACAGGTATGCTTCTGCAATGCTGATATGCTTTCTTATCTCTGAAGCAGCTCACAAAAGTTTAAGATGGCTGCACCCATTTGGTCATCAGACTCTCCTTTTTTTTTTTCACCATGTCTGCTCAGCTCTCACTCAAAATAAAAATTTAAACCACTTCTCTATCTCTTCATCTGAAGCTCAGAATTCCAGGACTATCATCTGCATTTTTTTTTTTTTTCCATATCTTTGCTATAGGGGGACCATACAGACTTTCTACCTAGTCCACCATCTTACCAACTCCCTGGTTGGTTGATTTTTGACAAGGGTGTCAAGACAGTTAAACAAGCAAAAATTAATCTTCTCAACAAATAATAAGGGATAACTAGGTAGACATATGTTAAAAAAAAAAAAAAAAAAAAACTTGGATACTTATATTACCCCATACCCAAAAATGTGCTCAAAATGGATGACAGATTTCAATGTAAGAGATAAAACTATAAAACTCGTAGAAGAACATGTAGGAGTAAATCTTTGTGATTTTGGTTAGGCATAGTTTCTTAGAAGTGACACCAAAGGAACAAACAACAAAAGGGAAACATCTCTAAGTTGGACTTCCTCAAAATGAGAAACTTCTGTGCTCCAAAGGACACCAGCAAAAAAAAAAAAAAAAAAACAACAAAAAAAAAACAAAAACATAAAAAAAAAAAAAAAAAAAATGAAACGGCAATCCACAGAATGGGAGAGGGAGAGAGCATTTGCAAATAATATGTCTGGTAAAGAAATACATAATGAACACTTAACAGCTCTAAAATAAAAACGATAGATAACCCAATTTAAGAAGGGCAAAGAATATGAATATATATTTCTCCAAGCAAGAAGTACAAATGGCCAATAAGCACATGAAAAAATGCTCAACACCATTAGTCATTAAGAAAAGACAAAAATCACAACGAAGTGCCCCCCTCACACTTACTAAGATAGCTATAATAAAACAGACAATAACAAATGTTAGCAAGGATGTGGAGAAACTGGAACCCTCACACATTGCTGATAGGAATGCAAAGTGGTGCCAATATGCAACAACTGGCAGTTCCTCAAGATTACCACATGCCCCAGCAATTATAATCATAAGAAATAATACCTGAGAGAAAGCATACTTTGAGTAAAAATTTGTATGTGAATATTTACAGCAGCATTATTCATAATAGTCCAAAGCACAAACAATTTAAATATCCATCAAGTGATGGAATATCCATATAAAAACTCATTGCTGTTGAGTGGATTCCAACTCATAGTGACCCTATATGAGACAGGGTAGAACTGCCCAAAGCTGTGAATCTTTCAGGAAGTAAGACTGTCACATCTTTTTCCCATGGAGCAAACTGGCTGTTTCAATCTGCCAAGCTTTCTGTTTACAGCTGAGTGCTTAACCACTGTGCCACTAGCACTTCCTTCAGAATACCCATACAGGGGAATATTATTTGGCCATGAAAAAGGATAAAGAACTGAATGACACCTGCTACAACATGGATGAACCTTGAAAACATTATGCTGATTGAAAGAAACCAGGCCAAGAAAGCCATGTAATATATGATTCCATTTATATGAAATGTCTAAACTAGGCAAATCTATAAAGACAAAAAGTGGATTAGTAGTTGCTCAGGACTGGAAGTTATGGAGAGGAGGGGAAGAAAACGAGTGAATGCTATGGTATGGACTTTCTTCTAAGGAGATGAAAATGTTGAAGTAAGCTTGTTGTATTACCTGGTTAACCCTGAATATACTAAAAAAAATAACAAAAAAATAAAACCCACTGAATTTTAGTGTAAATGAGTGAATGATATGATATTATATTTTCATAAAGCTGTTCTTTTTTTTTTTTCTTTAAACTACACACATGCCCCAGTCTACCTACACACATGCCCCAGTCTACCTACACACATGCCCCAGTCTACCTACAGAAGATTCTGAAAACAACACTCAGGGGTAATTACTAGACATGAGTTTTTGTTCTTGTTTCTGTTCTCATAAAGTTGATTTTGATTCTGATATTCCAGCTGTGGTTGAGACCTCCTCTGCAAGTTAAATTTATTATGGTTGATATTTTCATTTGCATCTTTTTTCAGGCTCTCATTTTCTTAACATGGTTTCAGTTCATCAAACATTCTAGATAATAGGCAGCTAGCTGTCTGTGATGGCTCAGTACAATTTTGAAAGCCTCAGAATGGTAATATATGGCAGAAGGAGGGAAAAAAAGAGCAGATGGCTTTGGAATCCAATGGAACCCCTATGAAATCTTGGATCTACCAGTTATTTCTGTCACCAAGACCAAAATAGTTTTTAAAAAAACTCAGTTTTTTTTTAAAAATAAGAAAAAATACATCTACTGGTATTTTGTGAGGCACCAATGAGATAAATGCTTAGCACAGTTCCTTGCATAAATTTGTAGTTTGTTGTTAAGTGCTGCGGAGTTGGTTATGACTCATAGCAGACCTGTATAGGGTTTCCAAGGAGTGGCTAGTGGGTTTCAATGGCCAAACTTGTGATTGGCAGTCCAGTGCTTATTCTACAGCACGATACCATAATAAATGTTAACTGCCAATGACTTCACTTTGCTTAGATCCACAATCAGCTGTGAAGAAATCAAATGGCATATTGCAAAGGAGCTTCGGTAGCCTAGTGGTTACGAATCGGGCTGCTAACCTCAAGGTCGGCAGTTCGAAACTACCAGCCATTCTGTGGGAGAAAGATGAGGTTTTTGCTCCTGTAAAGATTTACAGCCATGGAAACTCTATGCAGGGTCACTATGAGTCCGAACCGACCCCACGGTACTTAATAACAACAACAATGGACAAATGTGCTACACAGGATCTCTTTAAAGTGTTCAAGAGCAAAGATATCAGTTTGAGGACTAAGGTGCGCCTGACTTAGCTAGTGAGCTTGAACCACCGAGCTTGCAGTTCAAATGCTTTTGCAGTCTGATGCATTAGCCCACAATGCCACACCAGGACTCTTATATATATATATAGTTGTTGTTATGTGCCGTGGAGTCGGTTCCGACTCATAGCGACCCTGTACAGGGTTTCCGAGGCTGTAAATCTTTACAGGAGCAGAAAGCCTCATCTTTCTTCCATGAAACAGCTGGTAGTTTTGAACTGCCAACCCTGAGGTTAGCAGGCCGATTCGTAACCACTACGCTACCAGAGCTCCATATATATATATATATAATATACACTTAATACTTACGTATCTTAATAATATACAATTAATCATTATATATGGAGTCCTGGTGTGGCTCTGTAGGATAAGCACTGATCAGAAGGTCAATTTGAACCACAAGGTCAATGGTTCAAATCCACCAGTCACTCCTCAGAAACCCCATACAGGGTCGCTGTGAGTTGGAACCAACTCAACAGCACTTAACAACAGCAACACTGTTCATTATCATATTGGATACAGACTATTTAAGGATATATGATTATATATACTTATATTTAATGATTGTTGTTGTTAAGTGCCCTCAAGTAGGTTCCAACTCACAGCGACTCAAAAATAGAGTTTCTGAGGAGTAAATGGTGAGCTGATGAGTTTGAACCTCCAACCTCACTGTCCAAACCAACGTTATGGTCACATGCTTACCTACAGTGCCACACCAGGACTCCAGTGATAATAATGATTTGTATGATTTATCAGCTGAGTCATATTTAATAACAAAGTCAATCATTTGTAATCCAATATTTTCAGTTAAGGGGTCAATTCAATTATTAGTAAATGCTCAAACCACCTGCTGCCATTTCTGAGTTTAAATAAGTTTAAGTCTAACTCTGTTACTTACCAGCATTCTGACTTAGGGTGGTTGTGGGTTGTGTGCCATTGAGTTGGTTCCGACTCACAGTGACCTGGCTATATAGGGTTTCTGAGGCTATGAGTTTTATGGGAGCAGAAAGCCTCATCTTTTTCCAGTGGAGTGACTGGTAAAGTCACACTGCTGACCTTGCAGTTAGCAGTTCAGCCCATAATCTACTACCCTACCAGGGCTCATGAATGGCTGTTGTTGTTGTTAAGTGCTATTGAGTTGGTCCCGACTCGTCTCCTGATTTATGGAATTTAACAATTCTGAACCTCAGCTCCCTTAACAACTAAATAACAGCACTGATAGCAGTAATAATCTTCTTACCTACCATACAAGGTTTCACTATCAATAGTACGGCTGTCCAATGTTGTTGCTAGTTGTTGCCGAGTCAATTCTGACTCACGGGCCTCAGGTATGCAGAGTAGAACTGTGCCACAGGGTTACCAAGGCTGTGACCTTTCAGAAGCAGATCACCAAGACTGACTTTCAAGGGTCCTCTGGCTGCCTTCAAAACCCCAACCTCTCAGCTGGTCACTGAGCGCTTAACTGCTTCATTATCACTCAAAGACTCCATACCTAATTGAATTCTAACCTACAGAAACTGATAAGGTTTCAAGAGTGTTTTTCTGTTTCTTTTTGTTTTGTTTTGTGAATGTCTGTGGGTTTAACACAAGATGGAATAGTAATTGGGCAACTGAATCTTTAAAGGAGCCCAGTATTACAATAGGCATTGCAATTTTCAACTGCTAACTTAAAAGTTGGTTGTTTGACTCACCCAACTGCTCTGACAATCTGCTCTCATAAAGATGACAACCTGGAACTCTGTCACATGGGATAACAATGAATTGAATACCAACCTAACTGTACCTAACAACACAACAGAATTTCCTAGAAGGAAACAGTTATTCTGATCGGAATTTATCACAGCAGAACACCATCGTATTGGCTCAATCAAAAATAACAAAGAATGAGATGGAGGAAGAAAAATCTGACCTGAAAAGATAATCAACCTAGAAATCTAGAAACTGAAAGGCCCAGGGGAGGGATTAAGGCTACAGCCAAATCTCTTCTTAATTTTGTTAATCAGACATTTGTCAGCACAGGGCACTCTTTGCAAATGTTGAAAAATGGAAGCTTGTGAATAAGGCCTGGGATACATCTTATTACTTTCATTATCACTGGGGAGCATTTCTCAAGTTGACTTCCTAAAAGACATTTGGACTCCTGTCTCATGTATGAAGATAATTATTTCTGTCATGATGAATAATTTAATCCACCATTCCCAACTCCCACCCTCAGACTCATGGAATTCAATAAAAGGAGATTAGACTCATCTGTAACATAATAGCATCTCTATTTTATAGACCTGGCAGAAAACATAATGAAAGCACGAATGTTCCCAAATAGTCCTTGACAAAACCATTGGTTGGTATTGCTTGCTTCTTACAATGTAGAATTATTGACCATTAGCATTGAATGTTTCCTTAATAACCTAAATTGATAAATATGAAGCCTAGATTAATTCAGTACTGTGGTCAGGTGCAAGTATCGAACAAGTAGACTGGAGTTTTGAGCCTAGGTGTTTTGTCTCATGGTAGAATTATTTACTTTTGTCTCAGTCCCCCTGTAACTCTTGTGAGAATGTTCTGTATTCAAAGTCAGTGAGTGGCATGAGGGTGGCCTGATGCTGTTGTTCAGCTGTAATTTCAGTACAAAGAACGTTGTGTCCCTGAACCCACTGTGAGAAAGTTACCAATATGAAGCTCTAACACACCGCCCATCCTTCAGTTGTCTTTGAGAGATAATTCAGATTTTGAGAGACATCTTGTGGACTCAAGCATGGCACCAATAATGAGGTTGGCCCAGGATCAGGCAGTGTTTCATTCTGCTGTGCATAAGGTCACTATGAGTCAGTACTGACTTGATGGCACCTAACAACAACAACAACTTGTATGTCAGAGTAGGACTGTTCCATAGAGTTTTTCATGGCTGTGACTTTTCAGAAGCAGATTGTAAGCCCATTTCCCACAGTGTCTCTGGGTGAATTTAAACCAACAACTTCTTGGTTAGTAAACAGTGACACCAGAAAAGGACATTGTTATTGCTGTTGTTGTTGTTAAGTGCTGTGGAGTCAGTCAGTTGCCATTCGTAGTGACCTGGTATACAGTTTCCAAAGAGGATTCGGTGGGTTTGAAATGCTAACCTTATGATTAGCAATTCAGTGCTTATCCTAGAGTGTCATACCAGGACTCCATTATCCTACAAATCCACTGCACAACCACCTATATTAGGAAATTAACATCAACTCATTTATGTTTCACTATTTCTTTCAATGATGACCTCTTTGGCAAAAAGATGCAGTTCAGAATCTCATGTTACTTTTAGTTGCCTTGTTTCTTCAGTTTCTTTTGGTCTGAAGCAATGACTCAATCTTCCCTTGACTTTCATGATGTTGACATTTGTGAAGGTTATGTTTTTCTCTTAGGTGCTATCGAGTAGATTCCAATTCATAGTAACCCTATGCACAGCAAACAAAACACTGCCTGGACCTATATCATCCTTACAAGCATTGTTACGTTTAAGACTATTGCTGGTGCCAACAAGCCAATCCGTCATATTGGGAATCTTTCTCTTATTTGCTCACCCTCCATTTTACCAAGCATGATGTCCTTCTCCAGGAACTGGTGCGTCGTGATAATATGTCCAAAGTATGACAGACGTAGTGTTGCCTTCTAAGGAGTTTTCGGATTGTACTTCTTCAAACACACATGTATTTGCTCTTCTGCTGACCATGATACTTTTAATATTCTTCTCCAACATTATAACTTAAATGCATTAGTTCTTCTGTAGTCTTCTGTATTCATTGCCCAACTTTCTCATGCATATGTTGTTGTTGTTGTTAAGTGCCGTCGAGTCAGTTCTGACCCATAGCGACCCTGAACAGAGTTTCTGAGGCTGTAAATCTTTAGGGGATTAGAAAGTCTCATCTTTCTCCTGCAGAGCAGCTGGTAATTTCGAACTGTTGACCTTGTAGTTCGCAGCCTGATTTGTAACCACTACGCTACCAGAACTCCTTTTATGCATATGAGGTTATTGAAAATACGATGACTTGGGTTAGGCACGAGTCATTTCTTAATATTTTAAAGAGGTTTTATACAGGAGATCTTAGTGCAATATGTCATTTGATTTTTGACTGCTGCTTCCATGAGTGCTGATAGTGGATCTAAGCAAAATGAAGTCTTTGACAACATCAATCTTTTTTCCATCTATCATGGTATTATTTATTGGTACAGTGATGAGGATATTTGTTTTCTTTATATTGAGGTGCAATCCATCCTAAAAGCTTTGTGTGTGTTTTTTTTAATCTTCATCAGTATTTTAAGTCCTCTTCACTTTCAGCAAGCAAGATTGTATCATCTGCATATCGCAGGTTGTCAATGAGTCTTCCTCGAATCCTGTTGCCACCTTCTTCTTCAAATAATCCTGCTTCTCAGAATATTTACTCAGTATACAGATTGAATAACTATGGTGAGAAGAATACAACCCTGGCATACACCTGTCCTGATTTTTAACCATTCAGTGTCCCTTTGTTCTGTTCGAACTATTGCATCTTGGTCTATGTACAGGCTTCTCATAAGTACCATTAAGTATTCTGGACAACCTTTTCTCCTCAATGTTATCCATAGTTTGATATGATCCCCAAAGTTGGAAGCTCTTGCATAGCCAATAAAGCACAGGTAAAAATCTTTTGGTATTCTCTGTTTCAGCCAAGATCCATCCAATGTCAACAATGATATCTCTTCTTCCACATCCTTGTCTGACTCTGGCTTGAACCTTTAGCAGTTCCTTGTCACTGTATTATTGCAGCCATTCTTAAATTATCTCTAGCAAAATTTTGTTTCTATGTGATATTAATGATATTGTACAATGATTTCCATGTTCTATTAGGTCATCTCTCTTTGGAATGAGCACAAGTACATATGTATTCCAATCAGTTGACCAGACGACTGTTGTCTAAATTTCTTGGTATAAATGAGTGAGTGTCTAGTACTGTGTCAGTTTGTTGGAAGATTTCTATTTGTATCCCATCAATTCATAGAGACTTGTTCTTTGCCAATGCCTTTGGTGCACCTTGGACTTCTTGATTCAGTACCATGGGCTCTTTATCATACGCTACCACTTGAAATGGTTGAACATCAACTATTTATTTTTGGTACAGTGGTTGTGTATTCTTTCCGGCTTCTTTTAATGTTTTCTGCAACATTCAATAGTTTGCTCAGAGAATCCTTCAATATTTCAACTTAAGGCTTGAATTTTTCTTCTACTCTTTCAACTTGACAAGTGCTGAGCATGTTCTTCCCTTTTGCTTTTCTAAACTTCAGATCTTTGCACATTTTATTATAATATTTGACCCTGTCATCTACAGTTACTTTTTAAATTTTTTGATTCAACTCTTTTACCTCCTTATTACTTCCATTTACGTTAGCATCTCTACACTGGAGAGCAAATTTCAGAGTCTCTTTTCGCATCCATTTTGGCCTTTTCCTTCTTATCTTCTTAATGACCTTTTCAGGCTTGAATTTTTCTTCACTTCTTTCAGTTTAAGAAATGCTAAGCGTGTTCTTCCCTTTTGGTTTTCTAATTCCAGGTCTTTGCATAGTCATTATAATACTTGACTTTGTCTACTGCAGTTGCCCTTTGAAATGTTCTGTTCAACTCTTTTATCTCCTCATTTCTTCCATTTGCTTTAGCTGGAGAGCAATTTTCAGAATCTCTTCTGACATCCATTTTGGTCTTTCCTGTATTCTTAATGACCTTTTGCTTTCTTTCTGTATGATACTCTTATTGTAATCCTACAACTCTTGTGGTCCTCAGTCATTAGCATCTATTGCATCAAAGCTGTTCTTAAGGTGATCTCTAATTTCAGGTAGTATGTGTTCAAGGTCATGTTTTGACTCTCAAGGACTTGTTTTAATTTTCTTCAGTTTCAGCCTTAATTTGCATACAAACAATTAATGGTCTGTTCTCCAGTCTGCCCCTGGCCTTCTTTTGGCTGATGACAGCAAACATTTCTACCATCTCTTCCCATAGATGTAGTCAATTTGATTTCTGTGTATTACATCTAGTGAAGTCCATGTGTATTTTATGTTGTTTAAAAAAAGTATTTTCAATGAATGAGTCCTTGTTCTTGCAAAAATTCTATCATACGCTCTCCAGCAACTTTCTATCTCC
The DNA here is from genome assembly GCF_000296735.1 of Chrysochloris asiatica. Classification (NCBI taxonomy): domain Eukaryota; kingdom Metazoa; phylum Chordata; class Mammalia; order Afrosoricida; family Chrysochloridae; genus Chrysochloris; species Chrysochloris asiatica. Next base: position 15,272,393 of record NW_006408568.1, read on the forward strand.
TAGGCCATATTTTTTAACTACTGATCCTTTTTCTTTGTTTCCAACGTTTGCATTATAATCACGAGTACTTATCAATTGCATATTTGATCTATTTCAGACTGAGGAAGTTGCTAGAATTCTTTAGTTTCTTCATCACTGATTTTAGTGGTGGATGGTGTGTAAATCTGAGTAACAGTAGTATTAACGCTTTCTTATAGGCATAAGAATATTATGCTTATAATACAAACAGCATTATATACTTCAATATAGATCATGGAATTTAAAATTTTTTTTGATGATGATGAATTTGATGCTATTCCTAATCAATTTCTTGGTCTCAGAATAGTAAACCATATGATTATCAGATTCATAATGGCCAATTCCAGTCCAGTTCAGCTCAGTAATGCCTAGGATATCTATATGACAACTTCCAATTTTCTGAGAGTCTCACTTCGTGCACGCCGTGTTCCAATTATTAATATATGTTTACAGATGTTTCTCCTTATTTTGAGTTGTACCCTATCTACAAATGAATCCAGAAAGCGTCACTCCATTCTCATCATCACTAACTACTCGACTTTGAAAAAGCAGCTCTTCCCCAATCATAATTTGAGTTCCCTCCTACCTAAGGGACTCATCTTCTGGCACTGTATCTGACAACGTTCTGGTGCAATTCATAATGTTTCAATATTCATCATTCTAATGCTATCTGCAGTGTACTCCACAGTTATTCATAAAGTTTTCAGTGGCTAAACATTCAGATGTAGTCCACATCTTCTTCTTCCTAGGCTGTCTTAGTCTAGAAGCTCAGTTAAGACTTGCTGGTATTTATAATACTGGTGGCATAGCTTTCAGCATCACAGCAACATGTGATCCACCACAGTATGACAAGCGGATAGATGAGTGGTGGTGCACATTATAGGCCAGGTATTTTATAGAATAGACCTCAGATTGGGTTTGATTGATGGCCCCTCATGATTAGAGTTAGGTCTTTGACAGTAATATCCCAGGAGCCATGTTTTGGTCTCTTGATTGCATCCTGTCAGGGGGTACACGATTTTGATTTGTACCATCATTAATGTTGAACTTTGGGCATTTGAATACGATGCTTGCTCCTTGATTTCTCTACTCTCATGACATTTGCCTTCACAATTATTAAGCAATTTGTGGTTAGAAATACTCAGTTCCTCATCAAATTTCCAATATACTCATTTATTTCTGTTGACATGAACTCCTGGTTTTCACTTTTTGTCAATGGAAGATAGTCTTTACACTCATTACTTATTTCTATGTTCGGCTTGTCTTAGATCAGACCATGTGGGAATCCATTCAAGCTAACTGCTATGTCTTTTTGATATATCATCACTCTTTGACTACATCATTATTTTTGGCATCATAAGATATTCCAGACACATCTTATACTTCCCCAATTCCAAACCTGGGATCAGCCATTTCTAAATACCATGATTGACCCTGGACCCCCTAGTAGACAGCGATATTTAGAAACACAGCCAGGGTACTAGTGGTCTAATTACACATCACCATATACATTTGGATCTATATTAATTTCTATAGCTATCTTTAGACAATAGATCGGAGACCCTATTTAACAGCAAGACCTCCAAATTCAATGTACACCACAGGGTTAATTCCAGCTTTCTTCTTTTTCCATATTTGCCACTCCCTCTGGGAGAAAGATGAGGCTGTCTGCTTCTGTAAAGATTTCCAGTCTCAGAAACCCTGTATAGCGTTACTATCAGTATGACTCAGAATCGGCTTGATGGCAGTGCGTTTGTTTTCTCTGATAAGAAGAAACCTGATTTCATTATCCTCACTATGCTCACTCATCAGATTCATGTCTCCATGCATAACCAGTTCCCCCGTGTTACTAGTCCCCTTCCCTGCACAGATGCCCTCTAGCACCACCCAACCTTTGCCATTGTGCTTCTGTGTGGATGACCTCTTCACTCTGCAGCTCCAAAACTTGCAGACAGACTCACTCACTCTCTGCCATTGAGTTGATCCCAGCTCACAGCAACCCTGTGTAGGGTTTCTGAGACAGTAAATCTTTACAGGAGCAGAAAGCTTCATCTTTCTTCCTCGAAGTGTGGCTGGTGGGTTTAAACTGCCGACCTTACAGTTAGCAGTCTGGTGCTTATTCTATAGTGTCAACAGGGCTCAATTTGCAGGCAGACACCCCCTTATTCTGCTCACACTCCAACACCCCAGCTGGCTATACTCCTGCCAACTCCCCACCCTGTGCAAACTCTTCATTCTGCCTCATCCAGTGGCGGATTTAATTTGTCTGATAACTTTTTGGTCTTGCCTCCTTAGTGGGATGTCTATAGGTTTTTGATGGAACAATGGGTGTAAATGAATATTTTGTATGATATGCATGTTTAAAATCTAGTCCCCCAATTTTCCTTTCAGTTATCAAGTGCCTAGCTGGCTATCTTAAGATGGGAGCTTCCTAGCACACTCTTCATTGTTAGTGTAGGTTCCTAGAGACAGCTCTGCTCTGAACATCTCCCATAACAATTTTTTAACAAACCTTCAGGTCTGTGTGACAGCTGTTCTCCCAACCCCAGTCTTGACTACTGTCAGTGATCATGCCTAAATTCCTCTCTCTACTGTTTGTTGTGTTGTTGTTAAGTGCTATCCAGTTGGTTCCAACTCATAGTAACCCTGTATAGGGTTTCCAAGAAGCAGCTGGTGAGTTTGAACCACCAACCTTGTGGTTCGAACCGACCTTGTAGTCCACTGTTTTATCCCACAGTGCCACACCAGGACTCTACATCTCTACCATGGTCTTCCTTTTTATATTATCCTTCAGTGTAATCCTCACTGGAAGACCAAGTTATAAACAAAGATATTGATAGCAACATTTAGGGTGCCCTTCCCATCTATTAAGACAAAACTTGTTTCTATAACAAATAAGAAATTCTGGTGTGGTGCTATAGAATAAGCACTAGACTGCTAGCCACCAGCCATTCCTCATAAACCCTATATATTAAGGTTCCACAGTGTAGTGGTTATCACTTCTTCTTTACACGCAGAAGGTCCTGGGTTCGAGCCCCAGTGGAACCATAGTGAGATTTAAGAGTCCTGGTGTGGCACTGTGGGTTAATGCGCCAGACTGCAAAGCCGTTTGAACTGCAAGGTTGGCAGTTCAAGCTCACCAGGCAGTTCAAGCTCATGAGCTGCTCCTCAGAAATCCTATACAGGGTCGTTATGGGTCATAACCAACTCGACGGCACTTCACAACAAAAACACATACAGGATAATTATGATATGGAACCAATTCAACGGCCCTTAAAAAGCATCATAACAAATACATCGAAAATATGTAATGGATCACATGAAATAAAATTATTTCTCATTTGTAGGTACTTATGTTAGGTAGGTAGAACCCCTCCAAGTATTGGGTCACAGACTTAGGTTCCTACAATCTTGTGGTTTCATTTTCAATAAAGACTTTCAAGGTGTCTGTTCTTGTGTTAAACTAGTAAAGAAAAATAAGCAGAAAGTATCTATCAACAGCAGGTTTTGTTGTTGTTAAGTGCTGTGGAGTAAGTTCCAATCCACAGCGATCCTGTATAGGGTTTCTGAGGAGTGGCTGGTGGGTTTGAACTTCAGACATTGTGGTTCAAACTGACCTTGTGGTCTAGTGTATTGTCCTGCAATGCCACAAAATTGAGCATATTACTTTCACTCGCATTGCATTAACTAGAACTCAGTCGCATGGCAGGAGGTAAGGACGATGAACAAATGTGCTTTCAGAAATGATAGGAATTGGTCTTGGTGATCAGCTAGGTAGGGTCTTCCATATGTTACTTTCTTCCGTCTGACCTACAAAAACAATGTAGTTGGGAAATGAAAACAGTGTTGGTTGTAAGATCTTCCAAGAGAAGAAGAAATAAAAGATACCATTTCTCTGATCTTCTTAGAACTCTTACCAATATCCTAATTACCAGTTTGTACTCTGCTAAAAAAAAAAAAAAAAAGGATATTGAAGTGATACTCATGTACCAGTACTCCGTACATTTAGTACTCAGAGATTCTGCTGTGGAATTAAAATTCATGTCCCAATTCTGGCACATTTTAGTTGTTGCTTCCTTTTTTTGTCCATAGAGTCTGAATTCAGACTTAGATAAGAACCTCTGGCATTCTCTTGGGAGGTCATTCTTTTTTCCCTGGGGTTTCTGTTATCTTTATTTTATAATATTAATGATAACGGTAACTACCAACTGGGTAGTGCTACAGAGAACATCATTTTACAAAACTGAAATTCACTGCTGGGATTTTTTTCTAAACACTGTTATGCATAACAATATTTTTAATGGGATGATTCCTACCAACTGGTTCACAAAACTCTTGTCATTTTTTAAAAAAAACCACAGAATTAAATAATACCAGGCAGCAGAGTGTGTAAGGCATAAATTACAGATGGCAGAAGGGCAAAGATGTTGCGTGGTGAATAAATTAAGGCCTTCAATTATGAGGCTAGTAGCAGAGGTATAGAGAAGGAAGGCAGAGGCAACAAGAGAGAAGTGTTTTTAGATGACATTGAACTTGGGTTGAGTCCGTTAGGAGTGAGACCAAGGACAAAGCAAGTACCTAGGAGAGATTTTTACCATAGAAGAGAAGTATTCTCTTGGCCGTAAATTCTACTATAAAAAATGTAAGCATTTTCCCTTTTTAATTTGTCATAAAATTATAAAATCCTAAAAGCCTAAGTGTGGGTCTGGCAGGTTTATAAGGTGAACAGTTTTTAGGACTCATTATATATTTCATGGTTATAATGAAACATACAGAGGGGTGAACATTTTGTTCCCAAGAAATTCTGAGTTTAATTTGAAGCTGAACTACAGCTTCAAATTAAAATGAGGTCCTTTGTGCAGGTTAGAGATTAGGTAGATGAGAAGGTAATACTTTTATTCCTTCACAGCATTATCTTTGTAGAGGTTTGTGTTGTTGTCATTAAGTGTTGTCAACTAGGTTCTGTCTCACAGTGACTCTGTATAGGGTTTCTGAGAAGTGGCTTGTGGGTTTGAGTGCCAATCTTGCGGTTAGCAGTCCAATACTTATCCTACAGCATCACACCAGGGCACTTGTAGAGGTTTAAATGCTGTTAATTCAGCCTCAGAAATAAATCTCTCTCAAAAGTTGGTCTTTCTCATCACCTGTATAGATTTGGATCTTCAGCATCACTTGCCTTGGTTACTCCACACCTTGTTATTAATCCTTCCCTTCCTTAGTCTTAGTCTCTGCTCTCATTTCCTTTCTATCTATCCTCCATGCTGCTGCTAGGGTCATAGTTTCTAACATGCAAAACTGATCATGCAGGTTTAGTCAAAATATTCTAACATAAAAAACTTACTAAATGAAGTCAGAACTCTTTAATGTGCCACAAGAGACTCTGAAATCATCTCTCCAAGTCCACTATTCTATGCTTAAACTTCACTATGTATATTTCTCTTTCTCCAATATAACATGCTGTCATTAGGTGACATCACATCTGCTCTGACTCACAGTGACCCTCCATTAAGGTATGGCACTGTAGGATAAGCGCTAGACCACAAGATCAATTTGAACTGAAAGATTGGCTGCTCAAACTCACCAGTCGCTCCTCAGAAACCCTAAAGGGCACTAAGGGTCACCAGAGTTGGAATCAACTCAACGGCACTTAACAACAAATAAGGTTTTCTAGGAGTGGCTGGTGAGTTTGAACCGCTGATTTTATGGTTAGTAATCCAGTGTATGTCCCCCACAGAATCACAGAAGGACTCCTCAATATGTCATACACATCCACAAATACTTGAATTTGCACAGGATGTTCTAAGGCTACAATTAGTACACACTGCCAACTCATTGCAATCCCACAAGACAGAGTAGAATTGCTTTATAAGGTTTCTGAAACTGGAGATACTTGTGGCAGCAAACAGTCTCATCTTTCTTGCTCAGAGTGGTACATAGGTTTGAACCACTGTCCTTGCAGGTTAGCAAACCAATGCCTAACCCACAGCTTTCTGTCCCTGGGTCAAGGAGGTGCTCATTGTCTACAACCTTTGCATTCAAATCTCCATTAACTATCAATAAATCTTGATTGCATGCTTGATCAATTCCAGACTGAATAAGTTAGTAGAATTTCCCATTTCATTATCATTGGCTTTAGTGGTTGGTGCATAAATCGGAATACTAGTAGTATTAACTGGTCTTCCTTGTGGTGGTGATGGTGGTGGTTCTGTGCCATGGAGTTGGTTCCTACTCATAGTGCTCCCGTATAGGGTTTCTGAGGATTGCGGAAGCAGAAAGCCTCATCTTTCTCCTGCAGAACAGCTGGTAGTTTCAAACTGTACTGTTTCAAACGGTAACCAGCAAAGAATCCCACCCCCTCTTTAGTATGGATTCTTTTTCTTAGTCTTTTACAGTAATGGTCCTATGCAGTATTTCTCCTTTTGTGACTGACTCATTTCACTCAACATAATGTCCTCAAGGTTCATCCATGTTATGTGGTGGCTTGCAGCTTCCTTGTTATTCTTAAAGGTAGCATAATATTGCATTGTGTGTATGTACCACAGTTTGTTTATCCATTCTTCAATTGATGGGCACTTTGGCTGTCTCCAACTTTTTGCTATTGTAAATAGTGCTGCTGTAAACATTGGTGTGCATGTAACTACTCCTGTTATGGTTCATATTTCTTGTGGGTAAAAACCAAGTAGAGGAATTGCTGGATCATAAAGGTATTTCTATTTCCAACCTTCTGAGGAAGTGTCATATTGCTTTCCATAGTGGTTGGGCCAGTTTGCAATCCCATGAACAATGTAGGAGGGTCCCAGTCTCTCCACATCCTTAACAGCATTTATTGTGCTCTACTTTTTTTTTATCTTTGCTGTTATTGCTGGTGTGAGATGATATCTCATTGTTGTTTTGATTTGCATCTCTCTGATGGTTAGTGATCATGAACATTTCTTCACGTTTGCTGGCTGCCTGGATCTCCTCCTTGGTGAAGTGTCTGTTCACGTCCTGTGCCCATTTTTGAATTGGGTTACTTGTCTTTTTCTTGTAGAGTTGTTGTAGTTTCCTATATATTTTAGAAATGAGTCTCTTATCTGATGTGTCATTGCAAAAGATTTTTTCCCATTATGTGGGTTCCCTTTTTACTCTTTTAGTGAAGTCTTTTGATGCACATAAGTTTTTAATTTTTAGTATGTCCCAATCATCTGTTTTGTCTACTTTTGTTTGTGTACTTTTCAAAATGTTTTGTAGTCTGTGTATTCCCTCAATTAGTGCCCTCATATATGTCCCTATTTTTTCACTGATGACCTTCAGAATTTTTAGATTCACATTTAGGTCTTTAATCCATGCTGGGTTGGATTTTGATTAAGGCATGAGGTAAAGGTCTTGTTTCAATCTTTTCATATCACTTTCCAGTTCTGCCAGCACCATCTGTCGAAGAGATTATCCCCTCTCATGCGATATGTTTAGGTACTTTGTCAGAATCACTTGGCAGTATGTGGATGGGTTAATTTCTGGATTCTCAATTATTTTCCCTTGATCAATGTATCTTTCATTGTACCAGTACCAGGCTGTTTTGACCACTGTAGCCATGTAATAAAGTTTGAAGTCAGGGAGTGCGAGGTTTCCAACCTTACTCTTCTTCTTTAGCAGTGCTTTGCTTATCCTGGGTCTCTTTCCTTTCCGTATAGAGTTTGTTGAAATCTCCTACTATAATTGTGGATTTATTTCTTTCTTTCTTCAATTCCATTAAGGTTTGCTTCATGTATCTTGGTGCTTTTTCGTTGGGAGCGTATACGTTTATTATAGTTATGCCGTCTTACTCAATTGACTCTTTGAGCATGAGATAGTGCCCTTCTTTGTCTCTTAAGTTAGTTTTTATCTTAAAGTCCACTTTGTTGGAGATTAGTATAGCCACTCCTGCTTGTTTATTCCTGCTGTTGGCTTGGTACATTTTCTTCCATCCTTTGACTCTCAGTCTGTTTTTGTCTTTCTGTGTAAGGTGTGTCTCTTGTAGGCAGCATATTGATGGATCTTGTTTCCTTATCCATTCTGCCACTCTTTGTCTCTTTACTGGTGCATTCAATCCATTGACATTTAATGTAATTATTGATAAGTGTGAATTGATTACTGTCATTATGTTACTTTTTTGGTGGTGTTTGTTCTTTGGTTCTGCTTTCCTTCTTGAATTGGGTTTGTGTTTTTTTAGTTGATTCTGGTCAGTTTCTTCCTAGTGTCTCTGTTCGCTTGTTCTGTTTGGGGGTTTGTTTTTATGATATGTTGTGGAGTGTTGACTTTCTTTGGAGTTACCTTGTGGTCTACTAACTTTTC
>NW_006408568.1:15281735-15282507 GCF_000296735.1 Chrysochloris asiatica
CTGCTCCTCCTCCTCTATGAAGCCTTTGTCTGTCTCCAGCTCATTTGCATCTGCTGCTCTTTTCTGCTTTTGGAGATGCTTTGATAATGTTAATTATTTCTTATTGGGCATGATTATTCTTATTTTATTATAATTATTGGTAATATGATCAGGAGATAGGCGGCGGGAGGGCGGCGGGTGGGCAATTTGGGCCTCAGTTGGGCCTGGGCCTTGGCGGCGGGCCGTTTGGGCCTCGGGTTGGTAGGTTGAGCATAGAGCGGGCAGTTTGGGCCTCTGGGGGCCTGGGCGTCAGTGACTGGACTGCAGGAGGGTTGGGCCTCGGGCAGGTGGTTTGGGCCTCAGGCTGGCGGTTTGGGACTCAGGAGGCCTGGGTAGCAGCAGCTGGGCATCGGGTGGCTTGGGCCTTGGTGGGCAGGTTGGGCGGATTGGGCCTCGGGAGGGCCTGTGCCTCGGGGACCTGGCTGAGGGCGGGTTGGGCCTCAGGGGCCCTGGGCCTCGGCGACTGGGCTACACAGCGGGTTGGGCCTTAGGGGCCCTGGACCTCGGCGGTGGCGACCAGGCTGTGAGCCGCCTGGGCCACACGGAGGGTAGGTGATTTGGGCCTTGGTTGGGCCTGGGCCTTTGTGACCAGTCTGTGGGAGGGTTGGGCCTCGGGGCAGGCCTTGGCCTCAGTGGGCGTGTCTGGGCCTTGGGAGGGCCTTGGCCTCAGTGGGCGGGCCTGTGCCTTGGGCGTTCCTGAGCCTTGGCGGCTTGGCAGAGGGCTGGTCTAGGC
>NW_006408568.1:15282764-15283924 GCF_000296735.1 Chrysochloris asiatica
GTTTATGCTTCCTCTCCTCTGGAAATGCACCTTTCTAAATGGGGTTGCTCTAGCCCTGCACTCTAAGCTCTGCAGGGGGCGGAGGCACTCGCCGGCACAGAAGAGGGAGCCGCGTACAGGCAGGCAAAAGCTCAAAATGCCTGTAATTCCTCAGCAATTTGATCTTTTAAAAAAACGAGTTCAGAATGTTGAAATATAAGATCTTATGTTTGCTCAAAGGTTGTCTGTCTGCTAGATAGAGGTTTCCTTTGTGCAATTATTCTACCCCTTTTCCCCGGAGCCTGTCCTACCTGAGCTGCCTGGTCAGGGAAGTGCTGGAAGTCCTCTCCCGTATAAAGTTTATAATTATTTTTTTCATCTCATTAAAGACTGTCATTGGAATCTGAATTGGGATTGCATTATATGTGTAAATTGCTTTTGGAAGTATTGATATTTTCATAATGTTAAGCCTTTCTATCCAGGAGCATGATATATTCTTCTATTTTTGTAGGTTTCTTTTGTTTCTTGTAGTAGTGTTTTGTAGTTTTCTTTGGACAGGTCCTTTGTTTCTCTGGTTACATTTGTTTCTAGATATTTCATCCTTTGGGTGACTATTGTAAATGGTATTGCTTTCCTAATGTCCTTTTCAGTGCTGTAGTTATTTGTATAGAGGAATCCAACTGTTTTTTGTATGTTGGCCTTATATCCTGTCACTTTGCTGAATCTTCCAATGAGATCTAGTAGCTTTTTTACTGAGTCTTTGTGGTTTTCTATGTATAGGATCATATCATCTGTAAATAGAGAGAGTTTTACTTCCTGTTTGCCAATTTGGATGCCTTTAATTTCCCTGTCTTGCTGTATAGCTCTTGCTAAGATTTCCAGCACTATATTAAATAGGAGTGGTGAGAAAGGTCATCCTTGTCTGGTTCCTGTTCGCAGATGGAAGGCTTACAGTTTCTCTCCATTGAGAGTATGCACTTAATTATGTTGAGGAGTACCCCTTCAATTCCTACTTTGTTGAGTGCTTTTTATCAGAAATGGATGCTGGATTTTGGCAAATGCCTTTTCTGCATCAATCAAGATGATCATGTGGTTCTTTTCTTTTTTCTTATTTATATGGTGGATTACGATGATCATTTTTCTAATGTTGAACCATCCTTGCATCCCTGATATGAATCCCA
>NW_006408568.1:15286774-15310740 GCF_000296735.1 Chrysochloris asiatica
AGTAATGAGCAATACATCTTGATTGCATGTTTGATCGATTTCAGATTGAAGAAATTGGTAAAATTCTTCTATTTCATCCTCACTGGCTTTAGTGGTTGGTGCATAAATTTGAATAATATTTAGTGGTATTAACTGGGCTTCCATGTAGGTGCATGTATATTATCCTATCACTTATAGCATTGTACCTCATGACTGATCTGGTTATGTTCTTTTTGACGAAGAATGCAACACCATTCCTTTTCAATTTGTCATTCCCTGTATAGTAAACCACTCTATGTAACTTTAAATAGGTAGTGTTTTTCTAAAATTGTATCCATCTCTTCTAAGTTTACAAATTTGTTGGAGTACAACTTTTCTTAGTATTCTGTTATCCTTTTGATTTCCTTTGGTTCTGTTGTGACATCACCCATGTGGTTTCTAATGCATGTTATTTATGTCTTTTCTTTTGTTAGGTTTGCCAGTGGGGTGTCAATTTTGTTAATCCTTTCAAAGAACCAGCTTCTTGTCCTGTTGATTCTTTCTATAGTTTCTCTGTTTTCTATCTCATTTATTTCTGCTCTAATCTTTATTATTTATTTTCTTTTGGTGATTATAGGTTCCCTTCAAACCTTTCAAATATTCCTACCTATGTAGTTCAGAGTCCTGGAGCTCTGCCCTGAACCTGCTTCACATGATACTCTGTGGTACTGCTGTGGTACTTGGTGAACTTCACTGCACCTCTACCTTATCTGCCATTAAGCCCCACCCCTCCATTTAATTTTTGATGGTTTCCAATTTTCCTACAGTCATACTTCATACATTCCATGTCCTTTTTTTTAATGAGGTTCAATGCACAGGGAGATAAGGGTCCAAAAGACTTCTTTGAAGGTAGGAATATTCCGCCCTCCTGCTTCTGAGATGGCTCATTTTAAACCCAAACTATAGTTTCAAGTTTTTACAGTTAACTATGCTAACATCCACAACTGAATCATGTCATCCTATCAGTATCTTCTCCCATCTTCTCTTAACCAGACCCAGACCCAGTGGTGCAGAAACATTGTTTGCTGGGAGTTACAGGCTCTGGTTAGAAGACTTTAGATAATTTCCCACAGGAATAATGAAAATGTTCTGTATCTTGGCTGAATTATGGTCAAAATTGTGAAACTGTATATGTAAATTGAGTACATTTTATTCCACTGTTTGTAAATAACATCTTAATAGAATTGATGTTTGAAAATAATAAATCATTCTAAAACTATACAATTGCCCCCAACATTAAGCTTTCCCCCTATCTTAGGCTGAGTTCTCTAAAGATGCAAAACCAGTGAAACTTGTATATGTACATATACAAATAGAAGTTCATATTAAGGAAATGGCTCACAATTGTAGAGGTGGAATCTCAAGTACAGATCAGATGAACCAAGATCATCAGACAGGCTGACAGACAAGTCTAGCAAGCAGATAAGTCCAGCAGTCATACAGGGAGGCTGCTGATGGCTCCTAGGATCAGTAGGTAATAGAGCACACCACTGGTTCACATCCAAAGAACCAGGGGTCAGAAGATGAGCCAGATGCAAGATCCAGACCCCACAGAAAGCAAACAAACTTTGTCTGAGTGTCTAATATATTGCAAGCAGACCATATCCCCATAGAAACATCCTTTCACTAGATAAGCTGCTCATAGCAGAGCTCATCATAGAAGTGATTACACTGTATTTGATCTCATCATGGAGATAATTGCATTGCAACTGCCAAGTCACTGAGAATCCTGGCCCGGTCAAGTTGACACAAAACTTAACTATCACAGTGAACTTATGAGTGAAAGACACTTTCATACACAGTTGGTCAGAAATTGAATGGATACAGCCCTTATGTATGGTAATTCTGTAATATTTATCCCAAACTTTAAAAATGCATATATTTGATTTTTCTGTTCCTTTTCTGGGACTTTATTGTATGAAAATAATTTAAACATTTAAAGTTTAAGCTATAAAGATGTTCATCAAAATGTTTATCATAGAAAATGTATGTTTAACATAAACTGTCTAACAATAACTGCTTGGTTAAATAAATTCTGTTCATACAATAAAGGGCCATTCAACCACTGCAAAGTATGGAAAATTGTATTTGTTGATATCAACACATATTCATGGTATCTTACTAAATTAAAAAAAACCTTATTGTATAATTACTATAGTATCCTACTTTTGTACAAATGCTCATTATATATATGTAAGGGATGAGGACAGGTGAAGACACAGGGAGGTATCCAAAGGCTAAAGGGGATAGAGAAAAATAGGTTTTTATACAATTTTTGAGCAACAGTGTTCTACAGATAGATGTATGGACAGAGACACAGGCTGAATTGGTATAGGAGGAAGAGTGGGACAGATATCTATATAAATATATATAGTCCTGATGTGGCACTGTAGGATAATGCACTGGATCACAAAGTCATTTTGAACTGCAATGTAGGCAGTTCAAACTCCCCAGCCACTCCTTGGAAACCCTAAACGGGGTTGTTAGGAGTTAAAACTGTCTTAATGGCACTTAACAACAATAATAAATATGTATACATATATATGAGCATGCACACACACACACACACATATATGAGGATATATATATATATAGATAGATATAGATATAGATATAGATATAGATATAGATATAGATATATCTGAATCTATACATACATACATCCCAGAAATATATAAGAATTTCAGAGAGGATATTTGTACATGATTATTTACCTTTTATGTAAACACAACTACGAATGTGGTAGAACATACAGTGGGCAAAATAATGAAAATTTCTTAGGCATTATCAAATATCTTAAAGCAATGAGTTTCTGGTCCTGGGCACTCAGGACCTTAGTCTCAGGAGACACCAAGGTCAATTGGCATAACATAGTCCACAAAGACAATGTTCTACATCCTACTTTGGTGAGTAGCATCTGGTTGCTTAAAAGGTCCTGAGCAGCCATCTAAGGTAAAGATATTGGTCTTACCATGTGCGGAAGAAAGAAGAATGGTGAGAATAAAAGAGGATTGGAATTGTTTAGTCCAATGGACTAATGGAACATGTGAATATCTGTCTCCATTACTCTAAGACCAGAAGAATTAATGCCTGGCTAGCACTACCAACTGCTCTGAAAGGGAACACATTAGAGGGTTCTGGATAGAGTGGGAGAAAATGTGGAACAAAACTCAAAATTACTAATACCAGGCTTGCTGGTCAGAAAGAGACTGGAGGAACCTGAGACTATGACCACTACCACCCTTCAAGGTCTGGAAAGGAACTCACCCTCATGGCCCAATTTTCAACCAAGCAGTAGATAAGCATATAGGAGGAGCAGGACACTAGTGAGTTATGCTCACAATGGGATAGTCAATCATTTGAAATCTAAAGGGCAACATTTACATAAGGACAAAGGTGAGAAGGGATAAGAAGGCAGGTGGAATGAAAATAGCAACCACAGGGAAGAAGATGTATAACTGTTGTTGCAAGGAGGGGATTGCAATCATTATGATTAACAAACTGTATGATTTGATGAATGTAAAACTGATTATCTTGTCTGTAAACCTTCACTCAATTCACAATAAAAGATTTAAAGAAGATGTAAGGAATAACAATTACTACTTGCCACTCAAGGAGCCCTGGGTTGAGTGTTGGGCTGCTAACCAACAGGTCAGTGGTTTAAACCCACCAACAACATCCAAGGGAGAAAGATGAGGCTGTGTGCCCTTTAAGGATCTACAGTCTTGGAAATACTATATAGCAGTTCTACTCTGTCCTGTGGTGGTTGTGGTTATGTGCCGTGGAGTCAGTTCCGACTCATAGCGACCCTGTACAGGGTTTCCAAAGCTGTAAATCTTTACGGGAGCAGAAAGCTTCATCTTTCTCCCATGGAACAGCTGTTAGTTTTGAACTGCTGACCTTGCGGTTCACAGCCCAATTTGTAACCGCTACGCTACCAGAGCTCCTTGGGTCCCTATTACTCAGCAGCAGTGGGTTCAGCTGCTATACAATCCATTCTGGAAGTTTGCTCCATAGAGATTTCAATGAGAGGTTTTTAGAAGTAGATTGGCAGGCACTTCTCAGATGCTTCTAGGTGGACTTGAACCACCAACCTTTCAGATAGCAGGTGAACATCTTAACTACCTGCATTAACTTCTATAAGTTATTATTAGTAGTATTGCCTAGATGATAGGATTCTGATCGTTTTTAAATTTGTTTCCTTTGTTTTATATTCATCTCATCGATTTCAAATGCATGTATATAATGATAAAAGAAATAGAAGCTTACGTTGCATTGTAATTGTATTGTTATTTAAAAACAAAACAAAGAGTAGGATGGAGGGAGCGGGTCAGATGGCATGTGGGTGTGGTTAAAATCAGCACAGTTGCTGGAACAGAGCCTAACCTCTGCAGTATGTGTTCATGGACAGACACCAAACCCAAGTGGAGAGCCCGCCCTCAGTTCCTCCATTCTCACCTGACTTCTTTCCTATTTCAGGTCCACTTCACATGAGTTACTTTATCAAGTCCCTTATCCAGTGGCCTCTTTCTGATGATTCAGTTTTGAAAAAAATCTGCTTTAATGACAGCAACCAGTTTGGATGATAAAAGCACAGTGACTTTGTGGTGAAATGATTCTACTTCTTCAAAATGCAAATATCTCCTTAATAATTTAAATTCTCTGAAAGAAAAAACTGTCTATCATACAAGAACTTCACAACTTCACTTGACTGTTGTTGTTAAGTGCCTCTGAGTCGGTCCCAATGCACATCGACCCTGTGTAGGGTTTCTTAGGAGCAACTGGTGAGTTTGAACCACTGACCTTGCAGTTCAAACCAACTTTTCGATACAGTGCATTAACCCATAGCACCACATCAGGACTCCCAGTGCCTGGTGGATGATAGGGAATCAGACAGTCATTAGAGTTAAATGCCTTCAGTTGGGAATCTTTGCAATTCTTTCAAATGTCTCATGGCCAAATACCTAGTGAGAATTCTTGCAGTAATTTGAAGGCTATAACTGAGAATTTCTGTGTAAATGAAGCATGACAACTAAGTGAATTTAAAAGAAAAAAAGAAAGGTTAAAAGAACTGGGTTAATTAGCTTATTTTAAAAAGTATGAAAGATCATTATAACTAGATTGTTTCCCAACTGTTTTCAAGACCCACAGAGAACAAAACTTGTGGTTCTGCAGGAAGAAGTTGAGTAAGACATGGTTAAGAACTTCCTGATTTAACACTGAAACAGTTTACCCAGGGAGGAAATATTAATTCCCGGAAACTATTCAGAACAGGACAGACAATCCACAGTTCAATTACTTGGAGTTAGTTCTCGATAAAAGTATTAAGCATGTGCCCCAGTGTTTCTTTCCAACATTAAGACATGCCATTCTATCCAAACAAGCCAGGAAACAGAGAAACTCAGTGAAATATGGCCACAAAATACACAGTACTAATTTTTATAAATATAATGTGTAAGAATGGTATTAATTAAATTTAGAGAGCTATACATTTCAGAAACTGTGCATTCTTAAGACTCAAAGAATTGCTGCAGTCAAAACACTTTCATTGCAATGAAATTGAAAAGTCATATGTAAACTTTGTACCCTGGTGGGCAAAGGGGGCAGTTTCAAAGCATCCTATCCCTTCAACACCAATCACACAAATATCTACACTTTGTCACATATGAAGCAAAAAGTCAGGTGGGTTTGTGTGTTCTTCAATAGAAATTCCATTTTCTAGAGTCCTGACCCAAAGCAATAACATAAATCAAAGGTATTCATTTATTTCCCTGAATCACTGGAAAATACTACTCTTTGTTTAGAACTACTCTAAAATCTAAAACCTAAGGTACAATTTTAGGTTCAATACTCAAAATATTAAGGATTCCTGGTGGGACAGTGGTTGAGTGCTCAGCTCCTAAGCAAAAGGCTGGTAGTTCGCATCCACCTGTGGTGATCTGTTTCCATAAAGATTGCAATCTAGCAAACCCTGTAAAGAAAGCGCGAACCTATTTTATATGATCGCTGTGTGTCTTCCTAGAATCCTAATGTCTCATTCCTCTTGGGTTATTTGCTCAACGTACAGCAGAAAGCATCCAACAATATCATTAATATCACATGAAAGTAAAATTTTGCTGAAGATAATTTGCAAATGGCTACAACAGTAAATCGACAAAAAACTCCAGAAATTCAAACTGGATTTTGATGAGGATGTGAAACTAGGGATATCATTGCTGACATCAGATGAATCTTGACTGAAAGCAGAGAATATCAAAAAGATGTTTATTTTTGCTTTATTGACTATGTGAAGGTTTTTGACTATGTGGATCATGACAAGCTATGGATAACATTGCAAAAAATGGGTATTCCAGAACACTTTACAGAGCTTAAAAGGAACTTGTACATAGACCAAGAGGCAGTCGTTAGAACAGAACAAGAGGATACAGGAAAAGTGTGAGGCAAGGTTGCATTCTTTCACCATACTCATTCAGTCTGTATCTGAGCAAATGATATGAGAAGCTGGATTATACGAAGAAGAACATGGCATCAGGATTGGAGTAAGACTCATTAACTTTACTATGCAGAGATTACACCTTGTTTTCTGAAAGTGAAGAGGATTTAAACTACTTACTGATGCAGATCAAAGACCAAAGCCTTCAGTCTGGATTGCACCTGTAAAGATAACAAAAAATCCTCACCACTGGACCAAGAAATAACATCATGATAAATGGAAAAAATATTGAAGTTGTCAAAGACTTCATTTTGCTGGGATCCACTGTCAACTCTCATGGAAGCAACAGTCAAAAAATCAAATGACATACTGCATTAGGCAAATCTGCGGTACAAGACCTCTTTAAGGTGTTCAAAAACTAAGGTGTGCCTGACCCAAGACATGGTATTTTCAATAACCTCATATGCATGTAAAAGTTGGACAATGAATAAAGAAGACTGTAGAAGAATTGATGAATTTGAGTTAACTGTGTTGGAGAATATTGAAAGTATCATGGACTGCTAGTTGAACAAACTGTATTAGAAGAAGTATCTGTATTAGAAGAAGTAGAGTCAGAATGCTCCTTAGAAGCCAGGATAGCAAGACTTTGTCTCTTATACTTCAGACATTTTACCAGGAGGAGCCAGGCTCAGGAGGAGGACTTCAAGCTTGGTAAAGTGGTGGATCAGCGAAAAAGAGGAAGACTCTCAATGAGATGGATTGGCACTGTGGCAGCAGCTATGGGTTCAAGCATAACAATTGTGAGGACGTGCAGATTTGGGCAGTGTTTCATTCTGTTGTGAATGGTGTCCTTATGAGTTGGAGTCAACTCGATGGCACCTAACAACATCAAATAAGTTGAAATTAACTTGACGTCACATAACAATAGTCAAATATTAAACAACCACCACAGCAAGGAAACCAGACAGAGGATGGGGTATTAACTGTACCGTGGTTTCCTCCTAAAGAGCTGCAGTGGCTCTGGAGGAGGAGGAGGAGGCTGTCAGTTCCTGTAAACATTTAATGTCTTGGAAACCCTATATAGAGTCACTACAAGTCAGAATCAGCACGATGGTAGTGAGTTTGTTTGTATTGGGTTTTTTGTTTTGTTTTGTTTTGGTTTCCTCTTACAAACAGTCTGGTAGTGCATTCAGTTAAAATGACCTCAGTTAATTTAAGACTCAGCTTATGAAACTGTCCCCTAAAGCTTCAGCTATGAAAGGTTTTCTTGTGCCGTTTCCCTGTCGCTTTCCAAACCTTGGCCCTAGGGCCCCAGCTTTCTACATAAAATACAAGAGCTTGGAAGTGAGACTTCACTGTCTGTCTGTAGGTCTATTTTGTTTCTCTTTACCAGAGCCTTTAGGGAAACCAGCTGCCAGCAAACTTTTGTGCCCCAGTCAAATTCCAGAGCCCCAGAGCCCTAATTAACCATTAGTGTTGGCATCAAAAGAAAGCTCCAATATCTTTTGGCCAAAAGGCAGGCATAATACTTGAAGCATTTAGGTTAGTTAATGAACAATTATTAATTAATCACCCCTGAAATAAATAGCCACCTTCAGTTTTGCCAGAGACAATTTACTTCCAAATTATTCCCTCATTACCAGTAACAACCAATTTAGGGGCTGTATTATGGCATCAATTTTATAATGTCACATCAGAAAGACTATCACAACAATAAAATTACATACAGCTGCTAAGGGAGGTTTTTCTACATGTATTAATAAGGTATTTATAGTCAATCTTTATATTCTATGTCTTTTAAAATAAAGGACTGGCAAAAAGATTGATGAGTAATAAATTCATCACTCTTACCTATTCTCTTAAAAAAAGAGACAAATAACATCTCAGCTCATTTTGCAAAGGCTGTTGTGTACAAACCAATTGTTACCCAAATCTTGTTGTTAGGCAAAGCTGTTAACCATGATTTGCAAAACTGCTCAATAAGAACTTTAATAATATATTTCTAAATGATTTATGGAGAAGGAAAGAGCACTGTAAGTTTCTGCTGTTCCCAATTTGGTCTAGGTAAAAAGGTGAGCTGTAAGCAGTTTCAATACTGACTATCTCAGCTAATTAGAGGTTATATTGGGCAGACAGTTAATACATTATGTTTTATTGATGAAAAGAGAAGACGCTAAGAAACAGGTGCTAAGTTAGAAGAGAATCAGGGAATATAGCAAATAGATTGGATACACACATAAAATCAACATGTAAAAATATGAATTCTTGGTGTGGCACTCACTATAGGATCAGCACTAGACTGTGAACCACAAGGTCAGCAGTTCAAACCCACCAGCTGCTCCTTGGAAACACTATACAGGGTGGCTGTGAGTTGGAACAGACTTGATGGCATTTACAACAACTCTATATAAAAGTAAAAGAAGATTGCTTTTACAAAGTACTCTAACAAAGTTGATAACTAAACTTTGAAAGCTACTATATTTTTAAATGTTTATATAAGTTAACTTATAAGGCACACACTTTTTTTTTTTGGCTATAGAGAACATGTTTTTTTCAGTTTTAGTGGCTGGAAGTCCATATCTGCATTTTGACCATGTAGATTCCTTCCTCGTAGGTAGCTCTGAATGTTCCTTGCTTCTTCACTTGGTAGATGTTCCTCACAAGGCATCTTTCCTCATTTGTAAATGAATAATGCACATCTTGTCCAAGAAAGTCATCAAAGAGGACAATGAATAAGAATAAGGGGCTGACTTTGTGACCAAAGTTAAAAGTTCAACACTGTGATGTTAGGGAATTTATTTCTTGTAACCTCATTGTTGCTGTTGTTATTGTTAAGTGCAATCGAGTCGGTACTGACTCATAGGGACCTTATGCACAACAGAATGAAACAATGCCCGGTCCTGGGCCAACCTCACAATTGTTGCCACACTTGAGGGCATTGATGCTGCCACTTTGCCAATCCATCTCGCTGGGGGTCTTCCTCTTTTTCTCTGACCCTCTACGTTACTAAACATGGTATCCTTCTCCAGTGACTGGTACCTCCTGATAACATGTCTGAACTATGTGAGATGAAGTTTGGCCATCCTGGCCTCCAAGGAGCACTCTGGCTGCACTTCTTCCAACACAGATCTGGTGGTGCTTTTGGCAGCCCGTGGCACTTTCTTTATTCTCCTCCAACACCATAACTCAAAAGCATCAATTCTTCTACGGTCTTCCTTATTCACTGTCCAGCTTTCTCATGCATATGAGGTTAATGAAAATAACATGGTTTATAACATGATTTGAGTCAGGTGCACCTTAGTCCTCATTACTCATATGTAAAATGGGTTAATGAGCTACATTTGCAGAGTTAGCATATGGATTAAATCATACAAAGTAAGTAGGATGCATGAATTATAGTTAGTACTCAAGTAGAATTACAAACATATAAAAACATACTCTGGGGAGTGGGAACATGAGGGGAATCTAAGAAAGCAAGCCCTAATACAAGCTACTCATGAAATGAATTCTAGTTCTGTGAGAATTCGACACAGGCCACACATTATTGTTTGGTTTGGTAGGGTGGAGGGTCAGAGGCAAAAAAAAAAAAAAAAAAGGAAGACCCACAGCGAGATGGATTGGCAAAATGTCAGCATCAATGGGCTCAAGCGTGGCAGCAATTGTGAGGTTGGCCCAGGACCAGGCAGTGTTTCATTCTGTTGTACATAGGGTTGCTACTAGTTGGTACTAACTCAAAGGCACCTAACAACAATAACAACAACAACACATTATTCTACATCTCTAAACAAGTGCTTTTTCCACAGGACTTTACTGGGTAAGGACTTAGTTGTCTCTGTTTTATAGGCTGAAATGAAGAAAGAACAGGAAGAAATATTTTGAAAGTAAAAAAGATGGAATTATTTCAACCCAATAGGAAAACATAACAGGACCAAATAAGTCTCTGTGTCCCTATGTTCTAATCTTTCTTAACAAGCATGACCGCAAAAGAAATGCCCATACTATAGACATGAAGTGAACATTTATAAATAAACAAGTCCAAACTTCAGAAGGTCATTTAAGTTATTATTATCACTTTTTTGCTATTGGTTAATGTATATATAGTCAGATATACCCTTTCAACAATGTCTACAGGTGCAATTCTGTGACTAGGGCTGTATTCTTAAAGTTGTACTACCGTCCTCACTGTTTCTCCCCACATTATTCCAACACCATTATCTTAAACTCATTGTCCCCTAAGCTTTCCGCTGAACCTTTCGAGCTAATGTTGTTAATTTGATCTCACACAGATAATTCATTAAAAGAACATAATGATCAAAGCTGATGCACTTCACTAATTATTATTAGGTGTTCTCAAGTCAGCTCCATCATACAGAAACCCTAAGAACAACCGAACAAAATCTGTCTGGTCCTGCACCATCCTCACAAGTATTGTCATACTTGAGCCCATTGTTGCCACTACTATGCAAATCCATCTCCTTGCGGGTTTCCCTTCTTTTTCACTGACCCTCCACTTTTACAAACATAATTTCCTTTTCCAGGGACTGATCCTGCCTGATAATATGATTGAAGTTTGAGAGAAGAAGTCTGGACATCTTGGCTTCTAAAGAGCATTCTGGTTGTACTCCTTCCAACACAGATTTGTTTGTTTTTCTGACAGTCCATGGTACTTCCAATATTCTCCTCCAACACTGTAACTCAGTCTTCCTTATTCATTACCCAACTTTCACATGCATATGAGACTATTGAAAATACCATGACTTGGGTCAGGCACACCTTAATCCTCAAATTGATTGGCATCTTTTATCCTGAACACTTTAAAGAGATCTTGTGCAGCAGACATGCCTAATGCTATATATACACTGCTTGATTTATTGACTGTTGCTTCTGAAAGTGTTGATTACAGATTCAAGCAAAATGAAGTATTTGGCAACTTCAATTTTTTCTCCATTAGTTTTTATGTTATTTATTGGTTCAGTTGCGAGGATTTGTGTTTTCTTTATATTGAGGTGAGGTCCATACTGAAGACTGAGGTCTTTGATCTTCATCAGTAAGTATTTTAAAGCCTCTTCACCTTCAACAAGCAAGGTTGTATCATTCACATACCGCAAGTTGTAATGAGTCTTCCTCCAACCTGATATACCACATTCTTCTTCATATAATCCAGTTTCTCAGAATATTTGCTCAGTATATAGGCTGAATAAGCATGATGAAACAATACAACCCTAGTTCACATCTCTCCTGATTTTAAACCACTCAGTGTCTCCTTGTTATGTTTGAACAACTGTGTCTTGGTTCCTCATGAGCACAATCAAGTATTGTGGAATACGAATATCCATTCTTTGCAATGTTACCCATAGCTTGCCATGACCCACACAGTCAAAAGCCTTTGTATAGTCAATAAAGCACACGTAAATATCTTTCTGGTATTCTCTGCTTCTATCCAAGATCTAACTGACATTAGCAGTGCTATACCTCATTCCATGTCCATTTCTGAATCCAGTTTAAGCTTCTGGAGGTTCATTGTGGATATACTGTTACACCCATTTAAAAATTATCTTTAACATAATTTTACTTGCATGTGATATTAGTGATATTGTCCAATGATTTCTGAATTCCATTGGGTCACCACTCTTCAAAATATGGATCTCTTCCAATTGGTTGGGCACGTAGCTGTCTTCCAAATTTTTTGGCATAGATGAGTGAGTGCCACCAGTGCTGCATCAGTGTTTTGAAAGATTTCAATTTGTATTCCGTCAACTCCTGGAGCCTTGTTTTTTTGTTTGCCAACACAAAAGTGCAGCTTAAACATCTTCCTTCAATACCATGGTTCTTAATCATATGTTACTTCTTGAAATGGTTGAACATTAGTCATTTCTTTTTGGTACAGTGTCTCTTTGTATACTTTCCTCTGCTTTTGATGCTTTCTGTAACATTCAGTATTTTGCCCATTGTTGTTAAATGCCATTAAATCAATTCCTACACATAGCAACCCTGTATAAGTTTTCTGAGGAATGGCTGATGAGTTTGAACCACCTACCTTGTGGTTCAAACCAAAACTGAGGTTGAGAGCTTATCCTATGGTACCATACTAGGACTTCAATATTGCACCAGAGGCTAGAATTTTTCTTCAGTTCTTTCAGCTTGAAAAATGCTAAGTATGTTCTTCCCTCTTTGTTTTCCCACTCCAGGTCATTGCATGTTTCATTAAAATACTTCATTTTGTCTTCTTGAGCTGCCCTTTGAAATGTTCTGTTCCACTCATTTAATTCCTCATCACTTCCATTTGCTTTAGCATCTCTACACTGGAGCAAGTTTCAGAGTCTCTTCTAACATCCATTTTGTCCTATTTTTTCTTTCCTGTCTTTTTAATGACCTGTTGCTTTCATCCTATATGATGTTGTTGATATCATCCCACAACTCTTCTGATATGCAGCATTAGTGGTCATTAGCATCTAATGCATCAAATCTGTTCTTGAGAAGATTTCTAAATTCAGGTGGGATATGTTCAAGGTCATATTTGGCTCTCATGTACTTGTATTAATTTTCTTCAGCTTCAGCCTGAACCTGCATATGAGCAATTGATGGCCTGTTCCACAGTTACTTCTGGCCTAGTTTTGGCATATGATATTGGCTTTTTTACAGTCTCTTCCCACAGATGGATTCAGTTTGATTCATGGGTATTCCATCTGGTGAGGTCCATTGTGTATAATCACATTTTATGTGTTTTTAAAAGATATTTGTAATGAATAAATTGGTCATGCAAAACTCTATCATGCAATCTACAGCATCATTTCTATCACCAAGGCAATATTTTCCAATTACTGGCTCTTTCTTATTGTCTACAACCTTTGCATTCGAATTACCATTAACCACCAATATATCTTGATTGCATGCTTGATCAATTTCAGACTGAACAAGTTAGTAGACTTTTCCATTTCATTATCATTGGCTTTAGGGGTTGGTGCATAAATTTGATTAGTAGTGGTATTAACTGGTCTTCTTTGTAGGTACATGGATATTATCCTATCACAGACAGCGTTGGACTTCAAGATAGATCTTGAAATACTATACCATTCTTTTATGTGTTCCATTTAATTTTTATGATTTCCAATTTTCTTAGTCATACTTGATACATTCCATACTCTCATTATTAATGGATGTTCACAGCTACTTCTCATTTTGAGTTGTGCCCCATCAGCAAATGAAGGTCCCAAGTGCTTTACTCTATTTGCATCATCACAGTCCATTCTACATTGAGGTGGTAGCTCTTCCCCAGTCTTATTTTGAGTGCCTTCCAAACTGAGAGCTCATCTTCTGGCACTATAGCTGACAATAATCTGGAGCTCTTCATAAAATTTTTATTTTCTGGTATTATATCTGAGAACATTCTGCTGCTATACATAATGTTCTCAATGGCTAAACATTCAGAAGTAATCTACCTCATTGTCCTTCTAGTCTGTCTTAGTCTTAAATATCAGCTTAAACCTGTCCATCATGGTGACCCTGCTAGTACCTAAAATACCAGTGGCATAGCCTTCAGTAATGTGACAAGAGGCAAGCCACCATTGTACAACAAACTGACACACAAGTGGCAGAATTTACTAATTAATTATATTACTTACGTTTATTAATCAATTAGTAATTGCTTTACTGCAGAAGAAAAATGAAGATTTCTGCTCTGGGAAGATTTATAACCTCAGAAACCCTATTCAGGGTCATTATGAATCGGAACATATTCCACAGCATCGAACAACAACAAAAAATGCTTACTAGTTAAGATAATTATTTTACTAATTAAGAAAATTACTTTACTAATTAAGATCAACTTGGAAGCCAGGATGGCAAGAGCTGTGTCTTATACTTGAGACATATTATTAGGAGAGGCCAGTCCCTGGAGAAAGATATCATGCTTGATAAAGTGGAGCATCAGCAAAAACCAGGAAGATCCCCATTGAGATGGATTGGCTTAGTGGCAGCAGCAATGGGCTCAGATATAACAGTGATTTTTAGGAAGGTGCAGGACAGAGCAATGTTTCATTCTGTTGTACATAAGGTCAATGTGAGTCAGAACCAACTCGACAGCACCTAACAACAACAACAACAACATTTTTTGGTCCAAGAATTTCAGTGGATAGTTTAAAACTTAATGATTATCTCAGAGCAGTCATTTTGGGGGCTCATCCATCTCCCAGAACTCCAGGAAGTCTGGATATCATTAAGAATCTGAAATTTTGTCCTTCACTTTTTCCCCTTTTGATAAGTTTTCTCCTATAGAATCTTGGATTAAATATTTAGTGTTGTTAGCCAAACACTATCAAGTTCTTCTGGTCTCATGACAACATTTTTATGTGTTTCTCTTATGTACACTTAAAATTGCTTCCCTATCAAGCCCTTCTTCTTCACTGGAAAGCAGATTTGAATATCATATATTTTTAAATCCCTTAAGCTCTGATTTTCCTTCTCCTCCTTCATTGGGTCCCATCCCATCTCAGTATTTATTCCTGCTTGATTGCTTAGTCTTCTCCTCTCAAACATTGTCCCAATCCTTTCTGTCTGTGTCCCTAAAACATTCTATTGGGACTGCAGGAATCATAGGCGTTTTCTCAGAATCAGATGCTTTATGTTTTCATATAATCAATAATAATTATTATTATCTGCTAGGAAGATCTGAACATCATTATGAACAGAGAAAACATTGACATTATCAAAGACTTCATTTTACTCAGATCCACAATCAACTCTCAAGGAAGCAACAGTCAAGAAATAAAAAACCAGTGCATTAAGCAAATCTGCTCAAAAGACCGCATTAAAGTGTTAAAAAACAGAAATGTCACTTTCAGGACTAATATGTACCTGACCCAAGCCATGGTATTTTCCATTGCCTCATATGTGTGTGAAAGTTGGACAATGAATAAGGAAGACCACAGAAGAACTGATTCATTTGAATTACGGTTTTGGATAAGAATATTGCAATTATCATGGACTTGCAAAAGGACAACCAAAACTACAGTCAGAATGTTCCTTTGGATGGTGAGACTTGGTCTCATGTACTGTGGGTATGTTGTCAGGAAGGACCAGTCCCTGGAAAAGGACATCATGATTGGAAAAGTGGAGGGTCAACAAAGAAGGAGAAGACTTCCATTCAGATGAATCAATATAGTGGCAGCAACAATGAGCTCAAACAGATTGAGGATGGTGCAGGACGGGGCACTGTTTCATCCTGTGGTACCTAGGGTTAGTATGAGTCAAAACTAACTTGATGGCACCTAACAAAGAAAATACGAACAAATCTGCTGCTGAAAAACAGGGCCAACTACAATAGCTATTATTGATTGCCTGGTTAGCATCCATTTGTCCCTTTTCTGTTCCTAAGACAAATCCAATTTTCTTTAGGTATGCCCACCCACCTAGCACATATTTGCTCTTCAGAGGAAGCTGAGTTCATCCCATCATAGGGTACTATTTCAACCTCCTACCTTCCCACACTGCCCCATTATTCTTCCCATTTATGTTTGCCATTTCCCCTGGGACTCATTTATCCAAGTAAGTATGTAACCTTAGTCCAATCAGACTGAAGGAAAAAAAAAAGAAATACCATGATTAGAGAAGATGTTTTACTATCACTCTCACTAGACATAAAAGCATGTTACCCTAGTCATCTTGCATTTACAAGATCCAACCAAAGGACAAAGCTCACACACTAAGAATGCAGAACTCAAGAAATGGAAAAAAGCTAGTTATAATGACTTTGTGGACTCCTGGTGTGGCACTGAGGGTTAATGCACTGTATTGCAAAGTCAACTTGAGCTGCAAGGTTGGCTGTTCAGGCTCCTCAGAAACCCTATACAGGGTCACTATGGATTGTAACAGACTGGACAGCACTTAACAGCAACAACATTGTAGATCCTCTGATTCAGCAATCCTGAGGCTTGTTCTACCTCCAGACTTGTTTCATGGGATTATTTGTTCTACAATAGTTTTTTCCATAATGGGCACATGGTAAGTATTTTAGATACTGTGAATAATATGATCTTTGTCCAACTCTCCTGTTGAATTAGAAAAGTAGCCATAGACAATATGTAAATGAATGTGTACCTATATCCCAATAAAATTTTGTTTACAAAATTAGACTCTGGGCTGGATTTGGTCCCATTCTAAATAATGTTAACTTCGGTCATCCTAACTGACACATCAACTAACCCCAGACAACTGAACATTCTTCTAATGATAACTTTTAATATTTCAAATGTAATTGCTGGTATTTTTTGTTATGTTTTAGGAATAGTGTAAGTCAGTTTGAATACTTTTTTAAAATAGGAAAGGCATTCATTACTCAAAATCAAACCAAGTTGGTAGAATGCTACACAGTTATTTCTCTCCCTACTGAAAGGAGTTTTTTCTCCTTTGGTGGTACTGTGGGTCATACATTGGGCTGCTAACCTGCTAGGTGCTCCCATGGAGAAAGATGAAGCTATCTGCTCCCAATAAAGATTTACGGTTTCTGAATCCCCAAGGAGCAGTTCTCCTTCATCCTTATGAGTTGGAATCAACTTGATGACAGTGATTTATTTTTTCTGTTTTTTTAAATCTCAATTGAATATTCAAATGTTCTCTATCTTTTCCATCAATATTTATACATGTTCAAGAGCCTCTGACCTTGAAATAATTTCTCCATAATGGGCACACAGCAAGTATTTTAGAAATTGTGAATCATATGATCTTTGTTCAACTCTGCTATCCTATCAGGAAAGTAGCCACAGTCAATATGTAAATGAATGGTTTTCTTTCTCAATCCCTTCAACTACTACTAAACTTTCTTTTTTCTTTTCAAAACCTCCATTTATCATTTGGTGACTTCCAGATTCAGCTCCAACATTTCCTTTGAGCTACAGGTTCACATATCCAAATGGCTCCACTAACAGTTGGGTTTTGAATATACAAAAAGCATTTCCAAATGAACTCAGTGTCTGGCCACACCTTCATCCAGTCACTCCAATTAAAATTAGAAGTCATAGTTAACACTTCTTTCTCCGCCCTTCACTGATTCATGATGCATGGCCTCTTGATTTGGATTCAAAATTGTTTTCCAATATGTTCACCACAGGAGTCCTGATGTAGTGCTATAGGATAAGCACTCAATTACAAGATTGGTTTGAACTGCAAGATCAATGGTTCAAACTCACCAGTTGCTCCTTGAAAACCTCATACATGGTGATTGTGAGTTAGAACCGACTTGATGGCACTTAACAACAATGTTCACCTCTTTCCATTTCTTCTACCTCAATCCTAATCTCAAGCTAATGTATGTCTTTCCTAGACTGCTCCAATAACCCACTAATTTTATCAATCACCTTCCTTTACTCTAGCAGTACCCAATCTGCTCTTCTCAGGGTAGAGCAAAAGTAGTCTTTCCAGAATACAAATTTGGTCATAAAACTCCTTGATTAAAACCCTATGTGGGCTTTAAGAACAAAATCTTTAATGTGAACTAAAACACCTATATGACCTTTCCCTGCCTGTCTCATCAGTAACTTGACCTGCTTCAGTTACTCAGTGCCTTCCCATCTCTATAAGTCCTATGTTCTCTGCCATTACAGGGCTTTTGAATATGTCTCCTGGGATGCTCATGATTAGACCCCCAGTAAGTGACAGAAAATGGTAGATCTGGGAATTATTTTGTTTTCAACTTTTCTGCTGTGCCAGCTGTTCAATCAAAGTTTATTGAGTGTTTGTGTCTTCCCTCCCACCTTCTCTCCCACTCTCCCTTCCATATTGAGGGTATTTATTAAGTATATTATTTGTGCAAGGCACTGGTTAGGCATTTTGCAATGTTGAAGAATTCATAACTGGTTCCACTTGAATTTCATAGAGTACATGCTGTTAATCATAGTAGTTAGAATCTATATTAATAATAGTAATAAGTCAATATTGATTATGTATCAGACACCGTTTTGAGTTTGCTATTTAATATCATTCTTGCAATAGCACTGTTGTTATTGTTAAGTGTTGTCAAGTCAGTTCCAACTCAAAGAGTTTCTGAAAGAGTAGCTGGTGGACTTGAATCACCAACCTTGGGATCAGCAGTCCAGTGCTTATCTTACAGTACCACACTAGGACTCCCACAATAGCACTCTTCTTGTTGTTGCTGTTGTATGCCATCAAGTCAGTTCTGACTCATAGGGACCCTTATATAGGGTTTCCAAGAGCAGCTGGTGGGCTTGAACTGTCCACCATGTAGTTACCAGTTCAGTGCTTATCCTATAGCTCCATACCAGGGCTTCCAATAATACCGGTGGTGGTGGTTGTGTGCCATTGAGTTGGTTCTAACTCATAGCAACCCTGTATAGGGTTTCCGAGGTAAATCTTTCTCTGCAGATCAACTGGTAGATCTTATAATTCACCAGACTACCAGAGCGTCTTCCAGCAGCACTGTTTTTGTTGTTAAGTGCCATCAAATCAGTTCTGGCTTATAGCAACCCTGTATAAGGCTTCTAGCACTCCTAAATTAAAATTTTTATCCCCATTTACAGAGAAGAAAACTGAAGCTTAAACTGTCTCAAGGCCATACAGCTAGCAAATTGTCAGAAATAGAATACAAACTCCCTGACAACAGTGCCCATGTTCTTACCCACGTCACAAAATCGCACATTTGCCTGTGTATCTTGAGGGAAAACAAAAGTAAAATAAGTTGTGGGGGGAGGGCCAGAGAAAGAGAGCCTCTTCCCTTTTGAAGGTTTCATAGTAGGGCAGCTTCAATTTATGCTGTGTTTCCTAGGCCTGGGGGTGGGGTGGGGTGGTGGGGATACAGAAGTCTTCTGGGCGAAAGTACTCCCAAAGGATTCAGACAACTCACTTTGAGGGAACTGAGACAACAATAAATTCCCTTCCTCCCCTCAAGCAAACAAAACTAACAAAAGAATTCTCTACACTGATGGTATATGCTACAGTCAAGATGATTTCTTGGTATATTCATTCACTCCTTAGTATAATACGATGATTATGCTTTTATCCAAGCAATTTGAGAGCTGAGTGCTTTGGACCTTCAATTGGTTCCTCCAGTAGTGAAATGGGAATTACAGGTGTCCCTCATCTGAACAGTAACCAACCCAACCCTTTGCCCTGCTTCTCCATTCACCTATTAGTCTACACCCAAAGGGAAAGCCCACATGATTTTTCCTGAAAGGATAAATGAGCAATAATAAGTGACCTCCTCTTGTCAAAGGCTTACTTGAAATCACCAGGCAGTAAGGTCGCTGTGTGTGTTAGAGACAGCAGTAATTCTTTGCAGAAAGGAGGTGAAATGATTAAAAGACAGGTCAAGGGATAAAATGGAGTAAGTAGATGAGCAGAGATTTGTGGGTGAAACATTGACACCAATGTTTCCATTTTCCCATCACTG
Source organism: Chrysochloris asiatica (assembly GCF_000296735.1). NCBI lineage: Eukaryota > Metazoa > Chordata > Mammalia > Afrosoricida > Chrysochloridae > Chrysochloris > Chrysochloris asiatica. The sequence goes on from NW_006408568.1 coordinate 15,306,625, forward strand.
CTGTCAGGCAGCAATTGCGCCTTTGTTCATGTAAATGACAGGCTTTTAAGAAGCAGACTCAGTCATTAATTTTAAACAAAAGCCTCCTTGGTTCCTCCCAGTTGGGTCAAGTTGATTCCATGAAATAATAAATTGAAATAGTTTCCCTTGGATTAGAGCATGGTGTCTCTTCCCTGCTCACTAAGCTTGATAGGTAAAGACTCTTTTTCTAATTTCAAAAAAAGAGAGTTGATGAATATCACCCCTATAGTCTTGGTGTGGCACCATAGGATAAACACTCGACCTCAAGGTTGGTTTGAACCACAAGGGTGGTGGTTCAAACTCTCCAGCCGCTCCTCGGAAACCCCGCACAGGGTCACTATGAGTCGGAACTCACTTGACGGCACTTAACAACAACAATAACAGTATTCAAAAGTTATAAATAATTATATGGGAATCTTAGTCATTTGTTTCACTTCCTTATTTTGATTTTTTTATTTGTAGATTCCATCTGAACTTCCCAGTTCCTCAACTCCCCTGTTGTTGTTAAGTGTCATTAAGTTTGTCTGATTCATAGCAATCATGGTGGATTTGAACCATTGGCCACCTTGTAGTTAGCAGTCCAATGCTTATCCTACAGTGCTGCACCAGGACTCCTCATCTTCCCTATACATACATTTGGAGTCCTAGTATGGTGCTGTAGGACAAGCAACTGAACTGCAAGATCAGTTTGAACCACAAGATTGGTAGGTGGTTTAAACTCACCAGGTGTTCCCCAGAAAATCTATGTAGGTCACTATGAGTCAGAATGGACTTGACATGATGCTTAACAACAACAACAACATAGGATAGTCAGACAGGTCTAGAATTGTGTTCCTGGATGTGAATTGGAGAATTCAACTTGACTTTGTTCCTACAGCTCAAGGTAAGCTTGGGTTGCTCCTCGGAAACCCTATACAGTGTTGCTATGGGTCCAAACCGGATTTGATGGCACTTAACAACAACAACAACAAGGAAGGGAAGATAACTACACATTCCAGGAGCAGCTTTGATCTCAATTGCAAACAACTAATGAGCAGCAGGAGCCCTAGTGTGGCTCTGTGGGTTAATGCACTGGACTGTGAGGTCGCTTTGAACTGCAAGGTTGGCAATTCAAGTTCACAAGCCACTCCTCAGAAACCCTATACTAACTCTATGAGTTAGTACCAATTTTCCAGCACTTAATAACAACAATGAGCAGCAAAGTTGTCCCAATCTACAAAAAGAAATGGTCCTAGAACTGTTTCAGAAATCCTCCAATAGCCTAAGAAATGTCAATTTTGGGGTTGTTAACTTACAGAAAATCAGATAAAGCATTCTTAGAAAGTAAGCATTCTGAATAAGATGCCTACCCTTGTAATCTTCAGAAAATCTAATCGATGATGATGATGTGGTGGTGGTGGTGGTGGTTATGTGCCATGGAGTTGGTTCCGACTCACAGTGACCCTGAAGTACTCTTAAATATTTATATTAGAAGGTGAGAACCTGCCGGTTTCCTCAGCTAGAGGCAGCATATTTTCTGCAAAATATGAATCATCCTACAGTGTTCTTTCTCAAAGGCCCCATAGTACTGCCATAAATTAGTTCTCTGGAATTATCCAGACACTTTTATCTGTTTATAATCTCTTTTTCCTCCAGTTGTTACAAAACCATTTTCATTTTGCCTGCAAGAAGTTCTGCTTGGCGCAGCACAGCTGTGCTCCCCTTGCAGCCAACCATGCTTTCTTAAGTCAAAAAAGATTAAGCTCATCAAAACAACAGCATAGGAAAAAATTAGGTTGAAACTATTACAGTATGTTAAAAACCAATAGCATGATGGTTAGAAATCTAAACTTAGCCATAGACTTAACCTACATTCTAGGTTGAACACAATCATTTATTAAATGTATCACTTTAGAAAATTACTCTTTCAGCCTCATTTCCCTCAGCTGTAAAATAGGGATACTAATAAGGCTATTGTTATTATTAAGTGCCATTGATTTGGTTCCAACTCATAGGGTTTCTGAGGAACAGCTGGTAAATTTGAAACATTGATCTTGCAGTTTGCAGTGCAGTGCCATCCTCCAGTGCCACACCAGGACACCACTAATAATGTTCGTTGTTGAGTGGATTCCAACTCACAGTGACCCTATATAGTATTCATGAGGAGTAGGTGGTGAGATTGAACCGCTGACTTTGAGGTTCATGCTGGCCTTGCAGTCCAGCGCTTATCCTTCAGTGTCACACCAGGGCTTCAGGAGTCCAATTGTTGTTAAGTGTTGTTGTTAAGTTCTATTGTTGTTAAGTGTTGTTGTTAAGTCGAGTCGGTTCCAACCCATAGAGACCCTGTATAGGGTTTCAGAGGAGCCACTAGTGAGCATGAACCATCAAACTTGCAGTTCAAACTGACTTTTCAGCCTCGCACATTAACCCACAGCGTCATACCAGGACTCCAAGAGTCCAATTAGGGAACAGTAAATAGTTCATTCTGGCAGAAGGTGAAGGTTTTGGTGGATGAAAAGTAGGAGAAGAATTTGAAAAGTTATGAGGGTTATCTACTGGAGGGCATTTCTTTCCAAAGTGATTTTGGTTGAAACAAAAGAGAAACCTCAAATTATTTCAAGTGAATGTGGAAATAGTAAAAAAGGTAGAGAGTAGAAGAAGTGTGAATTCGAATACAAGCATCCTATTACAAGTTCAATGTGACGCTGTAGGATCAGCACTGGACTCTGAAACACAAGATGGTGGTTGGTGGTTATGCACCGTGGAGTCGGTTCAGACTCATAGCGACCCTGTACAGAGTTTCTGAGGCTGTCAATCTTTACGGGAGCAGAACGTCTCATCGTTCTCCTGCAGAACAGCTGGTAGTTTCGAATTGCTGACATTAAGATACACAGCCCGATTCATAACCACTACGCTAGGCAGTTCAAACTCGCCAGCTGTTCATCATAAACCCTATACAGGGTCGCTGAGGTCTGAACCAACTCAACAGCACTTAACAACAGCAACAACTAGTCTATTAAGTGTGCAACAACATTATGGAAAACTCTGAAATATTGTGAGAATTACCAAAATGTGACACAGAAACATAAAGTGAGAATATACTGTTAGAAAAATGACTCCAGTGGACTTGTTTGATGTCGTGTTACCATAAATTTTCAATTTGTTTTTTTAAAGCAATTTCTGCAAAGCACAATAAAATAAAGTACAATAAAATGAATTATGCCTATATCTCAGGGAAAGAACACACAAAAACAGATCCTGACACTGTTAATTGTAACACTATACTCCTAATAGTCAAAAGATGCAAACAACCAAAATGCCCATCAGTGGTTGTGGTGGTGTGCCATGGAGTCAGTTCCAATTCATAGTGACACTGCGTAGGGTTTCCAAGGCTGTATATCTTTACCGGATCAGAAAGCCTCATCTTTCTGCCGTGAAACGGCTAAGAGTTTCAAACTGCTGACCTTGAGATTAGCAGCCCAACTCGTCACCACTACATTACCGGAGCTCCTTAATACCCATCATTAGATGAAAGCATAAACAAAATGTGGTACATACATACAATGGAATATTATTCAGCCGTGAAGTGAAATGAAGTTCTGATACCTACTACAACATGGGTAAACCTGAGAACATTAAGCTAAGTGAAACAAGTCAGTCATAAAAGGACATTGTATGATACCACTTATATGATATGCTGTTGTTGTTGTTAAGTGCCAACTAGCTTCCAACTAATAGCAGCCTTCTATAGGGTTTCTAAGGAGTAGCTGGTGGGTTTGAACCACCAACTTTATGGTTACCAGCCCAGTGCTTATTCTATAGCACCACACCAGAACTCCATAGGTAAAGGTATAAAGACTAAAGTGGTTAGCAGGAGTGAGAGAGAAGGGAATATAGGATGTCATTGCTTAGGGGATACAGAGTTTCTGTTAATGGTCATAGAATAATTTGGAAAAGGATAACAGTAATGGTTGCCCAATGCGATGAACATAATCAATGTCATTAAATTGTATGTGTAAAAATTGTTGAATTGGCCAATGTTTAGTTTTACATACATACATATATATATATATATATATATATACACATAATATATATACGTTATATATATATATA